>NC_049173.1:63447856-63773977 GCF_009769625.2 Cygnus olor | reverse complement strand
TGGAGAAATGGCAAGAATATTTCTGCTTTAAAGGTCTTTGAGATATGCTTAATGTTTATTGAGTTTGCACAGTTCCTTGTGATTGAGGTCTTAGAACGATTCAGTAACATTAATGGCTATGGAGTATGATGATTCACCAATTACTAAGATTAAAATACTTCTAGAATTTTGGAAGTACACTTTTGATGACTTAATTTCAGTACTTTGTTTGTTTGTTTGGGGGGGGGCAAGAGATATTTAGCTAGAAAGAGGAGCTAATCACTACATTACCACTCTGTACAGATTAACAGAGTACTTGACAGGCTTTGTGTCCAGTGCATCCTTGCAATAAAGTGTGAAATCTATTCCAGTCCACAGAAGAGCTCACCAGCACCAGATGTTATCAGTACCTATTTCATGTTTACAGAGTGAAGTGTATTTATTGAGTTTTATCTGTTGTTTGCATTCAATTCTGAAACCCTGGTCCATGCTTCCCAAATAAAGAGGAAATCATTTGCACCATGGGGTTTTGGGTCCTGTGCAGGCTTGTTAACATATCTTCACGTATAATGTACACGTTGAAGCAAGTGTGTTCTTCCTCCTCTAGATCAGTGCTCACCAGGTGAATATTCCCCTGATGGCTTTAAACCCTGTCTACCATGTCCCCTTGGAACATACCAGCCTGAAGCTGGTCGAGTGTCCTGTTTTCCCTGTGGAGGAGGACTAATGACAAGACACACCAGTGCATCCTTGTTTCAGGACTGCGAGACCAAAGGTAAGATCAAGATATGATGAACTGTAATGCTCCGAGGGAAAAGCTACTGCTGCTGCTACAAGTGGGGTGTTCTAAGGGCGGTTTTCCTTCCCAGGGTCTCCTTCCAGGGGTGTAATAGTTGGCTGGCCTGGCCCAGCTGCAAGGAAGCTCAATAAAGCCTCAAGTCTTTTTCTAACTGATTTTTATATAATTCTTAAGGAGGGACTGAGAGATGCATAGAAGATGTTCAGTGAAGTGATTGATCTGTGAAGAGCTATGTAAAGGAATGACAAGGGAAAAAAAAAAGTCTCAAAAAAAAATCAATGGCTGCTTCATGTTCATAATGGATTGAATGCCTAAAAACTAAGTAAAAAGCCATCATTTGATTTAACTGTGCAGTACCTCAGATGGTCCTCTAAACTTGACCGCAATAGATCTGCAGTCAATCAGCTCCCAAGGTTTTCCTCACAGAAGTGAAAATCAGGAGGGGAGATGAGACCTCTAAGAATGAAGAAATTTCTTGTTAGCATTTTAGTTATCTAAAAAGAAAAAAAAAAATGAAAGAGCTATGAAGCTGTGTTTGAAAACACTGATAAAGTATGTGCCAATGGAGAGAGAGGAAGTGTTAATCGGTATAAGGGTTTACTCAATGTATTAAAGCATGGATAAAAGAATATCACTTATATCAAAATAACCATGCAGAAAAAGTAAAATGTTAATAGAAAATCTGTTGTCATAAAGTAGAAACAAAGGATAAAAATAAGATTATGATGCAAGCATTTGGTGGTGATTTGGATAAAGAGATCTCTCTTGTGTCAGTATGTCTATTATTGAGAATTGCAATATAATAGACAAATCTTGCAGTATGCTTGAAGAATTAATACTACTGGTAGTAACGTGATAGTTAACAGATTTCAGCAAAGAGTCACTGAATCCACAAATAGTTAATACTTTCATACTTAATTTTGTGAAGTTACAGTGCTAAAAATGGTCAAAAACCTTGGATCAAGATAAGAGGAACTGATTTCAGTTTCACTTAACACAAATGAAAATAGGTCTGTAAACGAGGTTCAGTTTTCAAATAAGAATTGAGATTCAAGCAATTTTTGTATTAACTGGAATGAATAGTTCAGGGGTTGGCTGTGTAAGAGGCCAAATGAGATCTTAAATCACAGGTGCAAGAACAATTTGGAATTTGTATCTGAAGTGTTTGGATTAGGTGGTGGAGGTGGAGCATGTAGGGAAGGACTCCAGACTGAGCTAGCTGAATACAAATCTTAACAACAGTACTTATTTGGGAGTAAGCAGAGACTGAAAGGAATAGGGGGAAAAAAAGGGACTGTACAATGTAGAAAACTACATTTGAAAGGTAACGTAGTAGATCATTTAGAAGTCAAGCTGAGAATGTTAAAGTTGCCAAGCAAGGCAGGAAGAATAGGAAAAGATTTTCATTAGTCGCACGAAGAAACAAGGTGGGGATAGAGTTGAGAGCAAAGGTAATATATGGCTCTTGCTCTTGACTGCTTTCTGTTAGGTATCAGTACAAATGATGATGGTCTTAGGATAGCTAAGCAGAATCAAGTGAAAAGAGCATACTAGAGACATAAGGAAGGTGTCTGGAGTTCTGTATTCTTATACTGCAGTGAGAGAAGAAAAACTTCCTACCTGTGTTCTGGGGAACAAGAATAAGGAGTTGCAAGTCTGCTAGGAAGGACTTTTTCCCTAATTCATGTCTAAAACCCCCATACGATCTTTTACGTTTACAAAAGCATTTGTAACTCAGAGTGGGGTCTCATTTTGGTGATGCAGGAGGTACTTGCAGGTCTGGGTTATACCTTACATGTCTAGGTTTTGTGATGATTTGAGTGACGTGATGAAATAAAGTAGCGAAAGATCTGGTGGAGGTGGCTGTACCCCGAGTCATGACCTGCTGTTGTAAGACAGTGTGATCATGAGAGAGGAAGGCAAGATACCTGTATAGTCACTACTGTTGATGCAACATGCCAGCTGTAGAGGACAAAAGTTTTCAACCTCTGCTTTTGGTGAACTGATCACAGTGGTACGCTGGCATGTGGCTGCAGTACAAGTGCTGCTTGGCATAAGCTAGCAATGAAGAAAGGATGAACTTGCTGTTCATCTTACATGTAAATATTGGTGCCTAGACCATTTGGTAAGACACTATTTTGCGCAGTGTCATGCTTTCAAAATCGTGCTGGTTATACTCAGTCTCTCATATCTTTTGTTACTGCTTCCACACAACTGCTCTACATTACTGCATTTGGGATGTTTGAACTTGCACAGAGTGACCATGTGAATTAAAATCTGTTCATTTACCTCTGCTTTACTGCTCTAGTAGTTTAAAAATATGAGACTTCAGTTATTAAAATTAGAACAGGTCCTATAGAAATGCATAAAATTACTTTGTAATACATTACTGCCACTTTTTTTTAACTGTGCTGCCTGTTTAAATACCCTCCAGTTCAGTGTTCACCTGGCCATTTTTATAATACTACAACTCATCGGTGTATTCGCTGTATAGTTGGGACATACCAACCTGAATTTGGACAAAATTTCTGCATTTCATGCCCTGGAAACACCACTACAGATTTTGATGGGTCCACAAATGTAACACAGTGCAAAAGTAAGTATAGCAAGATCATTTTGATCATTTGTTATAAATAAAAAGACCGGGCCATTAATATTCCAAGTGGCCTTAAGGACAAAATTTAGCTTTGCTCCAGGGAGCTTGGAGAGAAGGCAGTGTACTGCCCGCTTGCATCTCATCCCACATGACTTATTGAGGTTCATGGGAGACCATGTCTGCAAACTGGTTTCATCATTCTTTTTAAGGTAAGTGATGAT
The DNA here is from genome assembly GCF_009769625.2 of Cygnus olor. Lineage (NCBI taxonomy): Eukaryota > Metazoa > Chordata > Aves > Anseriformes > Anatidae > Cygnus > Cygnus olor. The sequence goes on along the minus strand of NC_049173.1, from coordinate 63,770,382 downwards.
TGTGCCAGTTGGTACTCGGTCACTCTGGTCTTGCTATTAAATCCTCTCTTCAAAGATATAGTAGACCGAATTTGTGTTCTCAGCATCCTAATTTCTTTCCTTTCTATAAAAGGAACGGAAGTTGGTTCACAAAACTTTACTACATCTAGTGAGCATTTGCTCTTAATAACAACCTCTGAAAGAGGCAATTACAAAAAGAGCCACTGTTCTAGATTATGGTAGCTGTAGTATGAGAAGTTGAAGGTAAATTAGAAAGGGAGGCAGAGAGGCAACTCCTCAGAAGAACCTCAGACATGTATAAACACACGGATATATATACACTTACATGCATATATTTAAACATGTTTCTGGGAGCTGCATGTGTCTCTCTTTAGAGACTCTGCTCCCTGAGCATGTCACACCCACACACTGCTGTTAGGATTCTGTAGTGCTCAGACCTGTGTGGCCACACAGAGTTGGGGAGTGCAGGAAAAGAATCCTGCATGGGGCACACCCTCTCTAACTACTGGGGTGCTGATCTGTGAAAGGAAAAGGCCTGCTGTACTCCCTATTTGTGTTGCTACAGACGTGGTACTTGAGCATTACACAGCAGACTCCAGTTAGGCTTCAGCCGATACTTTTACAAACAAACAAAAAACACACACACAAAAAAACAAAACCTATCCTGTCTGGTACAAGCAAGTGGAGCATCCTTGCTTAACCACTTCTATGTCATTTTACAAGTGCTTTGCTACTTGGCTATGGCTTGGTTGACCTGCTATGTTAACAGGGAATAATATATATTTTTATTTCTTAACATTGATTAAACCATAAAGGCAGAAGCAGGCATGCTTCAATTCAATGTGAATTGAAACTGGCAAAGTACCTGCCTCAGATGCAAATAGAAGTTTGTGTGCCTGTCACTCATGTACTATTTCTGACAGTGCCTGTAGAAAGAGCTGAAGGATACCCTCACTTTGCATAGTCCTGTATATTATATTGCTTTTTTAGATAGACAGTGTGGAGGTGAACTGGGAGATTACACTGGATATATTGAATCACCAAACTATCCTGGGGACTATCCTGCAAACGCTGAATGTACCTGGAATATTAACCCACCCCCAAAACGCCGTATTCTAATTGTGGTTCCTGAGATATTTCTACCGATAGAAGATGAGTGTGGAGACTACCTGGTGATGCGAAAAAGCTGTAAGTGTAAAATACCTACTGAGACATATGGTTTCTATCTCAATATTCAACAGAGGCTTCTCATATATATTGCTTTTTGCAAAAAGTAAATGTACCACAGCTGTCTTGTGCTTAAGAGTAGTGATTTCTTTTAATACCAAATTGAAAAATTCTGTTCAGCAATGCTGCTCAGATGAAACAAGGTTGCAAGGCTATAATGTGTCAGTGAACTCTGAGAGAAATGTTCTTAAGAAGGGATAGATGGTTCAAGCTAACTAGTCATGAATTATGTGAAGCAATGCTAGCCTGGATTAGGAAAGAAGGGATGCTTGCTAGTCTCTATAGGTGTTTGGTCTGTGAATAAACAGCTTCAGTTTCTAGTATAAGCACATCTTTCAAGCAGTAGACTGTTTTTTAGCGTAAGGGAAAATATTCAGGGACCGAAAAGTCAGTCATTGATGGCCTGCCACATTATGAGTTTTTCCCTTTTATTTTTTTTTTTAGAAAAAAAGAGTATGTATTTCTTGTCGTACTAGTTTAACATATTTTCTAAATATTAATTAGTGTGAAGCATTGTCAGATAACTGCGTATTGTGTGTTTTCTTTGAAAGCTTCCTCTAATTCAGTGACCACCTACGAAACCTGTCAAACCTACGAACGCCCTATAGCTTTCACTTCTAGGTCTAAGAAGCTGTGGATCCAGTTCAAGTCAAACGAAGGGAACAGTGCCAAAGGATTCCAGGTTCCTTATGTAACGTATGATGGTAAGTGGATGTGGACAGCTGAGCATATGTGGACTAGTGCAGCTGTAGCAGTGCAGAACTCCTTGTGGGCTCCTTGACCTTGCTAAGAAGTGGGGTAACCCAGCACTCTCGGCAGTGTCACTATCAGACTGCTTCCAGTAGCTGTTTTCATTTATAGATAGTTTAAGGATCTCTCAATTGCACTGCAGTCTTAAGTGCAATCATATTTCCAGTCTTCCACAGACCTAAACAAACAGCTGGGATTCTGGGCTCTGACTTGCACAGGAAAAATGCAGAACTCAGAGCCTGCATCTGGTTTTTATGCATTTTTATGCCTTCCCAATTTTGAGTTACTTCAGGTGGCAGATTGCCCCTGCTTAGGAATTGGGCAGAGCCCAAGTGCTTCTGTCATGTATCATGTTGCTGCTACCAGCTGTAATCTAGTATCAGAGCTATTTTGTTCAGGCCAGGCCCCTCGAGGTGTTGACCCCCACAGAGTTTTGTGGGCTGGGAGTTCTGGGGAATTGCTCTGCAAAGCTGTTGAGAGTAGAGACTTTACTACAGAGTAAAACCTCTCAAAAATGGTGCTTCCTGCACTATAGCATTTGACCCTTTCTGGAAAACTTTTTTGAAACATGCTTACTTGACCCACTATTACCAGGTCATTCTGTACATGCAGGCCAGTGCTCTGTCATGCCTACAAGCTGTGTTAACCATGCATATTAATGCTTATACTCTTAGAGCTATTTCCCTCTAATATTAAAACAAAGGTAGGAAAGCTCCAGCCACCAGGTTTTAGAATGGTATTTTGAGGGCCAGGCAGACTGGAGGTTGCATTGCCACTGCAAATAGTCTGTAGGGGAAGGGAGGAGAGTTCCACAGTCTTAGAGCAAGGATGCTACTTGTGGTGCAGCAGGAACAACAGTGCAGGAACTGATCTGGGATATTTGCTGGCATTGAGTCTTTTGCTTCTGAATCTCACAGGCTGACTTAGAAATGTGTTTGTGAAGTAGTGGCAGGTGTAGTGGAGGAGAAAAATACGTATATTTGAAACTCTTGTCATTCTGGCTTCTTTTCAACTGTCATTGTCAGAGTCACTGGGGAAAGACTGGAGCTGAGGCTTTGCCCCTCAGCACGAGCGATGTGAAAGTAATGCGGAGCATTTCTGTTCACACTAGGGTAGTTGTGGAGGAATAGCCCTCCATGGTGGTCTGCAGAGTTTCATCAAGAGCAGATCATTTTTCATGGAACACCACTCCTTTTGAAGCTTTTCAAATTTGGATTGACCAGGGGGGTTGCCTTTTAAGAAAGCTTCCTCTTACTTTTTTTTTCTCTCGTAGAAAGGAGTCAAGAATGGGTTGTGAGTATTTACAGCTAAGTTTCAGCAGTGCGGCTGAATTAAAGCAGGCTACTCTCTTACAATGTGTGCTACAGTCCTAGGTGCATTTTAATTTCTTTTGATTTTGACAGATAGATGCAGAACAGCTCAGCAGAGTAAACTTTGTTTTCATAGTACACAGTATTTGCAGCTTATTTACAGAAAAGTATTTGGAATACATTCTAACTGCTAATATGAGAGCCAGATACTATTGGTTCTTCTGGGGGTAGGGCTTTCATGTATAACCAAGTGAGGTATTGAATACGTAAGTGAAATGAACTTGCAAATGACTCTCTTGTGCATTCTCAATAGAGGATTACCAAGAACTAATAGAAGACATCGTTCGGGATGGTAGACTTTATGCATCTGAAAATCATCAAGAAATACTCAAGGTATATTCCTTCCACTAAAATGTTGCTTTTGATTGAAAGTAACACTATTATGTACTAGTGAGGTTGCCTCCTGCTCTGCATCTGTTCTGCTCCTTGGTGCAGTAGACACATGCTACTTCAGGGAAGTGGTGAATCAGCACATCCTGACTGTTCTGAGCAGTGGATTAGAGACCCTTTGCCCAGGGATATTAAAGGTGGGTCAGACCTTCTAGGAAAATCTATAGCTTTTTATGATAAAGGTAGCCCCTTGGACCTAATGTAGGCTGTGCTGGCAGGAGTCAGTGAGCAAACTGAGGGATGTGGGATTGGAGAAGTACTTGGTGCTGCTACTCATGTCCCATAGATTAGCAACGGTTTTTCCTTCCTGTGTGAAAAATCTCTTGGTGGATTTCACTTGGTTCGACCTTGGTTAGGAGATAGTCAAATAGGCAAGTTGAGTGGATGTCATTTCAAGCAGACTTTTCTTTTGCTGAATATTGGCTCCAGGGTGTTGGTTTTTTTTTTTTTTTTCTTTGCTGTTCTTGGAAGTATGAGAAAGGGAGAAATCCTGGCACTACTAAAAACAAATGTGAAATTCCAGTGAATTCCCTGGGGCCTGAATGTCAATGTCAGCCTTGCTCTGCTAGTCTGAACTCCCAAGACATTTTTACTTGAGAAGTAAAATGCCCCTAACCTTTTGTCAGTTGACTGGTCATTAGACTTTGGTGATACTGACCCTAATTTCTCTGTGGAATTACTGTAAAATATCTGCTTTCCTTTTTCTAGGATAAGAAGTTGATAAAAGCATTGTTTGATGTGTTGGCGCATCCACAAAACTACTTCAAGTACACAGCCCAAGAGTCAAGAGAGATGTTCCCAAGATCCTTCATTCGGCTGCTGCGCTCTAAAGTTTCCAGATTTTTGAGGCCTTACAAATAGCTGGCACTGTACTTAAAATACTAACAAGTCATTGGTATGCACAGAGGGGTTATGGTAGGTGGGCCTACTTTCTGTGCTTTACACACTGGCAGAGAGACTCTGGGGAAGCTTGCCAGCTGTGTTCTTGGCAGAGTTTGGCTTTCTTAGCTAATATAAATATTTTGGTGAACAGAATTTTGATTCCTCTCCAGATACCTTTTGGGTACCAAGGATACTTCATGGGTCTGTGAATTAGAGACTAACCATAATTTCTGTAACTGAATGGTGCCAAGCAGAAGTTTGTAGAGCTCTACCCTGTTGTTTCATCAGTAACTCTAAAAGTTAATGAGGACAGACAGGCTAAGTGGTGTGGTTTCGGTTGAACTCTGGGCTGCCGTTAATGCATATTACGTCAACAAAGCTGGGATCATGTTCAGTCTCACTGAAAGTGGGGACAAATTTGATGTCTCTCTTAACTTTTGTTGCAGAGGAAATTCAGAACTAAGATTGAAATGGTTTTAAACCAAGCCAGTGAATCTGAGAATTGCACAACATGTATTTTTTCTTTGAATTATGTGTTGTATGAGGCATATGGATGAATAAGCAAAGGGCTGAATATTGGCTTGAATGCTCTGCATCTGTATCACGCTGTGTTCATGCTAGTCACACCTACTGCTTTAAATGGAATGATAGCAGGGCACCACAGAAATGGAAAGCAGACCCTGACCCACTGGATGCTTCTATTTCGGGCTGACTGCAAATACTTCAACAGAACAGATTCTAAGCTAAATCCCAGTGCTCTCTGTGTGCATAGCCCTGGGACAGCATAACACATTGGCTTTTCCAAGTAGTACAAAATTCTGTCCCCTGAGCACCTGCAAGTTGAACATGCAAGCACCATTTCAAATGCAGGCTTTGGATAGATTATGTTCTTGTACATCATGGTTTAAAACTGTATAAGGTTCTTATATGAGCCCCAATCCTCCTATCCCTTATCTTGTTTGAGCACCTTGCAGTGACCATGTTAGGCAGAGAAGGGCTGCTTTCCCTTGCTTGTTGGATAGAAGTGGATGTGCAAAGATATTCCTCAGTCAGACCATAGCCATAGAAGCCATCTACGGTAAAATGCCATTTTAAGATTCCCAAACTCTGGGTCCTTTTCCTCAGGTTGTGTTTCTCATTTGAGGTAAGGGTATTCTGAAAGGGAGAACTATGTCGATCAGAATGTTTTTTGTTTTCTTAGTGCTTTTCTGTCCACATTTATGTTACATCACTGTTCTCTGGCCATGCAAACCATTTCCTCAGCATAAGGTATCTTCTGGGCATTCTGTCTTGAAGGGAGATGGTCCCAGTCCCACTCCTTTGGAGGTGGACCTGTATGTTTCTGGGTTGGTCCCTGGCAGTGCTCTAAGGGGCCCAGTGGCCCCTGATCTTCTTCTGTGTGTCCCCTCAGGAAAGGTACTGAAGTTTTGCAGTGTAGCCAGGATGAATGCTCCCTCTTTTAGATGTGGGCTTGTATCTCCCTGGGTTTCATTACATTGGTATGTGGTATTTAACTGTTGTATGTGAATAATACCATATCCACAGTGTGACAGATGAAACTCCCATGCAGAACCAGGGTTTGAATCTTTTGCCTGCATTGTTAGGGGTAAATGAGCACTACCAAATACAGCCTTGCTGAACTGTCATGCTGTGAGAGCCCCATTCTGTGGCACATGAGACTGCAGCCTGTCATGTGGTAAAGACACATCTTGATCATGGTGTGATGGAAAGGGACATTGGCCTTATGCCACTGACACTGTGTTGCTATTTGTACTGCCCAGAAGGAATTACCATGCTCTCATGGGAGGAAAAGGGAAATTGCTGCGAAGAGGGAGAGCTGTGTCCTTGCTGGCTGCACTGGCTCTCCTGCCCTGGCTCAGGTGTTGTCTGTGTGTGCCTTTTCCAGGAATGGGACTGCCAGACCTGCAAAAGGGAGAGCAAAAGAGGTTGGGAGATGAGTAGGGAGGCAGGGGGTAGATTAGCAGAAGGGAGGAAAGGAACGCAGTTCTGTGTGCTTTTCTGGCTGCTATGTTTTGTCCTGAGCAGGCTCCCCTGCTGCCCATGCCAGGAGGGAGAACAGCAGCTATCTAGAAGACGGTATGAGACAGTGTGGTCAGTGAGGAGTGGCTAAGGGATGCCAAGACGAGAGGAAAGATGATGGGAAAGGCTTTACTACCTCTGGGGTAAAAGTGTGCTGTTGAGGTGAGATAGAAGTGAGGCATTTCAAGATAGCTTCCCCTTGGCTGAAAAGCCCTCTTCTTTACTGTTCAGGGCTTTGCATGCCAGGTGCAGTATGTCAGTGAGTTGCAGTGACCCACCAACTCTCTATATGGTAACAGAACACTTTGACATGAGTGAGATGCTGCAGTGCTGCCCTGAGCGCATGGGTGAGTTAGAGGCCTGCTGGTGTGGGGCACAGGAGGAGAGGAATGTGATGTGCCAGCTTCTGGGCACCGTCACCAAGCCCAGCAGTGTGGCTCTGCTGTGGTTTGGGGGCTCTTTGACAAGAGGCACAAGCCAGTTCTTGCTGAATTCCCTCACACGAAGGCTACAGATCAGTTTCACATTGCTGAGTGGCATGCAAATCAGAGCGATTGCTTTCAGCAAGGGTTCAAGAAAACAAAATAATGTTTTCAGACTTCTAGATATTGTTCATTGGTGAAATTGGACTTTCCAGCTCTGCATATGAGCTCTGGGTTTGTTCCACTGCACTTCATCTTGTTAGGTACACTGATGTTTTTGCTCTGCACAGCTGCTCTGGGACTGGCGTCTCACCTCTGGTCCATACAGAGGATCTCAGCTTTGCTTCTTTGTTGCCCCCATGTGCATGGGGCATTTTCTTTGCTGTTTGCAGAAGCTTCAGGCATGTAGAAGGAGAGGAGCATATCAACGTGGTGTATGGTCCAAGACTGAGCAGAAGAACCTGCCCTTTCTTGAGGAAAAATCCTTTTTGTTCCATAGCTGTGTTCATTTTCTACATAAAAAGTAAATGATTTGGAAGCACTTCTGTTACCTAACATTATAAATGAAAATTCTCCCTTTTACTTTAGATCCTGTATATGCAGTAGAAAGTAGAGAGGGAATTTCTGCTATCTTAAATATTGGGAAGAGTGGTAACTTACAGAATGTTGTAACACTTGGCATTGTAATTTTGTAGCAATGGTAGTGGCTCTGTAGAAATCTTGAGTTTCTACTTTGTGTGGTTGTAGACATGTTTTTTTTTGGCAAGAAATAATTCAAAATGTTTAACCTTATAAAACAGGATTTAACTTTTTGAAATAATTAGCATTAACTGGATGACTTAATGTCACCTACATGAGATATTCATAAGGATCTTTTCTTCATTGTAAATTAATGTAAAATGTTTCAGATTTAGTATTAACAAGAGAAATAAACCAGTGGCCTTTTAGTTGCATGAAAACATTGGGCAATATTTTTAGTTGTCTTTGCTGTGCTAAATAATAGTTTTGTAACAAAATGAAAGGTGGTGCAGCAAGTTATCACATACCAGGTAGACTTTGTATCCTGGGAACGTCTGCTTACCATAGCATTCTGTTTTCTGTAGTATATTATTAGCCTGCATCTTTACCCCACAAGTACATGATTCTTTGTGTATTTAGTGGTGCACGTATTTTTGGCTGGTGTAAGCCCAGAATTATCCTGCTATTAATTCTAATAATTATGCTGAAAACAACTCCTGTACCATGAGCTGGAATCAACTGACCTGTTGTGACTGTCTGTGTCGAGACAGAGTAAACTGCCTAAAGTAACTCCTCAATATTTTATTACTTTGTAGATAAATCTGATTATTTTATAAAACTTGTTCAAACTTAAAAATAAAAAATGTGAAAACCTGTGTTAAGACACAAGTTACCAGAATATTTTTGACTACACCCTTGTTTCATTAGAGCTTTTCATTAAATTCACTGTTCTTATAATTAAAAAATAGATCATGTGAAATTACAAATGACTTGAAAAATAGTATTGAACTACTATTGAACTATATTTGTTTGTGATACTACATTGAGATTATTAGTTATACTCAAACTATCCAAATATTTCAGAAAAATAATCCTAATGTCTTCTCATAAATTTTTTCAATTGTTTGTTTGATCCTCAGCTTATCTTTGATCACAGCACAAGGACTGATTATTTTTTTAAATGAATGTAACTATTTGGGTTCATTTGGTGCAGTTGTGGAAGATACAACTATATATTTCAGCTGTTAGCTGTAGGAAGCTGACACCAGTTGAAGTGAAAAGACAGCAAAGTAAATGACATACAAGAATATAGAGGTCATGGTATGATGACTCCAGGCTAATCACAACCAAAACCAGTGTCATTCAAATATTCTGCATGATGTTGTGAATGCTGCCATGTGCTAGGTTGCAGCGATGGCTCAGACAGCCACCAGGGCAGGGAACATTGATATGAACCACCTAGCAAATTCTCAGAACAGTGGAGCTGAAATTCTGACTGGGACCTCTGGATGCTTGCATAATGGAAATAAGTGATAATGAAATATAGAGAACAAGATCTGAAGCTTATTTAAATCCAAGGAATCAGAGGAGGTGTGATGCGGGTAAGCAGGAAGGAATGATATTATAATAATCCTTGGGAAGAGAATGTAAGGATACTGGTCTGCAAATATTTCTGCATTAAATAAACTTAGAAATGCAAATGCTTTTTCATCATTTATATAGATGACATCCTGTAAATGCAATAGATGCTGAATGTAAAACCTGTTATGACTTAAATGTACATAGACTTCCTATCTTCCTTTTAATAATGCCCCATTCAAACTTTGCATGTGCAAGGCTGTTGCTAGAGGAGTCAGATGAGTACTTTTAAAGAACCTGAGCCAAACTGAAGGCTGGTACAAGTTAGTTTGTTTCTAGGCGTCGCTGGAGCCAGTGTCCTGTAACAGATCTTGCTGCTGCCCATTTAGTTTGAACAATTCTTTTGCTTGTAGGGCAGATTTTCATGCTCTGTTGTGCAGCTCTACTTTCTACAACGTATATTCTGCTGTTGCTGTAAAACACCTATGAGTAGTGATGCAAATATAGCACCTGTGGGGAAAACAGGAGTTAGTGTTCAGGGGACAGATTCCCCCTTCAGAAGGTAAGTTCATCCGGTTTCTCTCCAAGTCAGTGCAAATTCTGTGTGACTTTCTGTATGTTGCTCTTTTAAGGTGGTTTAGTAAAGTAGTTTAAAAGTGTTTTAAAAAAAAAAACAACAAAAAACAAAAAGGGAAACTCTTCCTATTTAAGTATGTATTTGTCACTAAAGCTGTTGTTCTGATTAAACACTGTGAATAGTAATAAAGTTTTTTTGAGGTGTATGTAGCAAAGCCCATTTAGTACATAACATAACAGAATAAGCTAGGAGCACAACCTTGAAATCTTCCTCACTGAATGTGTCTACAAATACAGAATTTATTAAGGAAACTCCTTCACACTGGCTGGCTACTATATTTGACCTAACACAACTGAAGCCTGCTTTTTTTGCTGGAACGTGTTTCTTCAAAAGGCACTGTAGACTTACAGATGTGGATTTTAATTACGTGCCATGAAGTATCCTATCTGTGGTGATTCTGAGGTTCAGGAAATGAGGGCTGCATAGTTTTAAGGTGAGAGAAAGTTACACCAGAAACAAATATTCTGAAACAGTCACTTGAGATGCAATTTGTTGTTTTTTCTTAGATCAAGTATTTCATACTATACTAAGATCACTATGAATATCCATGAGATGTTTAAGTGTAGTGTACATTTATGCTTAACCAGGTTTAGAGAAAGTTTCATCTGTGCCTGAATCTAATACAGCAGTGGTAGCCTGAACATGTTTGTGCATTCTCTCCTGCTTGCTGTGCTGGAAGAAATGGAACAAAATACTAAACATGGACAGGAGCCTGAGATGTGAATTGAATGGAGAATCTTTATCTGGAAATAAATTCAGGAGCTGGAAGAATGTAGAGGTAGTTTAAACATACACATACATAGTGTGTGTTCTTGTGTGTGTGTGTGCAGTGTACATATCCATCCGATGAGAATAAGATGGACGAAACAGCTGTCATGAAAGCAGCACACACAAATGCAATTTATGAGAGGGGAAAAAATGAGTGGAAATTAAAAAAAAAAAAAAAAAAAAAGCAACAAGCTGGTTTGGCTTGCAAACTTGGGAGGACTGGTTTGCTGTCAGAGTGGGTGCAGCAGTAGGCTTTATGTGTGGGAGCCCCCTGTGCCCTGTCCTGGCAGCAGGCTGCTGTTTTGGGGTGATGCAGAGAGCCCTGCATGAGTGTGGGCAGGGCTGGCCAGCCCAGAGGGGCTCCCCGCAGCCCTGCACTTGGTGCAGGGTATGTGTGCTCGCTGCGCGTGCAGGCAAATGTGTGCATGGGCAAGAATGTGAAAAGCCTCTGAGACAAATATGGGAGCTTTACAAGTGTGTAGAAGGGCATGTGGGGCAGGAAGCAGGCAGCATAGGGCAAGGACATGATGCAGCACTTGCTGCTGGCCAGTGTTGCAGCTGAGGAACCTGCTGGCTTGTCCTTGGTGTGCTGGCAGCCCCAAGGGGCTGCTGTAGGACCTGCAAGGCTCTGGGTGTATTATTTTGCAGATTTCTGTATGTAACTATTTCCTGGCCCACAAACAAACAGGAAAGAGTTGGGGTTAAACAAGAGAGCAAACGAAATTTCAGACACACCTTATACTTGCATTTGGGGAGGTACTGAACGTCCTTTAATAATGCACTGTTAGTCGTCAGTGTGGTACAGCAGGGAGCCAGGGAGTTCGCTCTGGATTTACAGCCAGGGTTAGGAGTTGTCACTGCATTGGCACTAGCATCCACCTCACACCCTCTTCATGACCAGGAGCTACACATGTCCTGTCACCAGCTGAAAGGCCAGTTACAAAATGGCAGCTGTCTGCTGGAGGTGCTGCCTGGAGCAAAATCCAGAACTGCTTGATCTAAATGAGCTAGCCATGAATAGCAGCTTCGGGTAAGACTGGAGATCATGATTTATCTGGGATTTAATCTGGGATTTTTAAACTGGGAATATGGACTTTGCCATAAGACAAGCCTGTGTAAGACACAACCCTGCTCATGAATTAGGGTGCCTCTCCCTGCCACCCCGCTGTTAGCTGTGACTGGTGTCATGCTTGGTGTGAGGGGTTGTGTGGAAAAGCAGAGAGGTACCAGTTAGTAAAAACAGGATTGGCAGAAAAGTGCTCGGGGGGGCCTGTCTGGCTTACATAGCATAACTACTGTGCCCTGGCTCCTGTAGGTGCTAATTCTCTCAGCAAACTTACAAAAATAAAACCCTGAAAAGGCTCATCCACGCTGAGAACAGCAACTTCATTCAGTAGAAGGAAACTTAGGTCTAGGAACTGTATGCTTAACACTGCAGGCATTGCTGTCTTCCTCGGCTAGTCCAGAGAGCCCCCCAGCCAGCGCCTGTAGCATTGGGTGGACACGGCAGTTCTGAAATACCTGGCTCTGTACAGACACACATACAACCTGACCGTTTGCTCTTGGCCCATAGCTCTCTTGCCTAGCAGGATGTGTTTCTATGTGCAATAATGTAGCAGTAAAATTTGATCCCGATGCAGGTCTGACTTAGGATGCTGTAAGCACGTGCTCTGGCACACCTTCATTTAACAAGCTACAGCCTCATGTCTCCCTCAAACACTTCTATGGGTCCGTTCTTGCCTGGCATATTCAGAGAGTAAGGAGATTCTTGAGGATTCTGGGGAGCTCTGAGAGTGAGGCATGAGTTGTAGTGACCTGTATGAAGCTGCTGTTCCTGGGGTGCTAGCCTGCTGCAGCACCCTGTGCTATCTGTCCTGTTTGTGCCATTCACGCCGTGGGAATCAGGGTTGTGCCAACCCTGTGGACTCTGGTACCATCCACAGTGCTCCCCATGAGATGGCAGCATGTTGCCCCCAAAAAAAGGTAAAACCCATGCTGACAGACAGTGATAAGTCTTGTTTTTGATGTAGGTGTTCTGTAGCTGAAGCGTGGGGACTTTGTTACTACAGCAGCTCATGGTGTACTTTTGACTTCTTGCACAGATCTGTGAGTGCAACAAGGAAAATCATCTTGCTATCTTGGGCTAGCTTTAGCGGCTTCGTTGGAATCTAAAAGATAATTTCCTTGTCCACTGAAAACTCTCTGCAAGGCACATGCTCCTAAGCATGCAATGATGTTCTGAGTAACTGTAACAGAAGCTTCAGGTAGCTGTTCTGAGGGCATTGTCACCGCTAGCCAGTTCAGATTTTCTTCATTTAGCAGCTCTTGGTTCTGCAACCAGTCAAACTTTCTGGAGAAGAGGGATTGATCTTGTGAGCGAGCTTATATTTTTGCATTATTTCATGTTTTTACAAAATGCAAATGTGGGGCCTGGAAAGACCCATGCCACTGGGCCAGATATTGCCACTCCTTCAGATTGCGGTGGGAGGAGACCCTCTTCTGAACTAACTCTTAGTCAGAGCCATTCCTTTCCTTTTCCAAATTACTAGCAAGAAAATGTGCAGGTTGCAAGTTGTTGATTTCCAAATAGAATAAATCTCAGAGGAAGCTGGAGGAAGTAGGCTGTGAATGTGTAAATTCAGTTTGTATTAATTCTGAGAACAGTAAGAGATTCTGGCACTCTGCCTGATCTGGGCAAAACCAAATCCCTCCAGTGACTCAGTTTTTACAGATGTCAGTAATGGACTTTGAGCATTTGTCTTTGGAAATATACAATTGTTATGTATAATCAGCTACTGATTTCTTCCCTCTTTTTCAGGGGAGGTTGCTCAGTTTGATCACAGCTTGACTTATATTAGTGGTGGGACAGATGATCTTGTGGTGAATGATACCGAAGGTAGGGCAGAAATACTTCAACGCACTGGTGATCAGTAGCAGTGCACATGCTCTTGCTCTCCTAGGGAGCTGGCTTCCTTTGCCGATGCAGCGTGAGCTGAAGTATCTTTCAGTTCGCTAGACTTGAAGGTGGAGATATTTAACCAAACCACAACATGGCAAACACAACCTCTGTGTTAGAAGAGTTACATTGAAGTACTGTTGACGATTCTGTGCATTAGCAAATATTAGCACCGAGTATCCAGTAACATGTCTCACTAAATCTTACCGGTTATGAGCTGCTGCAATTTTGCATGGGCACTGTGGAGGGGCATACAATGGTAGCTCACTTATACTTGCAGCACTTGAGAGTGTAGGAGTCTTGGCTTCATAAAATAAACGTAAGAGTGCCACAGAGGTGAGATATCCTGTGTTTGGCTAACACTGTGGTGACCTCCTCTCTAATGCTGATATAAATTGCATTATTATCTTAAATGGATACTGTGAAATACATTAGGCTCATTTTTTTTTGTCTTGAAGTTCAAAAATAAAGTTGTTTAGATAAAAATGATGAACTCAGGACTTAAATACTTTTTAACTTCCAGATTATCTTTATTTTGGGTAATAATAAAATTTCTTCCTTTCAGAAATTAAAGCACTAAAATCCAGAGTTCATTGATTTTTGCTCTGTTGGGAAATTAGAGGAATTCCAGGCTTGATAAAGAACCTGTATAAACAAACAACTCCCCCTCCCATCCTCTTCCTCTCTTCTGAAGAAGGGAGTGCAAAGTTGTCTTTGATATGAGCTCCATAAGAAGGTGGAAATACTTGTCAAATGAAATCTCTCTATGAATACTTCTTTAATTGGTAAAGGCAGAAGGGGTTCACAGTCAGTCATTTAAAATGTATAGTAAGAATGTTCCTTGGTGAATTCCACATCGGCATCAGTTGAAATAAGCACCTGTTTTTAGGGCTTTTGCAAAAGAGCTCAGAAAACCTAATTCTGTTTAACTTGCTTGTTTTATCACTGGAGATACCCTGTTATTTTTGTCACAATCACCTGGTAAACCGAGTATGCCATACAGGAATCTTTTCCTGTATACAATAATAATAATAAAGCAATACCGTTTCAGAGCTGCCCTGTACTAGTCCTGTTCCAGAAACACTGATTTAAAATATATATATATATTTTTTTGCTTGCTTGCTTTTAAATTATGTCCTGAGATTTGTATTCTCCAGGAGGCATATTTCACAGATCTTGCCTGAGGAGTTCCCCCTCCCTCTCCCTATGTACTGCTTTTTGGGAATGATAGCATCCAAAGCATCTAGAATGAGAATACCTTTGCTGTAGATTTATACTTAGGCAGAAGAAAATTCTCTAGTTGGGAAAAAGAGAAAAAGAGGAGAGCTTTTAAAAGATTTGCATAGCTCCTTTCAGGACCAAGCTCCCCCGTGTGTCAGGGAGCTTCCAAATACCCTGTGCTTAACCATGCCTTCAATAACTTCAGTGCTCATTCTAAACCAGTCACCTGAAGACAAGACACTTAAGATCCCTTCTGCTATATAAACTGCTATGCTTTTCGTATAATGTTTCTATTTAGACCTCCTTTATCTACACACATTCACCAGATCAAGTTTAAACAATGACTTCAGTCCTGTCATTAGCCAGTGAGGGCAGAGTACTGAGTCTGTGGCCTCAAACACTTCCATGGCAACATTTATTTATTTTTTATCTTGGAGTCAGCATGCATTTCAAACCCATGAAGAGACAGGGTTACAGGGAGGATAACCCTAGATATAACCATCTTAGCTAGCAGGAAGTAAGGCACTTTTCAGATCACAATAGGAAATGAATTTGAGGTAGTCTTCTCCTGGTCCGTTGTGGTCACCTCCCCATCATGTCAGTTGTTTCTGAGAACAATTTATTAGTTTGGAAAGAAAGGAAGAGGGAGAAAATGACAAACTGTTGTTCCATGTTTGCAGAAATCTATGGGTAAATATTTAAAGCTTCTTGCTGCCAAGTTAGAATCAGTTTAGTAAACTACTTCCATGACTGTAGCTAGGCATAGATGCCATTCTGGGGCGTCATGTATCTCCACTAATGTTCAAGGTGTTGACTCAAGGAAAAATTTGGCCAGCTGCCTTATGACTAATTAGCCACACAGATCTAAAAGCAAACACTGATCTAATAAGTTTCCCAGGGTAATGTATACATTAAGCACTGAAAAGGCTTTGCTTCAGTACCATTGCTCTAACAAATATCCCATGAGGTTTTGTATGCATACTGATATTTCGTGTTCAAAGGAGTGAGTTTTCTCCATGCCGGGAAGGAGTTTTGCCCAGAGAGCCATCTGCTTGAAATCCCCCTTCAGCAAAGTATTTAAGCAGGTGCTTTAACTGGGTTGGTGGTTAGAAATGGATTGCTGTATAAAAGCATTTAGACCAAGAATGGACTCCTTTGTGTCCACAAAACACTGAAAGATTGCTGGCTGCTAGCATAACTGGGGCTTTGTAGTGGCTGCTGTGCAGACCCTTTGTCCCTCAGGCTGAAGAAAGGGAGAAAACTGCTGACTGGGCAAGGACAATACGTGGGGGTGAAAAGAACACCACATCTCTGTTGGAGCAAATTCTGTGCAGTTCCTGCTCTTGCAACAGCTGTTTAGCAGCATCTTAGATACTGGGCTGTTTAGGTGTCAATGGCTAATGACAGGGAAAGCATCTCATGGCTCCCTTGATGTGAGGAGTCCATAGCCCCTTTGTTAGGGGTGGCTGTGAATTCTGTCAAGAAGTCAGCAGAAGCAGACTCAGCAAAATAATGCAGCAGACTTGTGGGGAGGTTCGGTCCAGTCACTCCCCTTAGGTGCAGTCTGAAGCTCTGGTTGTTACAGGGTATTGTCAGGCTTTGCCTTGTCCAGGTGCTCTGTGTGAAGAGACTCTAAATCTGGCTATTGTGTGACATCTCTGGTTGACTCTAGGATGAGCCAGGGAATCCTAAACACATTGTGTGATTGTAAATAAGACCTTCTTTGCAGAAGCCAGCTGTGAGCCTTTTTCACCTGCAACTGGATATGCCTTTCCCTTCTGACGCTCGGTGCTGCAGGTAGACTGCCTGAGGCTTGAAAGCAGCAGGCTGCAGCACCTGAGAGGGTCACCACAAAAGGTGTTGCTTCATTGTCTTCCGTGCTTTTCCACCCTCCCGGTATTCCTGATGCTGCTGGGGAAAGCTGTTAGGCCTCATATACTCCTATGCCCACAATGGTTGCACAAAGCTGCTCCAGGGCTCTTGCAGCCTGCTTGTGCCAGGTGCCTCACTGTGCGACACAGCGTGTCTCCTCCTGGCCCTCGGAGTCAGTGTCCTGTCCTGCCAGACCCTTCCTTTCAGGGAGGCTCCCAGTTGAATCTCAGCGGTTGCTGCCAGACCAAAACAGGGCTTGATGTGAAGTGAAGAAGAGCAGCGCCCTCTTCCTCCCGTGTTTCAGAGCTCTGAAATCTTCAGCAAATCCTCAGCAGCAGTGAGGTTCCTGCGTGCCCTGGCTCTGCTGCTCCTTGGTCTCTGTGAGTTAGAAAAGGAGAGAGAATATCGTGTTTGTATAGTGTGAAATGACTTGCATAGGTTTAGCCTTGACAAGATCCCTCCTATATCTTTAATGACCTGAATATAAAATTTACAGCGTGGAAAGTCCCAGCAGCAGAGGAAGTCATCAGCACACAAGCTGCCTTTTGCAGGGCAGGAGGGGAAGTGAAATCCACTGAGATTTGGGAAGTATGAATGATGTAGTTATGGTTGGCAATTTGAAATATATATGTAGCTTACTTCAAAATAAATATTTGCAGTTTCAATCCAGCATATACGTGGGAGGGTGAGAGCTAGCATGTATTGGTATTTCTTAAAACTAACCATTTTGAAAGTTTTATGCTGGAATAATCTTATTGCACTGAACAAACAGAGTTTAGTGTAATACATGCCAGGGAGAAGTGTCACCTGCCCTTCTACATCCACCATTTCCTGCCCAGCTGCCCAGGCAGAGTTCCTGAAGAAAGTTGTGCAAGGGAGATTAAGGGAGAGAAAGAGATGAGAATGTCCTTTGGCTTGGAAGCTGCGGGTGAGGAAAGTTCTCTTGTGTTTTCAGCTCCATGAAAAACTTTGAAAGACACACTAGCCGTACCTGCACCCAACCTTTTGATAAAAGGCAATTTTTAAGTCTCCAAATTATTCCAGTCATTTGTCTGAAAGTGCTAGAGCTGACCATTATATAGACTGCATTATTGGACAGAATAATTTATTTTTCTGCAGTAATTATTGTGGCTTCATTTTCTTGAGCCCTCCACAGTCCGTCTTCTGGAAATTGTTTCTTGTAGAGTTTTGTCTTTGTCCTGGGTTATATTATTATTTTTTTTTTTTCTGGGACTCATGTCTGTTTTTCTGTTGCTGTTGAATTATACAGCTTTATCTGTTTCTTATTCTGAGTTTTCTGGGGCATCTCTGCATCTCTTCAGGATATGTTGGCAAGTACTAAAAATCACTTCTTTTTAAGATAAGATGATAAATCAGAAAAAAAAAAGAGGGGGGGGAGGGAGGAACAGGATTGACTGACCCACTTCCCACTTTGCTGACTTGCTCTTTGTTTTTCATTGAGAGAGGAGATGAAATGAGGGTGTAAACAACCTCAGCAGCTCTTCTTTCCTTAGACTGGTTAGCCTGCAAGCATGACTGGGTAGTATGCCAATAAAGCATGGCTGTAAAGTGGGGTATAAAATTCCTGGTGTTTATCTCAGTGAGTTTACATCAAATGTAAAGCAAACTCTATCTGCAGGCAGGAGCCATGTCACTCCATCTTGCAGGGAGGATGGTAGATGAGCTCCCCAGTGCGGAATGTCCTCTTCCCTGCCTTGGAGGGGGCTTGTGCTACTGTTCAGCATGACCTTCTCGTGCCCCAGTGGCCATATTGAGAGGCCAGGAAGGGCAGTATTTCCTCATGTTTCCTCCTTGCAGCAGCTTTGGATGCTGAGGACAAAAGCACCCCTGTCCTTGGCTTTGCTGGGCCAACAGATGTCTTGGGCATAGGGGAGGGCCTGTGAGGCAGCCTTGCTGGTAGCCTCTGGGGCCATTTGCCTTCAGCCTCCAGCATGTGCTGTCTTCAGTGCATGCCATTTGTCCGTGTCAGCAGCGGTGAGTACCAAAGCTTTGTGGCAGAGCCATCCTGTCCTGGAAGGCAGGGCCAGTGCCCACCAGCTTGGAGAGGTTTTGCAGCCTTTTGAAGCCTCTTGCTGACATCAGCCTTGATGTTGTGTTGTGCAGAGATCTGTGCACACTGCTCTGGAGTCAGGAAACGGTAAGAAAGGCATTTTAGTCCGTTGGGTATTTCTTTAGTGAGAGGTAATGGTCATGTGTGGACCCGTCTCCGGTGAGCAGGATGAGCGTTTTTCTGAAGTGTGCTCTGGTTCAGAGGCATTGCACAGGGAAGGAGCAATCAATACCCCTGGCTAATCTGTTGCAAGCAAATAACCAACTCAGAAGTCAACCGCTGGTTTCAAGGTATCCAAACTGGACGACTATTTTACTGTGGATCTTAAGTAGTATGAGCAGATGATACGCTGCTGCTCCAACTTCCCTCTTTCCCATGATTAAAAATCAGGATGGGAATTGGGACCTTTATCTCACTTATTACCCTGAAGTACAGGGCAGGTTTTCTTCTTATCTGTTGGCATAAGGTGCATTTATAACACACAGTGGAAGTAAAATTGTGAGACTTGGACAAAATGCTTGTTTGCTAAATTAACACCCAGCCTGTAGTCTTGGAGCTGTAGTGTGTGGGTTGCTTTAAATGCTGCACTTGCTCTTGCAGCTTTACTCTTCTTGCCATAAACCAGAGCTGATGGGGCATTTGCTAGTAAACCAGAGTGCCACTCCACCACGGAGCTTTTATATTACAGTCATCTCCTGGCTTCAGTGGAAGTCCTTTGGTTTTCTTGTGTGCTTCCTTCCTTTTGGGAGAGCTCAAATGTAGTCATATATCTTTATTTAATCAGGTGAATAAGTGTCAAATAGTTCCCAAGGTGAAAAATAAGGTGCTTTTGTCCTCTCAGGCATGTTTGCTCATAGTGGAGCAATGGTCCTGTTGCATAATGAACCAAGTCAGCACAGGAGAAAAAAATATATCCCCCTTCAATCTGTCAGCCTCATTATCCTTCTGCACACAGACGGCTCAGTGAATGCTTGAGTTGGCTCACGTGTAATGGCCTTTTTGTGAGGCTGTGAAATAATGGGCTCGCGTTTTAGTGCATTTTGCACTCTCATCTGATTTTTCCTCTCTACGAGGTCATGTGAGGAGGGGCTGAGCACAGCTGGGCCGGCTGTGGCTGCAGAGCTTAGGTGCAAATGCCTGTCCGCAGCATGTGGCTGCTCTGGCATCAACGCAGCCCGGTTGGTGCTGACATCTGCCCTACTCGAGGCATGGCTCCACACTAGCACAGCTCCCATGTGCCAGCCTGCAGAGGCCATGTGGTCCAGGCACCGCTGTCAGTGACCCCCCTTCATGGACGCTGCTATCAGCCTCCAATGTCCTTGTATTGACTGAGCTTTAAGGTTAAAATGCATCAAGGTAAAGGAGGAGGCAGTTGGTTCTGCACTGTTCGGACTGGCCCTGTTGAGCAAGGGTTGAGGTGAGAAGACGGGGCTGGCTGCAGCTCGCAGATGCTGAGGCCAGGTTCTGCCTGGCCCCTTCACCGCTCAGGGCTTTGCAGCAGCCCCCAGATGAGGAGATACCATTCAGGAGGAAGGAGAAGCTGTGGTGTCGTGACTTAAAGCCACTCTGCCTGCTTGGCCTTTTCATTATTTATTTATTTATTTATTTTTTCCACTGTACCTCAGTTCCTGCAAGAGGAATGTCTTTCCCTGGTTGTTTTCAGGGGGACTGGTCTTTTTCCTCTTTCACCCACCTTAATTTTGGTCTCTTTCTGAAGTATTTTTCCCTGGGTTCCCCTCTTCCTTTCTTGTGCTTGGCTGCCAGGGACAGGAGTGTTTTTCCAAAGCTGGCCAAATGCCGGTGATGTCTCTGTGAGCAGCAAGTGTGAGCCTGGGCTGCATAAGGGGAGAGAGGAAAGTCACCCTCAGGAGCTGTAGTTCCTCCTGAGGGTTCAAAGTGCCCTGGAAATCAGGCTTGACATAAATCCTGGGCTAAGCTCTGCTTTTCTTGTGCATGCTTGCTATCATATCAAAAGTGTCCTTTAGTTTAACAAAAAACAATCCCACATGGGATGTTTCCAGAGCTGTACTGTATCTCCTGAGACAGGGCTGTATTTTCTTGTGCACCTTCTCTTTGCAACAAATAGCTTGAAAGGTTCACATGAAATGTCTGCTTGCTGAGCTGCAGTGTCTGGGCCCTTCTGAAAAAAACAATAAATTAAAATGTTCCTGGTGAAATCTTTCACTGTGCAGGACCACATCGGTATTGGGCAGCTGTCATCAGCCATGATGCTTCAAACACTGGCTTCGGGCCAAAAGGCTGTGCTCCAGAGGCTGGCTGGGAGCTGCGCTGGCTCTCAGGGCTGCTGGCAGCCCTGTCAGAGCACTGGCACTCTCTTTTCTGCCAGTGATGCTGCTGGGGGTTTTGAGAACCACTGGTGTGTCTGAAGGCTGATGCCTGCCTGCCTTTTTCCTGGATCAAGCCCATTTAAATCAGACTGGTTCCACTTGTAAGAGTCACCATGCAAGATGTTTCTTTGACTAAGATCGGTTCCAGGCACGGGAGCAGTGCCAGAGGCAGGCGCCTGCGGCTAATCTTGCTTTCAGGAGAGCCAGCGAGGAGGAACAGTGCTCATTATTCCCTTAGAGTGAGCCTGAGCTCGCCCGCGTTGTTTGTGCAATGTACTGCAATGAGCCTAACCCCTCCTTTACTACACGGTGCTGGCTGGAGTACCTGCTGGTCTCTAAACGTCACGAGGCTTCACTTATAAAGCACAGGCAGTAGATCTTCCCCCTGCTGTCTCTCCAAGAGGCGCATGAGAAGCAAGCTCTACGCAGGCAGAAAGATGTTTTATTCAGGTATTCTGACAGAGCCGAGTAGAAAAGAAGTGGAGATAAGGGAAGCTGCATCTCTCCGCCAGCAGAGGAGGATGAAGCAGGCGGTTCAGTTTATTCACAAGGATTCTGCAGATCTCCTTCCTCTGGATGGGCTGAAGAAACTGGGAACTTCAAAAGATACTGTAAGGTTTATTGTGTTTACTGACAGCGAATAATGAGATTTAAGAAGCTGATAGGGCAGTGTCTTTTTTTTTTTTTCCATGCTATTTTACTGTTTACTGTTAAGAGAATGAGTTGGCTGCTTGTGGAAATAAGTAGAAATTGGTATAATAATGTGGCTTTTATATGTAAAGGAAAGGAAGTGGAAATACGATGTTATGGATCACATGAGGTTGCTGTTTGCCAGTAGGTGCTTTCACAAGTCTCATGTTTCACTTGGATCTAAGAGCTTTTTTTTCATTGATACAAATGTCAGAAAATTGGATACTGCTTTCTATACAAAAATCTCAGAATCAGAGTAAATCAAAATGGCTTCATGTAATACATACATATGTACACGTTTGTCTGTGATGCAGATGTGTGCGTAACATAATCACAAAAGATTCAGTGAAGTACAGCCAGCAGTACTTCAAAATATAAAACTGTCAAGATTACACTTTGATAAAGGCTTATGCGTATATAGTAATTTTTACGAAGAAACTTAATGCTAGGTTTTAAATATATACACATGTAATGAACCATGTGATCCTGCAGCTGACACACAATATCCTCCATTTCTAGGGCTGGAGAGCTCTTCTAAATAATGTGCACAAATGTTTGAGCTTTCTTTAATGGGAAAAAATACTTAAATGTAATAGCAAAAGTTCTAATGTAAGAAGCAAAGTCTAGAAAATATACCTTACTGGGGAAATCTTTTCTTTATTTTTTTCCCCTCAGTTTTTGCAAAATTTTTGCACCTTGTAAGATTTCATATTTGCTTTTTTCAGTGGTTGATATAGGTTTGTTGAAAAATACTAATCTTTATTTTTAGTGAGTTAATTGTGTTCTATCACAGCCTTCCTGCTCTGCTGGCTTAGGGTCAGCTTCGGGTGAGATGAGTGGAATGAGCTTGCCATTCTCTGCATTGTGCACAAAAATGATTTTTTTTTTTTTTTAACATCCCAAATGTTTTGCAGTTTTAGGCAGCCACATCTCTTGGCTGGGGAAAGGCTCAGAAGGAGCTTTGCTAAGTCACCATCAAACTGTGGTTATCTGTTAGGGAGCTACAAAGTGACTTTCAGAGCATGCTGGCATGGTTATCACTGTGATCTGCAAAGACTAAATAACTTGGCATGGCTTGTGTGGGGCAGAAAACCAGGGGTTTCCCCTCTGCCCAGGTGAGGGAGACAACAGGTAGCAGAGACAGGGGTGCTGAGAGCTGAAGTCTTTTTTTCCCACAGCATTGAGGGCCGGGCTTGGCCCCAGCGCCGTGGGCAGAGCATGGGGCTCCTCACCATGCCTCCGGACACAGAAACATCACCTGAGGTTTTGTCCTCACTCCCATGCCAGCGGCAGCCGCACGTATCTGCCGCATCGTTGTCTGCTGCTCCCCCGGCAGCCTCTGGAAGGAGGGTCCCCACAAGGGTCCCTCTGCAGGGCTGTGCCCAACCCCATGCATGGCTTCTTGTCCCCAGCTGGCCAGGAGGCCCCAGCTCATGTGGTGCAGTGTGGCTGGGGATGGGCTAAGACTTTTGGTGATGTGTGAGCAGCGCTAGGACTGTACCTGTTTGCTGGCACTAGTAGGGATCATCTTTTGGTCTTGGCAAGTGCAAAACCTGCGTCCCACAGCACAGTGTTAAGCCAGGGGCTGCAGCTGCTGTGGTCACACCAGAGCCATGGCTTTGGTGTCAGCACAGAGAGGCACTGCTTCCCATGTGCATTGTGGGGCTCGGAGAAGTGGGGCCCTTGGTGCTCCCTGACCAGCCCTGAGGCGGCACATGGCTCCTGGTCCCTCCAGGACAAGGAAGGGGCAGAGCGCGGTGGAGGTGTGCTGCCTGGCCCCGGCTCCCCTGGCTGTAGCGGGTCTCCAGCCAGGATGGGATGGGATCCCAGCTGGCATGGGCTGCCCTGCTGCAAAAACACCTTGTCCCTACACCACAGCAGGGGACAGTGGACACGTGGCCAGGGATCACTTTGGCCACAGCCTCCCGCTCCGTGGGACAGATGAGGAGCCTGCCAAGAGACAGCACTGGCAAGTGCTCAGGCCCATTCCCAGAGTCCCAGAGCAGACATCAGGTCATTCTGCTGCCATGAATTTCACAGCTGTTGCAGTGGGTCATGTCACAGTGAAGGAACACAGCCAGCACTGCACAGTGCCAGGGCAGCAGTGAGCACCACTCTGAGAGGACCTACTGAGTGTTCCCAGTGGTGTGGCTGCTAGGGTGCCACAGGAATCCTACCTGGGAAGAGCAGGAGATTGTACATCTCCAGGACTGGGGAAGCACAACAGCCTCTGATACACATCTTGCTCTGGTGCTGCTTTGGGAAGGTGGGACCCCCCCACCTCGGCACAGCCTCAAACAGCACAGATAGGAGGCCCAGGGCATCAGGGGTCCTTGCTCAGGACATCTGCAAATCCTTCTTTTTGAAAAACTACACATCTCCTAACAAAGCAGCATACTTTCATGTTTAAAATTGTGTGACAGCTGTGCTGACGTAGGTGGAAGAGCTTTTGATGTGACTGACATTATTAATGCAGGGTTTCCTGCAGGGGTTTTCCATCAGCCTCAGCAGGAGAAAAGAGGAGATAATGGCTCCTCAGATTTGGGGATGGGTGGTGAGGACAGAACCTGTCTCCAGGGTGACTGCTTTCAGTGGCAGCTGGCGGTGACTTCTCTTCTTTTGGGGATAAATCCTTTTCCTTCTGACTGCGTCCCGGGCTGGGCCCCCCGGCAGTGCTGTGCATGTGGAGGGGGGCACATCGCCTGGCCACCTCCAGCTGCTGTGCTCTCACTCTTTTGAAGCCTGTGCTCTCCTGATGATGTCCTGCGTGGGCAGGTTTGGTGTTCCCCAGTAAATACTTTTTGTAATTGTCTATATTAAGCCCCATATTTTTTAGTATGTTACTCTGGTTTGAACCAAACTCTTCTAGCTCCTTTTTCCCTTTATGTATTTCATTTTATTTATGTAATATGAGACCAAACCATAGCTTAGCACGCTGGATTTGACAAACACACAGCTGGGTACATGGTTATGAGCAGAAACTGGGTTTGTTTTGATGCTTTGCTATTAGCCGCCTCTCCAAAGCTCAGAAGACTGGCACAACATGGTCAATAGCTGGGATTTGGGCCTCCCAGTGCAGTACCCATGAGCTGTTGCCTGAGGTGGACATTGTGTGCTGCCCGCTGCCAGATCCTCCCTGTGCTCAGCATTGCTCTCACCAGCTCATGGGGTACTGCATTTTCGACCAAGCAATGAAGGTTGGCAAACCAGGCTCTGACTTGGCACCCATCACAAGCCTTCCACTTGATGCAAGGAATATCACCCAGGAGAGGCTGTGACCCCCTCTGGTGGTGGTGGGAGATGGCGGTATTGGGGGTGGAGAGGTGTGCTGTGAGGCTGTGGTGTCCCCTCCAGCAGCACTGCTGGGTGCTGCAGGAAGGGGGCCAGGGTGCTGGGGCTCTGCTGCCCTGCAGATTCCCTGTTTCCTGGAGAGGGGAAGCACTTTGTGCCCTTCCCACTGGACTGGCACAGCACCAAATTCCCTTGCTGCTCTTTGTGCATCACATCCTTGGTTTGTCTGGATTTGGTTTATGAGGAGCTTCTCCAGTCAGTGGGGTAAAAATCCACTGGCAGCAGTGCACAGAGGCAAAATGGAGATGACCATGAGGGAGTGTGCCCAATCTTGTGTATTTCCTCTGGGGCTGCAGGTGGGGAGATGCAGGTTTGGCTTCCAAAGCAGAGCGCTGGGGATGGGTGGCCCAGCAACTCACAGCTTGGGAAGAGGGAAAGGCAAGGAACACCAGAAGAAAATGATGGGAAGGAAAAATTGCTTTTCTAGTATCCTGTGTAATTTATTTTGCTGCCACACCAGGCTGAGTTTTTCCTCACTGCCCTTTCAACATGTGTAGATTATTTACTGATTTACAGCCCATCTGCTTTTTGTCCAAGAGGCACTAGCTAATTCTGACACAGGAGATTTCTGCCTTCCCACAGAGCTTAGCAGAAGCTGGTAGCTTCCTCCTCGCTTGGGGGGAAAGCACAGAGGCAGTCAGGCCCCAGGGCCAGGCACACAGATTTACCTATGTGCAAGGCAAGTGTCTGAGCCCTCCTGATCATCAGCAGTGATCCAGTTGATTCAAGCATGGACATCATGATTCAGCTGACCCAGACAGTCGCCTCCTTTTAGGGTGAGTCTTAAATGCTGATTAATTGGTGTTGACAAAGGCTCCATTGCCTGAAGTGGGACCTCAGAGATGCACCTCCCAGGCAGGTGTCTACGTTTTGATCCCCAAACCTGCACACCGAATATTCAGCTTTGGAGGAGGCAAAAGCCTGTGCAGCATGGCACACCGTTCAGGGCATGACAGTTACCTGCAGGAGGTCCCCTACTGCTGGGAGAATAGGGTACCTGCCACAGGTCAGGCTGTGCAAGAGCCTCAGTGCTATGTACACTTCCGTGTTCGGAGACCTGACTGCTGCCTGGACACACAGGACATGCAGGTGAGCAGAAGGCATCTCTTGTCCCATGACTTGATGCTCAAGAAGAGGCTGCTGATAGAATTTGAATGAGGGATACAAAGAAGAGAGAGAACATGGTTATTTCCTGGGAGGAGCTCTCTTGGTATTTTAAAACTTTTTTTTTCTTTTTTTTTCCCCCAAACTATCTAGGCACAAAAGAGAGGGCAAACCTTGTGAGATTGGTTAGGGACAGGGAGGAGCTGGCATCTGCCCTGACTTTCAGCTCTCACCTGAGACTGTTGTGACAGGTCTTGTTATCCCCTGATCTAGAAGCCAAAATAGTGAGAAACCTGCCAGGGAAATGCATACTGGGAGCTGCAGTGTGTACTTGTATATCAATTAGAGAGAAACAAAATGGACTGACTTATTTGCATTTTTGATAGACAGTGGTAAATAGGTTCAGCAATACCTGATGTCTCCATTCATTTCTTCTAGTTTTCTACTTTGACTTTTTTAGAAGATTGCAGGTTTTTGAAAAGTCTCAGGGATGGAAAGGGAGATATTTTATGAAAAAAAAAGGCTTGTTTGGAACATCCATTTTTCTGAGCAATAACAGGAAATATTTTTTTTACTACTGCAATTTAATAGTAGGAAAGACTATTTTTTTTCCCACTTGCATGGTGGTATGTAACATTTTATTCTCTTATAAAACTCTCATCAGTTTTGTGTGATGTGTAGAAAGACAGTACCCAATAACTTGGATTACTATGCACATTGGTCCTGGCTGTTCTGCCAACCTGAGCTGAAGAGAGAGCTCTGCTGGTTTCCAGATCTGTCACTGAAGAGGTTTTCCCCATTTCCCTTCCATAAATGGTTTGCTTGCAGTTTTCCAGCAAAATGTGCGTTTGCAAATGTCCCCTAGCACATTATCTGTTTACCAAGTATGTATCCATCACTTGAGTCATCTCTGTGACTAACATCCCTCACTCTGTTGCACATGAGAGTCGAGAAATACAAGCTAAAGCAAACTAATTAATAGTCTGAGACAGAATGGTGCTACAGGGAACCTTTCAACCCCCTTTTGCCAGATTATTTATGTACCGGAGCACAAGTAAGCAACATTTGCCAACACTCCTCTCCTCCCACCCCCCCGAAGGCAGGATGCGCTGCTGCTTCCAAAAGAACAAGCATCAGCAAGGGATGGTCCCATGTAGGCTGGTAAATGTTTGCTGAATGCTAGATTTTTTTTTTTTCATTATGGTTATGGATCCCATATAGGAGTTGTAAAACCAGGGCCTGAGAAAAACCATGCATGTAACTGATTAATGATCTGTAGGTGAACTTGTGAATTTTTTTTAGGTTGAAACCAAGGATAGGTGACAGCCAAAATAGCAATGATGAGTGCACTGGTGACTTATTCTCCTCCAGGGTGTCCTTTCACAAGGCTTTGGCAATGCAATTTAGGCCAGGCACATCAGGAGCGCATCCTGACTGTTCTGGTTTATGACCACACAGAAATTCCTATCAGTCCTAGATACAGTGGACCAGGGCTGGCTGTGAGGTGGTGACCAGTATATGATAGGCAGTCTTCCATCCAGCTGGGAGCTTCATCTATTTTTCTCCAGCCCCCGCCCACATTTGTTGTTTGATGCTGTGAAGCATTAGTCTTTCCGATGTGTGTCTGTGTGGCAGGCAAATGTAAAGGATAATAAAGATGTGCCATCTACTGTCTTGCATTTTTCCTTGGATGTGGAGCCTTCAAGGTGATGATAGTGCTGATTGTGCACCTATTGCTTCCACCTCCTGTAAGAGAGCACTTGTTTCTGAATTGATTTCTTCATCCCTCACCATGGGGTCTGTACCACTGATAGTGGAGCTAGTCTGCCTACGTTTAATCTAATTAAGTAATACTGGTTCCTGCAGTTTAGTCTTGTGGATCCTGTTGGGAGAACGGTAGTTCACCAGTGCAGTGATGGATCTTTCTTACCTTTTGTGCATGAAGGAGGTGGCATATTTTAGGATCTGATGTTTCCAGGTCACTGGGAGCCCAGCCACATTCTCTCCTTTGCACAGGATATGCTCTCAAGTGTGCCAGTCAGACACAGCACCTGCAGCTGAAAATGATTATGAAATTTTATTTCAAGTGAGAAGTTGTCTGCAGAAGAACAGTGAAAAGTGTGGGGAAAAAAGACTACATGTCCCAGTGGCCACTGCTATCTACTGCATATACCTGGTTTTATCACTCACATCCAGCTGAACTGCCAATGATCTGCCTACAGCAGGATGTGAAGCACCAACGCGGCTTCAGTTATTTTAGGATGATGTCAAGTTGCGTTAGCCTTCTGTAAGTGCTGTTATTTAACATGTTGTCCAGAATATTTTTAAAGATGAGGCATTGTATGCAAGGCTGCATGCTGGCTAGCTTGGAGGACTACAGCACAAGGTTTTCAAAATTATCCCAATTGAAACCCTTTCAGAACTAGGGGTTTGCTGTTTTAGATGCCTTTACAGACACATGAGTGTATTTAATATGAATGCAGGAAATTCAAGAATGAGACAGTAAAAAGCTCTTACTGCAGACAAATTAAAATCACAAGAAAAGGTTGGGGGGCAGGGGGAAAGCTTAGCCAGGCAGAGAAATGAGCAGATAATCAAGTAGAGTCATTTCACCTCCAGCAGCATGTGTGCATCCATCCATGACTAGCATTAAATATAAAAAGGCTTTTGGGAAAGCAGTCAGAGGAGATACTGAGAGGCAACATGTTTCTCGCAGAGAAAATGGAAATGACACAGAAAGCAAGAAGCAGCCATACAATGTACGGGGACTTGTAGGGGTAAACTTACCTCAGGTGGTGTTACCACTCCCTCTCCTCTCCTTTCTCTCCCATGGCATGACACCTAGGACTTGTCCCACTTACTCACCTTAGCTGCTAAATAGAAACGTGCAGGGAAGAGGGACCCAGGGCAAAAGCCTTATTTTTGATCAAATTCTGATCCAAAGACCAGATCAGCAAAGACTAGACAGCAAATTAAGCTCTCTTCTTGCAGTTCTGCCTTGTTCACTTGCACACGTAAGAACCAACACACAAACACCCACATCATCTTTTAAAATTTTGGGTTGATCCATGCAAAGAACATCAACAGTGGAGATTGGACACAGCTATTTTGCATGTCAGCAACACCAGTGCTAAGCCAAGTGTCAGCATCTGTGTTCATTCAGCAAGTCCACAAGCCTTTTCCATACTTACCTAGTACGCATAATTGGAAAGGTGATTTGTTACCTCTTAACTTCTCACAGTTTTGCAGAATTCCTGATGCTGTTATCAAGAGATCAAGACAATCAGAGTGGAAACAACACCTTGAAAAGCCTGATTTGTTTTTTATTCCTACATGAAACCAAATCCTGAATTTGGAAAAAGAAAGACATGCCTCCAAATTCTGGTTAATATTTTTGAAAAGGGTTACTCCCTCACCAATGCAAAGTAGTTCTCTTTAATCAAAGCCATGTTCAGAGCTAGCACAAGAACAAATGGGTACAGCCGAGGATGAATACATGCAGTCTGGAAATCAGGGGAAATTTTCCAGTCATTGTGAGAGAAGACTTTGGGGCAGCCCTCCTGTGAGATCAGTGCTGACCCAGGGGCACCGAAGGATCATGCAGCAGGCTGGCAGTGCGTGTCACTTTGTAGCTTTCCACTGACTTCACCCTGCTCTCTTTTTGTGTTTCCTTAAAGCAACCACACAATATCCTGCAGAGACGCTTAATGGAGACAAATTTATCAAAACTGCGAAGCAGCCGGGGCAGCTGGTCTCTGAAGAGTGACATCTCAGCACAGACCAATAAGCTGAATCAAACCAAACTGGGCAGCTCAAGGAAAGTGGAGGATGAGGAGTTCATAGTGGTGAGCTGCCAGGTAATATTCCACAGCCTTCTGTTTTATTTTTTTTTCCTCCAGATTTTATCTTTGACAGCCTCACGCGATGTTCTTGTTTTCCTTGTTTCTCTATTAGGGATATTAGCTTAAGGCATTATTTTGACAAAACCCTGTTTAGTTCTGTAAGAGAAAAGCAGTCATTTTCAGCAGTGAAATAAAAACCTATTGCTATTTAGCCACCATCTCCTCCTACGTGAGTAATGGCACCAGCTCTGCATCACCAGAGCTTTGCAGCAGCCTTAGAGGTGGGTGCGTGCAGCTCATGGGTTGCCCAGAGCTGCACTGCTCTGGTGCCCTCACAGCCCTGGGGCTGCCATGGCATGAACACCCAAGCATCACAGAGAAAACTGGTCTGATGGATGCCTTCCCTTGGACGTCAGGCTGTAGAGAGCAGCAAGGCTGGGGGAGCACACTGAAATGCTGAGGAGTTGTCAAATCTCTGGCAAATCCCTGTGCTCACAGCCTGTCTGTTTTCCTTAAGTGCCATCCATCTTTCCTTTCCCCAAAAGTAATTCCACATTTCTTCTCTTTACCCCATACTCTTATTTTTCTTGCTCCAAAGCATCCTCTTGTACCATACACCAGGTCTAGCAGCTAATCTCACCTATAGGGTGCCAAGGAGATGCCAAGGCCAGCATATGCAGCTGGAACCCCTCAGTACCCAGCACTATGTTATTTAGTAGCCCCAGCTTTTTCAAAAAGCCGTTTAACAGCCGGCTCCTGTTTACTGGGATGGACAAGGTGATGTGCTAATGCCGGTTGCCCTGTGGGGCTTGTGCATGTGGTAGAGCGTGCCCTGAGAAACAGCTTGCAGGGGACAAGGAAGGTATGGGCTGGTGTAAGGAAACACTCGTGCTTCTGCATTCCTCCTTCCCTCTCACATGTTGTCTCCCATCTCTGCTTGCTCCTCACAGTGCGCTGGGAAGGAGCTGAAGGCCGTGGTGGACACCGGCTCGCAGCACAACCTGATGTCATCCGCCTGCCTGGACAGGCTGGGGTAAACGTCCTCTCCGGTGGGCTGGGCTTTGTTCTGCAGAAACACGTGGTGCCTGGCAGTGCTTCGTGGGGCTGGGGCTTTGCTTCGAAGTGGTGCTGGTCAAGATGAAAGGTGGTGCTTTGGGCAAGCACTTGAATTTTTTCAGCGCCTGTTTGTCATTGTGTTTGTGGTGAAACACAGAAGTTGTCTCTTGCCTTCAGTGTCCTTGGAGGAAAGTAAAGTCCCCAGAGTCCAGCTCAGCTCTGCAGGGCTGCACTGCGGAGCATGGACCTTGCTGCTGGCTGCATTTGCTCCAGTGCTGGTTATAAAGCACCTGTATGATTATGTACAGGTGTGTGCTCTAAATGAGGTGTCTGGCGCTACTTGCAATAGCAGACTGCTCCCTGCTGAAGGGAAGGGAAATAGATGTTAAAGAACTGACTGAGCCATTCAAAGCAAAAACCCTGCTGATCTCTGGGGAATGGAATCAGGCATCTGTTCACAGGGCATCAAGGAGCTTTTGGCCATTAATTCCTATGCAGGCACTGCTTTTTATTGCTAACTTGCAACAATTATGCAAAAACTACTACAAACTGTGAAGCAACTCAGCCTTGTTTATGGATTATAACAGTGTGTGTGGAGGGGTTTCATCCTGCAAGATATTACACTGGCTGCTCAACATGTCCTAGCTGTACGCTGATGGCCTGTGACAGTCCGTATACTGCCCATGTTACCCATGCTGGTCCTGTGCATTTTTTTTTTTTTTTTTTGCAACACTGCTCAGCTTCAGAAACCATGCCCAGGGACTGACCCTGGCAGGACCCGGCTCTAGCTGACATGCACCAGCAGGACTGCCTTTCCACCAGCTTCTTGCAGCTCCCTTGCTGTTTGTGTTTGCAGTGACAAAAGCTAAAGCCAGATTAACCAAGCAGCTTAAAAAATGGGGCTTTGATGCCCGGCTTTTTCTGCCTTCTCTGTCGTAGGCCCTGTGCAACTACAGGCACTGCTCCGGCACGTTTTACTTCAAAGCAGTCTAGTGCACGTGGCAATGATAAAACATGAGTTTTGTTTAAATTCAGCCCTGGAAAGCAGTGGGGAAGAGACTTGCTGAGCGTGCTTGTTCCTACTGGGGCTGAAGGGCCTCATAGGACGCTGTGCCGAATGCTGCTGCCCGCAGGTCAGGCTTGGGGGCTCTGGGGTTGGGTTCCTGCTGTCTCTTCTGGGGTCTTGGCAGAATGAGTGTGCCTGAGGCACAGGCTTTTTAAAAATCTGTGTGTTGTCATTGTGCTTTTTGAGGTCTTTCTCTTGCCTTTAAGGATAGCTCTCAGGTCACTGCAGTGCAAGAAATCCTCCTTGGGTGTAGGACTGAACAGCAAGGCTGTGCTTGGGGGCTTATGGAGGGGAACAGAGACCCAAGCCTGCATGTCTTCCCTCAAGTTGCTAGAGAAGCCGCTGGGAAATGCCTACTCCAGAACAGTTCTGGGGCAGAACAAGCCAGCTCAGGGTCAAGGAGACAATAAACTTCTTGATGTGCTCCTGACAGCGTTTTCAAGGCTAGTCTCTAAGTAAAGAGTCAGAGGGGATCCAGATTGTTCTCTTTGCTGCCTCTCCTGGTCTTTGTACTTGTGCTGAATGATGTGGGCAATCTAACCTCAGCACTGGCATCTCTGTCTCTTTGAATAGACAAAAATAAATGCAGCTTTTACCTGAGAGAGACATTACTGTCTGGCTGGTTTTCCATTAGATTCTAGTTCAGTTTAAAAGACAAATTAAAGCTAAATAATTAATCAGCGTTGTCAGAATAGTTCTTGGAGCACAGACAGAAGAAATTACTGTACTTGAGATATTTGTGACACCTTTTTTTCTTTTATTGGGCTGAATGTGATTTATATGTCACAGCTTCCTCTGAAGAGAGCCAGCAGTAGTATCTGCTAATAAGCAAGCATTACACACATTGCCCTAGCTGTAAGGCATGGAGACAAAATGTTGTTATCTCAACTGATGGAAGTCAATGTAGAGCATCACTTGCTTCCTCCAACACTAAATTAGAAGCAATTTTAGATCAGGAGCTTTCTTAAGTCTTGGGGAAATTTAAAACAAAAGATTCCTCAGGTAAAAAGAACTCACAAGTTGTGAGTTACATTCAGAGTTCGCTTCAAACAAGGTCTGACTCAACCCCATGGCTGCATCTTGGGATTGTGCTATGAACTGAAGTGGGTATGAGCTGCTGACTGTACGCAGAACATCACAGAAAACCTGCCAAGAAAGCAGCTTCTGTTAGCAGCCTGGTAATATGAACAAGCTAAGAGCACTTCAAGTCTGAGTACCCTTCAATGCAGTTTGCTCCTCCCCAGATGGTCTGAACTGTGGCTGTTTCATGTCAGAAGTGTTTTCAATGTGCAGGTTAAAGGAGCATCTTGAAGCACTTCCCAGTGAGGAGGAGGCAATTTCATTACCACACAACGAGAGGGTCATTGGCCAAATTGACCATCTGGTCCTGACGGTGGGAGCGGTCCGCGTGGAGTGCGCTGCGCTTGTTGTGGGTGAGTGCTCATCTGATGCTTTGGGTGTGAGCTCCACTGGGGGTACCCTGAGGGAAAACATGAAACTTCAGGAAACACATTAAAATTCAAATAGAATTACTTGTGTTACATTAATTCCTGGATTGATACTCCGGGCTGAATGCTTATGTGCAGACCGGCCACAGCAAGTTGGAGGGAGGCTGGCCACAGACCTTGACTTCCCTGGCATGGTCTGTGCTCAGCCGTTTGGCTGGGCAGTGGGTGTGGGAGGGAGGGAGGGAGAGAAGGAGGGAGGGAGGGAGGGAGGGACAGAGGATCTGCTCAGCAGGGCTGTGCTGATAGCACCAAGCTTGCTCTCTGCCATGTGTCCGTGTCTCCCTTGCCTTTCCTCATTTACCTATGTTCCCCTCCAGAGTAATTCAATCCATTTATAGACTGGGTTTTGTTTAGCAGAGAAGCCATCAAGGAAGGGTGTAGATACTCTACAGAAAGCCATGGGAGATCATTTTGAATGTATAAATCCAAATGTTCCTATTTTTCAGAAGACAATGAGAAATCCTTCTCCTTTGGCCTGCAGACACTGAAATCCCTGAAGGTAAAAGTTTTCTAGTAGGGCTTTTACCCATGCTGGAGAAGCTGGGACCACTGTGAATTGCAGCTTTCCCTCTTACACGAATACATTTATTCTTTACAGTGTGTCATAAACATGGAGAAGCACCATCTTGTTCTGGGGAAGATGGACAGGGAAGAAATCCCATTTGTGGACAGCATCAGCGCTGGGATGGGAGAGCAGTAAGTTTGCTGTGCAGCGGGGCTGCATGGGGCTGTCCAGGCTGGCGGGCAGTGCCACGCAGCCGGGCTGCACGGGGGCAGGCAGACCCTTGCTGCAGGTGAGATGGAGCTCACCGGCACAAGCAGAAACTGTTTTTGATGACTCGTTGAGTTTTGAAGCAGAGCCCCTGGACTTTTCAGAAGCCTTTCTCAGCTTCTGCTTTTTCTCTGGTAAACGTTGCACAGTAAGGGGGATGTCTGCAAAAATCATGCTTAGGGAAATAGCTCAGAAAATATACTGAGGTCATTAGGAGGTCTCCTTGAGCATTGCTTTTTGAGAGCATTCCCAAACAAACATTTTTCTGGAAAATATTTGCAAAGCAAGGCAAACAAATCCACATGACTATTTTACAAAGTGCGGGAGAGAGAGATCCTGCCTGGAGATAACGGTGTTGCCTCTTCTTCCTGCTTTGACCCTGGCTGCTGTTGCTTCTTCAATTTTATGTCCCCGCAGGAAGACAGTGCTGCCCACTCTGGTACTTCCTTAATGCATGCAATAACTCCCTGATATGTCCTGGGGGCTAATGTTTGCTGATGGCATGAGAAAGCATCTTTGGCAAATGATGTTGGGCAGTACCTTCTCCAGCTGCCCATCATGACCAACCACAGTTATTTCAGAAGCCCTCAAGGGGCCTGGGCAGAAGCAGGTGGGAAGCAGCAGATCTTCCTCAGCTAACTGTATTTAACTATCTGGGGAGCGAGCGCACTAGGCACGTGCGCACCAGGTTAGGGAGTCAGGGTACCAGTCTTGATTGCTATTAAAGTTGGTATTTCCTGACAGCAAACACTGCCAGGGCTGGAGATGCTGATGTCCTCTCCTACTCTAAGCAAAGGGGGGTCCTGGGTGACCCAGGCATCAGGCATGCGATGGGTGGGCACAAATGTGGGCACTTGATGGCCAGCTGGGCACCTCTCAGGTACCCTGCAGCATGCTCCTGTGGGGATGGGAGCGCACAGGCAGCCCATGACACCTGCCGGCTGTGGCACGTGCTCCTGCTGCAGGGCTTGTTTCCAGCACAGGAGGGACGCGATGCCCTGCACAGCACCACAGGGACAGGGCGCTGCAGGGTGAAACAGGCTGTTTTCCCTGTCTCCTTTGAAATACAAATGAGAGAGGCTTCTTGTAGCGCTGCTGCAACTGCAGCTATGAATTATTTCTTGCTACTGCATTCAAAGCTATTTTTTTTTCCATGTAACAATTCTGATTAAATATATTTTCCTTCCTGTTTCAGCACTTTGGAGGCATAAAGAGAAATTGAAATGCTGTCCCTACACAAGAGCTTGACATCAAAGAAATTCCGTGCAGCTGCTCCAGATGAAACAGCAATGCACTGCGTTGAAAACATTTATACTAGGCTACAGCTTAAGTATAGCTAAATGAAATCTGTTCAGTAGCCAGTAACTTAGAGATATTGTCATGTTTATCTATGGGTTTTGAGAAACAAATGTGTGCTTATTTTCTGGACTTTTCTATGTAGTGTTCTCTTTATTACGAACAGTTGGGAAACCTTATGAATTTCTTCTGCTGAGAAAAATAATTTTTATAGTAGCCTCATAAGAGTAATTGTATTTAGCTGTGATTAGAGGCAATCAGAATGAAATTTTTATTAATGATTTTTCCAGAGGCTAAGCATTTATATTCACTTAATTGATATTGCCACATTCAAATGGCCATTACCAGGAAGTTACTCATAGTAAAATAACAACACTAATATCGTCTATGAATTATAGTTCATCCTGTTAGCCATAGTATTGTTGCTGTGTAATTGGGGACGCAACTGCTGGCTTGATGAGAAAGAGCAATTACAAAATTATTCATGGGTTAGGCTCCCCCTTGGGCGGCGTGGCGGCAGCACAGAATCAGCGGTTGAAAGGGCTCCCAGGCTGACCTCTGCAGCCGCCTGCTTGCCGTGGGAGGTGTCCTCCAGCAAGTGGTGCCAGGGCTCGCCCTCTCCAGGAAAGTCCCCAGAGGGCTCTTGGCTGTCTCCCTAGAGGGAATAGGCAGGAATATTAATCATTGTATTGTGCCAAAAAGAAACAAATGAGCGCACAATTGTATTGTCGGGTATGAGAGCAGACATAGAGCCTTATTGCTCTATTAAGAATCACATGCCCTCAAAGCACCCTTGCTTTTCCCCTGCTGCCGCGACTGGTCCCTCGGCTCTGCCTGCATGTCCAGCTTGTAACCCAAAGCACCAGCAGCACCGGGGCGCCGTACCTGTGTGGGGGTTGGACTCCGGTTGTACTTTAATGATGCTGTCAGGAATGCCACAATTTTTTTTAATCTATTTACAAATCACTGGTGATTTAAAGTACAACATTAACCTTGTCCACCCTCAGGGCAAGTGGGAATTTTCACTGGGATAAGCACCTCATTTGGCATTGCTATCCTGGAGCAGCAAGGTTGCTACTTCACATGCTGCTTGCTTGCAGACCAGAACAAATGTACGGTACTGTGTGGAGGAGCCTGACCTTGTACAAAAGCAGCTTTCTAGATTTTTAAAAGCTAATTCGAATTAATTAGTCGTCTGCTGAAGGGGCATCTTTGAAATTCAGAGTAATACCCTTGTGATATTCTGTACCCACTGATTTAGAATCACAGAATTGTAGGGGTTGGAAGGAACCTCAACAGATCGTCGGGTCCAACCCCCCTGCCAAGCAGGATCCTTAGAGCAGGTTGTCCAGGTAGGCGTCCAGACGGGCCTTGAATATCTCCAGAGAAGGAGACTCCACAACCTCCCTGGGCAGCCTGTTCCAGTGCTCCGTCACCCTCACCGTGAAGAAGTTCTTTCGCATGTTGGTGCGGAACTTCCTGTGATCCATTTTGTGGCCATTGCCCCTTGTCCTGTCTCCACAAACCACTGAAAAGAGGTTGGCCAAATCCCTTTGTCTCCCACACTTAAGATATTTGTAAACATTAATAAGATCCCCTCTCAGTCTTTTCTTCTCAAGGCTGAACAGACCCAGGTCTCTCAGCCTTTCCTCACAGGGAAGATGCTCCAGGCCCCGTACCATCTTTGTGGCCCTCCGCTGGACTCTTCCCAGGAGTTCCCTGTCTTTTTTGTACCGGGGAGCCCAGAACTGGACACAGTACTCCAGGTGAGGCCTGACCAGGGCAGAGCAGAGGGGGAGGATCACCTCCCTTGACCTGCTGGCCATGCTCCTTTTTAGGCACGCCAGGATCCCATTGGCCTTCTTGGCCACCAGGGCACACTGCTGGCTCATGATGCCAGATGGTAACCCCACTGCAGCCAGGTTTGCAATAGCCAACGGTGAGCTGTGGGAGAGCAGCTCCTGCAGTGTACCTGAGCAAGGACAGGGTCCGGAGCCTGGCCTGTGCACCAGTTTTAACCCATGCTCAGTAACACAGCTTATGCCTGCAATGGTATCAAAGCTGGAGCTTTATTTCCTGCAGTGGGCTTGAACCTCTTTGCGATAATGAGTATTACTATCAAATCCGGAGTATCTGAATTTTGAGCTATTTTCTATTTTGGTGTTAAGTTTCAGTGCTTTCTCTACATATAGTATTTTATATAACACAGCTATATGTATATACATACAGGGTTGAGCTGCCTAGAGCAGTCCCACTGATGTGTTGTAGAGAGATTTCACTAAGTATGAAATATATTTGATTATTTT
Organism: Cygnus olor; assembly: GCF_009769625.2. Lineage (NCBI taxonomy): Eukaryota > Metazoa > Chordata > Aves > Anseriformes > Anatidae > Cygnus > Cygnus olor. The sequence continues at coordinate 63,732,340 of NC_049173.1, read as the reverse complement.
ATAAGCTATGAGTTTGGTATTTTGGTACTTCTTTCTGTGCTCTTTGCTGTGCTAAATGTCAAATCTAAATAAAGTTTAATAGTTATTGCTGTTTATTTCCTTGTATCCTGGATATGCCAATTATTTGTTTTCAGTGCACTTATCTACTGAGAATAGGAGTTTATTTAAATCTTTACCCTGATGGGGCTCTATGGTGCTTTTGTGATTGTCAGGAATTGATTTCATGCTGTACAGAGACTGGCAGCTGAGATGCACCAAGTAAGCAGGCTAAATGGCACGCAGCATGCTCCTGGTAAAATGCGAGCATTTGGAATCGCAGCCTTTTATTACTGTGCATCTCCCTCCTGAGGGATGCATGAAAGCCAGCTTGTGCTGCTTGAGATTTACCTTTTGAAAAGATGAGTTTGCTTCTGCCATGTTTATTTAGCTCACTGGGGCAGTACAAGCCAGTTTAGTGGAATATGGATGAGCCTAAACTTTATGAGACTAGGAAATGGAAGTGATCAGAGCAAAAGACACCAGGTAAGTCACGGTGCCTTTCTCAGAGTGCCAGGTTCCAGGTTCCCCGGGTGCTTGCTCCTGCTCATCCCTAGTACCAGTGGGGCAACCTCTCCCCTGCCGCCTCGTGGTGAGGCTCCAGGAGCAGAGAAGAGGGCAGTGCCTGGGATGAGATGGACTCAGGAGATGAAAAGTCATTTGTGAGTGGATGTTATGAGAAGCCCCTGGGGCAGAGGGTTTTGTAGCTGCCCAGGACCCTGTGCCAGGCACCTGGGAGACTCATGCATTGCCAGGTCACATTTATGGGACTCTGCAGCAGCTGGAGAATGCAAGCCCTCCCTCCCGTTTTTGCCCCTGGGAGGTGAAGGGGCTGACAAGGGAAAGGAAGAGGTGCAGAGTGAGCTGCAGGGCAGCTGTTTTGCTTCTTGGGGCTCCAGATCTGCACACAGGCCTGCCCCTTGCCCCGGGGGCTGGTGAGCAGCCACAGCTCTGCCATGGCTGCTCGCTAGGACCATGTCATTTCCCCACCACCCCATGCCTCCCCTTATGCCCCCAGGCACCAACAGGCCTCCCCAGCCCTATGCTGAGTGTCTCCCAGCTGCTATGACTGAATCCTGCCTGCAGTCCTCACGAAAAGGGCTGTGCCAGGAGGGGGGATGGAGGCCGGGAGCCAAGAGGCCATGCTCTAGCTCTCAGTGCCAAGAGGAGCTGCATGCGTTGCAGAGCAGTGTTGCTGGGTCACGGGGCAGCAGCTCAGATCTCTGCAGCCATGTAAATAATCCTTCATTTCTTTCATAAAATGCCTTTCTGTTTGTGTTGCCAGAAGCAGCCCCCTTCTTAATCGAAGACTATGTTTTTTCAGTGCTCTGGAGAAGCATAAGTCCCCTTATGCTACAACCTGGACATTAAAATGAGGACAAAAAAATTTTTTTTGAGGAAATTGATAGGAAGAGGCATTATCAAATGGCTTGTGCCACAGCTAGCAGATGCTGTCACACTGTAACTACCTTCCAGGTGAGGCCAAGTACAATGCGCTCCCTGAGCAGCCTAAGGGAAAATGTCCAAGGCCAATTGCTCCTTGGCCAAAGGGCTCCACAATGCTGGTGCTCACCTGATGCTTCTAAACATTTTACATGGAGATAAGTCTCTGCTTCTCTTCGTTATCTCCCAGGCTGGTGGTAGCCCGAAGGCCGCCATAGGAAGGAGCACGCGTCTGTGCAGGTCTGTCAGTACCACATGTGCACCTGGGAGACTGGCGAGGGGCAGTGGGATAAACGCCTCACTCCATCGCCCTGCACTCCCTTCCTTGCCGTGTCAGTGCAGAGCAGGTACGGTGCCCACCGCCTAGTTTAATACTTTCTGGCCTGGCTGCACCACAGAGAGAGACTACGGGGAGCACTACAGAGAGCAATGCCTGGGATGCTGCTGTAGCATGTCCTGTGATCACAGTGGAAACGCTGCAGATGCTGCTGGAGCCAGCCCTACAGTAACATTATTCACAGGCGTTTTATATCCTGCTGAGCTCCACCAACAGATTTTTTTTGTAGCCTCTGCCAGCAGAACAGCTGATGAGCCGAAACCTGCCGGGGTGTTTCTCTACAATTATCTGCAGGGTAATCTGTTATCTAATAGTTCTCTGAGGAGGCCTGTTTTATAGGCTTTTCTATTATTGTTTTGCTGATGATAATGTGATGCTCAACATGTTGTGAAAACAAAGCTGATTTGAGTGTCTCAGAAGCAAATAACCAGATGACATTTCAACACAAACATACGTCTTAGGGCTGTACGTTGCTTGGTTTGTTTTATGGGGCAAGCATCAGTTCAGGTCTATGTTCTTTATCACCTGCTGGCTTAAAAGATGGAGGGATAGCACTGGGTTTCTATCAGGTGAAAGGCCCTGAAACACCAGGGCTCACATGGGATACACTGGTTTCTAATCCCAGTATGAAAGACTCTGGCTAACTTTAGCTTGACATATTTTGCGCGTCACTGTTTAGCTTCTCAACAGATTTTGCACCTTTCCCTCAAAAGCCGCCTCCTGCTTCCTGATAGGCAGTATTGCTTCCTGATTTCCACAGTCAACCCCCAGGCTGTGCAGCCCTGGTGCTAGTGCTACCATGTGCTGATCCCTTCCTCCTCTGTTAATAACTACATTGCTGATGAAAAATTAAGCCTCTTGGAGACAACGCTGTAGGTATCAGTGACATTTCACTAGAGATGGTATTGCTGAAAAGGCAATTGATTTAATGATTTTGTTATTAGAGTGGTGCTGCCACTTCCCCAGGATGAGACTTCATCGTTCTCAAAGTGGGAGTGAAAGCAGTCAATAACCTAAAAATACCATGAGTTCAGAAATAACAGGGTGTCACACCAGCAGGGGAACCAGTCGGGGAATGCTCCTGAGTTTTCCTTTTTTTTTTTCTTCTTTTTCTCTCTTTCTAATGTGGCAGGATGGGTATCTGGGGTTCGTGAGAGCCCCCCACCAGGATACGCAGCTGAACTCTCCAGAAAACCATCCTGGCTCATACAAGAGAAAGAGGTGTGAAAATGCACACTCACTAAATGTAACCCCCCCCCAGGCACCCTAGAAAGAGGTGTCGTCTGCAGAAGCCCTTTTCAGCCCTGCACATGTCACCTCTGCTGCTCATGCATTCCCATGCGTGAGACCTGGACCCAGGCAGCTGCAACCCCTCTGTGCTCTACCAAAACAGCGGGCACGAGGGGCCACTGGCGGTACCCCTGACCCCCAGTGTGCAACTGGCCACTGCATTTCCCAGGCCATGCCAGCTGGAGAGCATCTTAATGGCAATGCAGACAACGTGGAAATGGACTGCTGAAGTGAAATAGCAATATTGAGAATGATGTTCTCAATGAGAAAAGAAAAAAATTGTGTTACTATAAAACTCCAGTCCTCTGTTCCTCCACAAACAGCTCAGATGGAGCAAGGGCAGTTACCAGGCACTCAATAGCTGGAAAACACACTGACTCATGGGGAACACGTGAGAGCTCGAGGACAAGCAGGCTCCACGTGAGAAACTGTGCCACAGCAGGCGGCTCTGGCTATTCATTTGAAAAGAAAATATATATTTGCGATTGAATCATCAATCTTCCCTATATCAAAAAATGTTTCAAAATACCTGAGCAAAGTGAAGTCTATCATGAATGCACTGAGCCTAGCGACCTGCTTTTATTCAGGCCAGCAGGGATCAGGACACTGGAGAAATGATCAGGATTTTGTTGGTGTGGAGATGGCAGGAGAACTACTCTGTGCAGGTGTGGAGAGGGAAGGAGAACGCCTTAAAGGGGGCAAAACATGACTTAAAGCTGGCGCAACAGGGGAAATAGGTCTTGATGGTGCGGGTGACTGTGACTCTGGTAAAGTAGGGCTGTTGTGCACTGTGCCCGTTGGGCATTCTGGTTCAGTGCATTTAAAGGATAAATCTGTGGATTTTAAACTCCTTACTCGTAGAGAGCTTCTTGACTGAAAGCATCATGATGTCTCTTGGTTTAGGCTTCAATGACGTATTTAGGATTGACTTTTCAGGCTTACAGAAGGCAAAAATGAGATTTTTGTTCCTCCAGAAGGAGATGGCCATGTAGTTTTAAGAACAAATTACATATGAGGGCTAATTAGCTTGATATTTACAGTTTAGCATTTCCCTAGATAAATTTGTTCCAAGTGAGATCACATTTTGTTGCAAGGAAGCTTCTGCATAGCAGCCCTGTCCCCCTATTGCTTTGTGTGCTATGCTATTATGGTCATGAGCCACTTTCCAGAGTCTTGTGCAGTGCCTTCCAATTAAGTAATGAGTGAAGCAAAGATTCTGCATAGGGGTTAGCTGTGAGGGCTGAGACACCTCTCAGTGGGCTCTTTGTGGCCCAGGTCAACGTTTTCGCAGCTGGGAAAAGCCCTGTCGGAGGAGTTTGCTGCCGAGCACCGCTTTCACCAGGGGAAACACTGTTGTCTGCTCAGCGCAGAGGAGCTCTGGAAAGGTCATGCTAATGAGGGGAAGGACACCACGCAGGCAAGGAGTTTATTTCCTCCTCCAGGGTTAAAGCCTGGCTAAACAATTTGCTGCCTGAGCATGCTGTGGGCACAGGCCATGGCTGACAGGCTGGGGGAAGGACATGGGGCAGGATGTGGCCATCAGCTGTGTGCCCTGCTGCAGGAGCTCCCACATCGCCTGTGCCATGAGGGTGCCGTGGGGCTGTGCAGCGCAGCAGAGCAGCACCTGCCATTCCCCAGGGGCAGGCAGATGAAGAGAGAAAGGCAAGGCTTGGTTTGACAGGGGGTGGCTATTTTTCTGCAGTGTTATTTGGGTGACATTTACCTCTCGCAATCTCCCCCCTCTCCTGCCAGGCTTATTTCCCACCCTGAGGAGTGTCCCCTGGCAGGAGATCATCTGACACCTGTGGTGGGCTCCCTGTGCAAGTGCCACCATCCTGACAACTCAAGCCAAAGATGTTATCTAGGTGTCAGTGTGGTGCCAGAGAAGGTTGGACCGTGACCCGGCATGGGAAGGGCACCAGCATAAGCGGATTAACTCACTTGGTTAGGGCTGCTCCTGCTCAATGAGAGAAGCAGAGCTTACAGCTCTGCCACACAGCCTCTGCATGGTCACCTTGCAGCTTTTCCTTCCTGTGCTATTGGAAATCCAAGCATTGTCTAAGTAGTTATCATAAAAAAAGGAAAAGGGGTTCACTTGTACCTATTCAGAGAGCAACTGAATACAGGTCAATAAAACCCACTTGGGGAAAGTACTAGTGTAATGAATCCCCATAGCCTGAACAGAGGAGGGATTAATAGGATGCTTTCATTCAGAAATTGTATTAGAGTGTGCTGATTTCTTTGAGCCTACATCAGCTGCTCTTCCTGTGCTTCCGCTCACTGCCATCCTGAATTGAATTAAGGTGATCCAGATGCATCCTATTGCTTTAGGAGAGAATGTGTCTTATTGTTTTCCTGAGAGTCACAGGTAACTCATGCAAGACAGGCCAGATACAGGAAATTTAAAGCCAAATCCGCAGTGATATGAACTGCTACATCACTCTGTCACAGCCACTCTGACGTCAGGGGCTATCCCCACAGGCCTGGCGCAGGCGTTTGGTGCATGGCTTTGAAGGAGAAAGGCTTAGGACTCCGTCTGCCACAGAGCAAAGGGATACAATGCACTGACCAGGAGACGGGACCATGGAATGTCTGCAGTTATGCACAACGAATTCTTCACATGCTGTCCACAGTCTTGTACTTCTTTCACTCTTTTAGGTTTTCTTAATTTTTAACAACACATCTGCAACTAACAGGGTTTCTGTGTGTTGCGGTTTAGCCCGGCTGGCAGCTAAACACCACACAGCCGTTCGCTCACCCTCCCCCCTCCCTCTCCGGGATGGGGGAGAGAAATGGGAAAGTGAAGCCTGTGAGTTGAGATAAAGACAGTTTATTAAGACAGGGAAAATAATAACAATAATAATAATAATAATAGTATTAATAGTAATAATGTGTACAAAATAAGTGATGCACAATGCAATTGCTCACCACCCGTTGACCGATGCCCAGCCTATCCCCGAGCAGCCGGCCCCCCCACCCCAGCTAGCCACCCCTATATATTGTTCAGCATGACGTCAAATGGTATGGAATACCCCTTTGGCCAGTTTGGGTCAGCTGTCCTGGGTCTATCCCCTCCCAGCTCCTGCTGCATCCCCAGCCTGCTCGCTAGCAGGACAGAGCGAGAAGCTGAAAAGTCCTTGGCTTGGTGTAAGCACTGCTCTACAACAATTAAAACATCAGCATGTTATCAGCGCTCTTCTCATTCTAATCCAAAACATAGCACCCTGCCAGCTACTAGGAGGAAAATTAACTCTGTCCTAACTGAAACCAGGACGCTGTGTTTCCCCACTACTTGCACATCACTGAACTATAAACAGAAGTGGTGATTGGGTATGCAAACAAACCAACCCCAAAGACATGTACATGCACACACACAAACAAATAAAACATTGATTGCTGTAAAGCCTAAAAGCTCCTGTCAGGGCTCCTGTACATTAAACATGATATAAACACAACTGACTCAGTCTCCAGCTTTTGAGGCTGATGAGATAAAAGTAGGGCAACTTGGCTAGTGAAGAAGGCAAAAATGAGGGCAAAAATAAGGAAACAAAGAGGCTTGAGAAGAAATAACTGCATGCAAAAACAATCCATCTGAGAGTGGTGTCAACAATCAACCATGCCCTCTCCTGTGTGCAAAATGGTGCCTTCCAGAAAGTGCATCCCAGCTGTATTTGGGTGCGGATATAAGAAACTTCCCAAGGAGTTTCGCTCAGAATGAACTACTTTGCCGTAATTTCCACTTTACAGGGAGAAAAACAAGCCTGTGTATTTAGCAGAATCTCCTGTGTGTGTTTATTGACTTCGCCAGAGACCATGGGTGCTGTTCAACACTACCAAACTGTAGACTGTCCCAAATCACTTTCAAAAAAAGCCCCACCACTCCATCGAGAAAAGGCTCCAAATTTTGATCTTTTTCTTGATGCCATGAAGCTCCTTTCTGCTCTTGATTTAGCGGAAGTGGGTGCTCTCATCAGGCAGAGGAAGACAAGAAGCACATGATGTACTGTGCTCTCTGGAGACTGCTAATGATGTTTGACTAACTTTCATTATCAGCATGAACAGTCTGGACTTTCTCTGCATCTGTCTTATTTAGAGTTGTCTTTTCTTTCTTAGTTAAGTGGCAGCTCCTGCAGACAGTGATCTAATTGTTCCTCAGTACCTGCTTGAAGCAGTTGAACTTAAAGATGGAGCTTGTATAATTTGTTGTACATATGATTTGGCCTTTGAGGCTCAGATCAAATAAAATGGAATAGCAGATTAACCTGTAATTGAATTAAGTGAAAGGTAATGTGCAGGCTCACAGGTAATGTGCACAGCTCACAGAGAGGTTTAGTGGCTGAACAAAACTGTGTAATGTAGTGAATCATAGTATGCGTGTTGTAGTCAGCAAGTGGCAGGAGGGACAGCCTTTGAGCTTGGGCACCCAGAACATACAAACTGCTTTCTCTCTACTCAGTCACAGCAGCCAGGGCACGATGCTGGTGGTGGAGTCAAATGCCCAGGACAGGTTACGTGCTGTCACCTAAGGGCCTTCCAGTATCCTCTGATGCAGAGCAGGAAGCACCTTGTGCTGAGCTGTAAGTGGCAAAGCCAGCTCCACAGCTGGGGTTGAGCAAGGCTTTCACGTCACCTGAGGAGGGGATGGTCACAGAGAGGTGCAAGGTGGAAGATGCTCAGAGGACTGTGGTGGGAGGCAGCGTGCAGAGGGTCTGGCTTGCTGACGCAGCTGCAATGCCCTGTTACAGGCACTCTCTACTCCAGGACATCGGGCATGGTATAGCAGCCCATTGCTCACTCCTTGGGCGGAGACAATCTGTTCCCTTTCCTGGCCTTCCTGGGATTACAGCACGCATTTGTAGAAAGAAATACTGAGTAACAGAGAGTGGTACAGTCAGAGCCACAAGGCCCTGTGACTACATATGAAAAGTAAAATGATCTTAAAATCTGTACCAGAAAATTGTTTTAAAATATTAAAATTATTAAACTTAAAAAAAATAATAATATAATCTTCCAACACACTATAGTACTGCACTGGGCTGGCAGCCAGGTAATTGCCCACTTTTCTCTGCTGCCTCCCAGATTCAATGCCCTGAACTCATCTGTATGTTCCCCACCATCCTTCCTCTGTACAGCCAAGAGAGAGAACCACTGGCTTGACCAACCTGTGTCGGCCCTTTGGGCTCCTGTTGCACTTACAAAGGCCCTCACCCCAGCACTGCCAGGAGGCATGTAGTTTTTTGGAATGATGCTCGCCCCTAACAAAACCAGACCTTCCTCTCCACTATAATTTGTCCCAGCAAGTCTCTGCCACCTACTACACAAAATCAGGAGTTACTTGAAGTGCTGTTATTTTGTAATTCACTTCAGCATACATGAAGAAACAGGCACACTGTACCCAGAACTAACGAAAACAAATTCAGTCCCTTGAGCAAAACCAGAAGTCATTCCCAATTACCTTACAAAGTAGCAGCACACAGCATAAAACAGCGAACTAAACCCAGCCATTCTCTCAGTGTTTGGGTGGTGGGGAGCTTAAGATTTTGTATTCTGACAATCAAAACACCACTCTTTCAGATGGATTTTTTTTTTCCCATGTAAAATAGTTTTTGTTAATTGGAAGAAGCAGGATTGTCAGGGGTTGGAAGTCACTCTCTGGGCATGGCTGTCAGATGTAATGAAGCAGCTAGGGAAGGCTGGTAGGGAGCTGCTTTGCAGAGTGTTGTCATGGGAACGGTGCAACTAGGGCATCCGTTGTCTTCTGCACAAGCTCTGGCAATGTGGTAGCACAAAACTGATGTTGTTCAGCAGGGCTAGGAGGGCCAGCTATTAGGTTTTCCCTAGTAGAGATTTAATCTAAATGAAATCCAAAGGCCAGAATCTCCATTTGTGTGAAAATGGTGGCGCTCCTTTTGAGTTGAATGAAGGAAGACTTTAAGCCAACTGAGCGAGCACCTAGACGTGGCCCTCAGAGGGAAAGGACTGACACTAAAAATATGTAGTGGAACCACAATCTTATCTAAGAACCCTTTGAAACAAGGTCATGTTAAAGAGCAGTTACTGAGGTCCTTGTTTACTTGGATGATTTCACTTGATTTTTCCTGTCTGTGCACATTTTAACAGCCTGTTAATTTGGCATTCATAATGGTTAATGGCAGTAAACATACACTCACCTGTACAGGTCTACGTATATGAAATTACTAGAAATTTCTTTATGCCTATACGAAATACCTTGTGTGATACCATAGTTGCTAGGGATAAGCAATGTTTAAGAACAGTTTCCTGGCTGAAGAAGAATGCAGAGATTCCTGCTCTTGCAGTTATACAAAAAATTGATAATATAAATGTTACACCAGAGTTCAGTGAAATAGAATAATATGCAATATTCTCAGACTAGATCTGAGAAAGGGTGAAAATACTAACTGAAAAAAGGTAAAAAAGCTAAACACAATTCATTGCCTCCAAGCTTTCATTTTACTTGCCCAGGTCTGCAGACAAAGTAACGAGCTCCTAATTAAAGCAGGCATCTGTAGTGTAACCGCACTGCTGCTGGCCCAGGCCAGCAAGATGCTGAGCATATGTTCCTCATTTCCTATTGACACTGAAGTGTGAATGAGGGGCCCACATCCACCCAGGGCTTGCTTGGTGTGCGCTTTGGAAAAGTGACCAAAAATAGTAGTCAAGGGAAGAAAATGGAGCCAACATATGGAGGGTTCCCAGTTTACTTGTTGATGTTATTGATTAAAGCCCCTCTACTTAGCAACAAGTTTGAGAAAAGCCATGATAAACATTACCACAAAAAGGCCTCTAACTGTATTGTTATCTTAGCCTTACATTGCCTTTCATACACGTCTCACTGGCTGTGGAATTCCCATGCATGCTGCAGCAAAGATTTGAATGAAATGGCCAGCACTGGGTAGAGCATGTGCTGGATTCATAGTGACTTCACTTTTAGTGCTGATCCATTTGAATCTAAAATAGCATGGAGTCATTAGAGTAATCCCAGTGTATTACTCTGTATGGGTAAGAAACTGTGGTTCATTTTTGGGCATGGTCGCCTCCCTGCACACATAGCTCTGGTGAAAGCTCTTCTGCATGCCTCTCCTGAGGAGAAGAAGAGGGGAACAATACAAAATGTACGGAGTGGTGCTGACCTTGTCTCTCATGTTGGGTGCGGTGCACGCTGTTCAGAAAGTTTGGATTAAATAAACAAATGCCGAAGCTCTTCATGCTCCAAGGGCTGAAGTCTGAGTCATGGACAAAGACTGCAGTTAACCAGCTGAGGCCCCCTTCTCACCCACAAGCTGATATTCCTTGTGTTTGCAGCACTTCTCCTTTGCTGAAGGAAGGGCCATGCACCAGTAATTACATTGGTAAGAGCATGACCTACGTCACTAACTGAAATTACATGCAGAACGCTGCATGTTCCCCATGTGTGTGATATGGGGAACCAGCTGCTGATAACAAAATGCTCTTGTGTGCATGAGCACAGACCAACCTTGTATTAATAGAGAAGGACCTTGAACTCTTACAGCCCGCAGAAAAGTCAAGTGGATTCACTGAAACAGAAAGATAAAATAGTTGCAGAGCTCTTTCAGCACTTCCCTCCATTTGCTTCATATCATAAATATCAATTCAAATATAGAAATGCAGAAGTAAACACAGTTTGCCCAGTCTGTCCTTTCTATATACACATATTTACGTTGTGAAAGGTTTTACATAACTTCTACCAGCAGATTGCAAAATAATGCCTCCATTATGAAGGGAAGCCACCAGCCATTACATTGCGTTACTGTAACATAATGGGTCTCTGAGATGAACTATATTTGGAAAGCTTGCTTTTATTGTAAACCTTCTGCCCCATCTACCCACTGGCATTGATTTCTCTTTGTGTTCTGCAGAGACCACAGACCATTAGACTAGAGTATCAGCTAACCTGAGCAAAGTCACAGAGGTTTTGGCCCCAGTCAGAAACTGAGACAAAATTGTGCTGTGTATTTTAAAGAGACTCAGCACCAGTGACAGAATATATTCAAATGGCTGCTGATGACCAACCTGCTGACAGGTGAATTTCTCATTAGCCTAGAGCAACTGACATTATAATTAATTGCTTCCCACACTTCTTTGCTGAGTAAAAGCTCCTGTAACAAGTACTGACTTTTTTTTTTTTTTTTTAACTGAATATAGGGAATAGAATAAATCTGTATTTACTTTATTTTTCTTTCTGTGTGAATGTCACATTGCTCTCATGTTGGCAATGATTGCAACAGTGCTGATTCAATTACTTATTTACATAATCCCTTCAGATTCATTTTTTATATAATTGATGATACTGAAAAGATTTCCTAGCTGAGGAAAGCAAGCAGGCCAGTTCTGAAAGTTAACAGGCTGAACTGACATAAGATGGTAATTTGCATTAGTAAGAAATAATCACACTGTAAATGATAAAAATTAACATAAATACTACTTTACCTGCCCTTAGCAACATTCAGTGACACTAAGTGTCCATTCACTTGCAGTGTGAAACAAACACTGCACCCATTGCTTGGCACAGCTGAGACCAATTTTATTATCACTTAATGCATAAATTTATTTTATAGGTAAGAGTTTTTAAAATATTCTTATTTGAATGTGAATGAGTGCAGCACAGTAAGGAGTGAAAACATGGCTTAGTGTATTGTTTGCTATGGGGATGATGCAGGTCTGGAAAGGATCCTGCAATGGGAAAGAAAGAGCAGACAAACACTCTGCACGTACGCTGCCTGGAAACACAAAGCTCTGTATTAAGTATTTCTGTAAGATAACTGAGCAAAAAAGATACGTCCCTGGAGAAAACCTCTGAAGCAGAGCCTTGGAATTATCAAAGGGAGTGCCAGTAGCTGTTGGGGTGAGGGCTAGCTGTGGAGTCTTGATGATGAAGACAAATATGATAGAAGCTACAAATTATAAAAAGCCTACTTCTAATTCAGCATAGTGTATGAATAGCTAAGTGTAATGTTTAGCTTAAAGAGGCCAGCTCATTGTTGCAACTCTCAAAACAGATCTTATTATTAAAGCACATTTTATGTTAAAAAATAAAAAAATTAGATGTGAGAGCTGATATCCATTGACTTGAAGAGGGTTTATCTGGTAAGGGCTCAGTAAGGAGTGCAGGAAGCAGACAGCACTCCAATAAAGCCTAGACTTCACAGATAAACATTTGAGGGCTCTTTTGAAGATAGAAACCTATCCTCGTCCCTTCTGGAAGATTACATAGCTGAAGAACAGCTGCAAGTAGGGCTGTTACTGTCAGGGCAATCATTTTTTTCCCCTGAAAATCACCCTTTCTTTACATTTCTAACTTTTCTTTTACAGTGATTTAACAGCATTGCTTCTGATACTGGTATGCTGAAAAATAAATTTAAAGAAAAAATGAAAAAAATCTAAATATTACAAGAAAAACTCACAGTACTTTTTTTCTTATAACGTGTCCAGCAGTTTTGCTTACTAATTCAATGCTTACTGTTTCCTAGGGAAAGCACAGACTTTTCTAGAAGAAAAGCTTTTTACTGCCTGCTGCACCAAGAGCCCGAGGAAGCTCCCAGACAGGTCTTGAAGGTCCCAAAAGCTGTTTCAGCCATCAAAAGTAGGATTTTTATTGACTATGTGTTAGAAATCTTTGAGCATGTTAGAGGTGTTCCATATGCATTGATGTCTCTGAAGCTGCACATTATTTACATCAGCTTAAAACTTGATCCATGATTTTCTAAATATTCAGCATGGTTTTCAGCTCAGCAGTTGATTTGCCACTCACGGACTATGAGCGTGGGTGGTTAAGAAGACAGAGAGCCATCTTCATGCTTCAAAACACTTTCATTGTAGATACAATCATTAAAAAGAATAACTGTTTGGCTAATGCTGAAATCCGATGTATGCTTATTATTACAACTTGAGGGGCAATTTTATCTGAATTTTAAATAAAGGTGTTTTTTTTGTGTTTCCATAGTAACTCAAGCTCATTTACCAAGATGCCTGATGCACTGTTAGCATTAGACAATTTCACTGTATTAAAACAAAGTATAATAGTACAATTGAGGAGTAAACTATATATAAAAGATTATTTTAGTTCCTATGAAATTACAGCAACTTACTGGAGGCTGGGGAAGGAGAGAGAGAATAGAATAACTTTTCACAAAGGACTGTATTGCTACTTAGTTTAGGACAGCAAATGGATGTAAGAAAGATACAAAACACAGGCAAGGGGATGGGGACATGAAAATTAGCTAAAACACGTGGTCTGCTATTCCTCTGTGAAATGTGCCAAAGAATCTGAAATAAATATGGGTGGGTTCTATGGCTCAGCACTGGCTCCTGTGCAAGAGGCAAGCTGGATTCAGTCCTAGCAGCATCAGGTGTTTTTTGGAGTTTTCCTACCCAAGTAGGGAAAACTTCAAAATTGCTTCATCTCCAGGTCTCAAGGGATCACAGCTGAAAATGCTGCTTCTCAAGAGCATTTATTTCCCTTCTGAAGAAAGGTTAACACTGATCTTGGATGGAAATAATTCACGAGCACGTGAAAAATAGGGAACATTGCTGTATTTCAGTAAAATTTTCCCAGAGAATATCTACATATAAAGTAAGTTAAGACTCATATAAATTACTCTTGTGTGTTTAGTTATGGAAAAAAATAGTTATCTGTAACTTGAATGTCTCATTTAGAATGCCACTTATTATCACTTTTAATGCAATTTAATACTTTTGTGGTTTTGTGTCCCTATAATGTGCTCTATAGGAACAAGTAATATGAGCTTTATTTTTAAGCTTAGCTTTAACAGAACCAATTTAGCAAGTTTTGCAATTTGTCAGAGGCTGTTTAAACAAGGAAAATATTCTCGGTGCCACTGACTGGCATGCGTGGATACAACAAGCTTTACATGTTTAAAGAGAGGAAGGAGCTAGGATAACGGGTATGAGTTATGTTACACTTGATCCATATGTTCTCTGTCACCAAGTGATCTGTTTCCTCACTCTCCGCTCCAGAAACTATGGGGAAAGTTATTCAGAAAAAAAAAATCCTGCAGTAGGCATTATAGAAAATGTTGCCTGTGTCTGTTGACCTACGCAAAATGGTTTCCTCACTTACTCTGGAAAGCATCCAGTGTGTTTGTTGGAGGGGATTATCCTGACACATTGCTGGCATGTTGTCATGCTGTCAAACTCTACATGGTGATGACATTTGACCTGTTAAGAATACGTAAACAGTATTTAGATTTTAGGCTCGTAATCATGATTTGCTTGAAATCCTAAGGGACTGAAGGCCCAGGCGTCTGCATGACACACAGTTTGGGTTTGGTTTTCTACCAATAACTGAGGCAAATCCCCTCCATGCTCCAAAAGCCTGGGTAATCTTGGGTGCAGCTGGGGTTGGTACACCAAAAGGCTGTCACAGGCAGACCTCAGGGTTGTGTGCTTTGTTCTTCGTGTAATAAGGGGCACAATATGGCAACACCTCTACCTCCGCCATCTTAAGTAACAAGAGGTACAATATGGCAACTCCACCACCTCACCATCATAAGTTATAAGGACCACAATATGGCAACACCTCCACCTCCGCCATCTTAGGTAACAAGGGGCACAATATGGCAACAACCACCACCTCCACCATTTTGGGTAACAAGGGGCACAATAAGGGAACTCCCACCACCTCCACCATCTTAGGTAAAAACGTGGCACATCTGGGCCAATCACTCATCTCCACCATCTTAGGTAAAAAGTGCCACAATATTGCAGCCCCTTTCGACCTCCGTCATCTTAAGTAGTACAGGGCACAACATGGCAACCCCCACCCCACCTCCACCATCTTAGGTAACAAGGGGCACAATATGGCAACTCCCACCACCTCCACCATCTTAGGTAAAAAGCTGCAGATCAGGGCCACCTCCCATTTATACCATCTTAGGTAAAAAGTGGCACAACATGGCAACCCTTTGACCTCTGTCATCTTAAGTAATATGGGGCACAACATGGCAACCCCTCCACATCCGCCATCTTAGGTAACAAGGTACACAACATGGCAATCCCCCCACCTCCGCCATTTTAGGTAACAAGGGGCACAATATAGCAACTCCTATCACCTCCACCATCTTAGGTAAAATGTGGCACTTCAGGGCCTCCCCCCATTTTCCACCATCTTAGGAAAAATGTAGCACATCAGGGCCACCTCCCATCTCCACCATCTTAGGTAAAATGTGGCACAAAATGGCAACCCCTCTACCTCTAACATCTTAGGCAACAAAGTGCATAACATGGCAACCCTTCCACCTCTGCCACCCTAGGTAACAAGGGACAAAATATGGCAACCTCTCCACTCCCAACATCTTAAGTATAAGGTGGCACATCAGGGCAACCCCCCCACCTCCGCCATTTTAGGTAACAATGGGCATAAGATGGCAACTCCCAACACCTCCACCATCTTAGGTAAAACGTGGTACATCATGGTCAGCCTCCCATTCATACCATCTTAGGTAAAAAGTGGCACAATATGGCAAACCTTTGACCTCCACCATCTTAAGTACCACGAGGCACAACATGGCAACCACCCTACCTCTGCCATCTTAGGTAACAAAGTGCACAACATGGCAATCCTTCTACCTCTGCCATCTTAGGTAAAAGGTGGCACATCAGGGCCACTCTCCCCTCCACCTCCACTGTTTTAGGTAGCAAGGAGGTACAACGTGGCAGCCCCTGCAACCTGCATGTGTTTGGTGTGATAAGCACTGAGGGAGGAAGGCTGGGTCAGTGGGCCCCATGACACATTTTATAAATAAAGACGCAAACATCGTTCTGTGCTGAGGATGCTTTATCTGGTGTTTGTGAAAATGCTGGCCAAAGGAAGACCCTTGGGCACCTCCATCACCCTAGTGAGACACAGCTAAATTTACACTCTCAGTTATCGTTCTTCCCAGTCAGACACTGGGGAGTGCTTTTGGAAGGGGAGAATGTTTACTTATGGTTTCAAATGAAAACAGCTTCTGTTCTATACTTTTTTTCATTTTTATTTTTATTTTTTGTATTTGTTAAATCTCGTATATATTTTAGCCCTGATTGTGCTTCCTATTACTAAAAATCCTGGTTCTCGCGTACAGAAGACATAACTTTTTAAACATAGCATCGCTCCCGGTCCCCCTCGCCCCGGAACCACCCGGAGCCGCCGCAGTTCCGCGGCGGGCCGGGAGAGCCACCGGACGCCGCCCGCCGCGGGCTGGGCGGAAGGCGGAAGTGATGGCGGCGGCGCGGCGGGGCTAGGCGGCGGCGGCGGCGGTGCGGAGCGGCGCCCCGGGCCCGACATGGCGGCCGGCGGCGGGGGCTGGCTGCGCCTTTGCTGGCTGCTGGCCGCGCTGGCGGGGCTGGGCGCGCAGGCCAAGGTGAGCGCAGGGGAGCCGCGCGGGGCGTCAGTTGTTAACGGTTCCCGTAGGGGCGGTGCGGCGCGGTGCGCGCCGCGAAGGCCGCGGCGGAGCTGCCGGCGGTGCTTTGTAGGGCGCTGTGATCCTGCTGCCTGGCTAAGGGAGAGCGTCTTGGTTTTTAATAGCAAGACGCTTACCTGTTGTCAGGGTGCCTCTATGTCTGATTTTCCTCCTTTTTAACGGTAACTTGCTATTTGAGTTTCCTGTAGCAAGGCCAGAAACGATTTTGTGTATAGCGTGGTCAAGGTTTTCGTGCTGACCTGCACCCATTTGGGGTTACTCTGACTTGATCGTTCAGTATAGTAGTTTATTAGCAATATTTCTTAAGGAATTATTTTGTTTCACTGTCAGGAGGTGCCTTGGACTAAAGATAAGCTAGGTGTAACTGTTGTCTCTTGTTTAAAAGTGTCTATCATTTTTCACATTTACTTTGCCTTTGTTTGGAATTCCAGTTTTGTACTTTTCTCTCTACTGCACTGTATCCTGCTGCTCTTTAAGACAAGAGGACCACAGGTTGTGCTAGTCTGTCAAATAGTTTTCCTCACAAAGTTATTTTTGTTGCAGTGATGACAGAATTACTCTCAAAAGTTTCTTTGCCAACCCTCACTTGGGATTAATATTCTTTCAAGAATTTCTTGCTTTAAGCTCATCATGATGTACACTGCTGTCTTCGTAAATTGAATAGTTAAGTGTATCAACATAAGTAACTTCTAAATGTGTGATAATTCGTAAAAACAAGACCAAGCATGATTTTTCTTGTGAAGAATGTATTGTATTTGCTGTCAAAAATGTGTTATTTGACAAATTGTTATGTTTGTTACTTCTATGTCAGTAATTGTGAAAGGCAGCTATTAAACTTGAAAGAAATCTTGAGTTAGACTATTCAAAGATACCTGCAAGTACTTTGTGTTGAACATTTCGTGCATTTCATAAACATAATGCTTTCTGTGTTCTGCCCTATTCTGCATATGATGATTTGGTCTAAGCATGTTGTTTTCTTTATAGAATTCTGAGGATGTCCGATGTAAATGTATCTGCCCTCCTTACAAAGACCATTCGGGCCATATATACAACAAAAATGTTTCACAGAAAGACTGGTGAGTTTGTAATCAGAAATTATAAAGAATCTTAGTGGTTAAAGATGTGTTCTGCTGTGATTATACGTGAGCGTCCTGTAGTGATGCCAGGAGAAATTACATTTCTTGCCTAACGTGTTGAGCCTTTACGTTTAAAAGTATTCTGGAATTCAGCTGTAGCAAGGGACAAGGCTTGAAATCTTTAATTTTTCTCTGTCTTCTATTTCGGTTTGCTTGTTTACATTCTTGTTTATTTATCATAGAAAGGGAAAAGGGGTGTTTTAAGTTGAGTTCAGTGATAAGAAATTGCATAATGGCGAGGAAGCATATGCATGGAACTAGGACTCAGAAGCATTCTCTCTTCTTTCCTCTTGAAACCTGTACTATCACGTAGGGATTGTTTTGGAGATTTGTTCCTCAGAGTCACAGCCAAAGAATGCAGTTATATGAGATGGCCTGAGCCATCTAATAGCCTATGCTTCCTGCGAGAAAGAGAAGTATTGCTTTTCTGTGTCACAAGTGTGCTCTATTTTAGTGTTTAGGCCAGCTATGGCATTTGCTAGACCTCTTTGAGCTGAGGACTGTTGTACGTGGCCAGGGTTGAGGGGCTGGGGAAGAAGGAGGGATGACAGTCATTTATAACGGCATGTTTTAAAGTTGCATTGATGTCTGACATACTCAGGAATTCTTGGATCAACCTATAAAAATGTGACATACATTTTGATATGTTGACTCTTCTTCAGAAACATTAAGAATTAATAAATGACTTTTCAGTCTGTTGAGTAGCAGAGAGTTAGCAACTTGATTATGAAATTTTCATGCCCCTTAGTAGTCCCACTGAAATAGCTACAGGAATAAAGTTAGTGATACAAATGTGTACAGAGCCATGCCTTAACTTATTAAATTACTTACAGAAGAATTGTAAGAAACATTGCTGTAAATTTCAATCTAAGCTAATGAACACTGAATGTGCTGTCTAGTCTAAAGTATTATTTTGTCCCATATGATTACCTTAACAACATTAGGCCTACTGGCAAATTAAGTTGCAATAGTGAGACATACCGAGAGAATTGGATCTGCAGCAGGCATTTCAGAGCAGCGCCATTACTGGTTTTATTGTTTATTACTCCTCTGGAAATGGAAATAGATTTTTTTTTTTCAGTGGGTATTGTTAGTGTTTGTCTTACTAGCAGAAAAGACCCCATTTCCCTTTAAATCAAGATTGGCAGTGACTGAAGGAAACGTTACCTTTGAACTCTTCACTAATCTTATGGTGACAGATACTGACGCTTACAGAATCTCAGAAATCTATTTTCCTATCTTAAATCTCATTTTGTTGAGATGATTTTTTAAGAGGCCACCTGGTAACATTTTACGGTTTTGATCTTCTATTTGAGATGCCTTCTCGCTGCTTTTAAAAGGCTTGATTGCTGGTTCATGTGCAATGAGATTGACAAGTTTAGTGCTATACTTGGGCTTCTGCATCTTGCAAGTGACTTGTTACTGTGTAGAACAGGGTGGTCTACACCATCCTTTAGGCATTTAGATCAGTCACTCATGACACAAGAGCCAGATCAATTTTTAGTGTCTCTATGAATTATGTACAGTATGATGACTGCTTACTGCCTGCTTGTGCAGACATAAAATAACAAAATAATTTTTAATATTGAACCTGGAGCCTGCATCATGATATTCTTATTTAGGTGTTTCATTTCTTTCGGTGGAGTTGACTGTTCTTCCCACCTCACAGACTAGCAAACAGGGCCTTGTGCTAACATTAGCGTGTGTGGGCTGAGGGTGCTCCGACGCCAATAAAAGCATTCACCATTCTAGCCATGGAACTATTTCAGGAAGTCCAGTCCTGATGAATGATGCGCTAGAAAAGTATAGTGATGTGTTGGCAAGTACGTGGTATTGAGTTAAATAACCCACTTTGAAAGAAGTGTGTTGGCATTTCATGTATGAGAGGCTGACTGCCTTGGTAGTCATGAACGTGGTGGGAGGGAAGACACCCTGTCTACTAGTGGGATCAACTGGAAATCTGAGCAGAAGCTGCACTTCTGACTAGCCTAGCCTCCTTGATGCTGTTACTGTGGGTACAGGGGAGAATGTGATAAGGCAGAGGCAGTTGAGCGGGAACATCCTTTAGAAAAGGATCAGCCTTTTCCACTTGAAACACTGAACTAAAGAAAAAACTCGCTGATGCTAATATATGATATATTTACAGTAACAAACTTCCTACTGTACCTAAGCAAAATGCAGGCTTTATTCTATACTTAAGCAGCATATTGATGTAAACTTTCAATCTCATGAGATCATAACTTGTATTTTTTGGTTTTGCATCCTAAGTACTGCGCTCCTTCACAGAGGAGATTGTAATTCTAATTACAAATAAAAGGAAAAATTGATCCCTCCATTCCTTTCCAGAGATTGTGACGTGACACTCAACAGTTTTAGTTATGAGGAAGAAATACAAACAGAACTGAAGAGATTAACTGGTATCTGGCCATGTGGATTTGCAGCATTTTAATTTAGCCCAGTGCAGTGTTAAATCATAGGCTGCTGGTGTCATATCAGGCATTTAGTTTCATTACCTGCTTCTGACTCTGCTGACATTGAGTTGACATAGATGAAAGTGAAACATGCTTTTGTTCCCTAAGTGCTCTGCTGAGAGCCTAGAATATTAACTGAACAACCAACCTGAGTCATCACAAAGATCAAAATTATAAGTTATTGGTGGAAGGAGTTGTCTCATGGCAACTGGATTTTCGTGCTGTGGTATAGAATGTCAGTAATAGTGTCAACCACACTTTTTGGCATGAGAAATGTCTTATATTTTGTAATCTTTAAGTCAAAGTAGATTTTCACATCCAGTTCCAGTGCTTAAAACTGAACGCTATTTATTCAGTATCTCATTGCTTAAAGAAATAACTCATCTGACAATGAATTTTATTTAATGCCTGTAAGACCCAGTGTTAAGAAAAAAGAACTTCTGTTCATGAACACCAAGGAGAGGTTAATCTTCTTTTAGATACTGGAAGACCAGAATAAAGCTCTTTAAGTATGAAGAAAAAGAGTGCATAATAGTTGGAATTTATTTTAATCTGAGATGGCAGTGTCAAATGATGCATGTGTGCTGGGATTCTAATCCTTGGATTTGTTATGCTGACAGCTTTATTTCCAGTCAAAATATTGTGTTTAGTTAGAAGGATCTTAAACACTTGTTTAGCAACTTGTCAGTAGCTGAATTTCTTGTTTAAGTAAAATAATAGTGGAGTAACGATTAAAAAAATTCTTGAATATCTATAATTTAGAACAGCTGTACTTAAGCAAAGGTCAATTCTCAACCCATGTAACGGGTCTGCATGCATCTGAAGATGTGAGAACTGCCTACATAGGGGCAAAGTACGGTAAACCCAACTCAGAACTGACTGAGCAGTTCCTGTCTTTCTTCAGTGATTGTCTTCATGTGGTTGAGCCTATGCCTGTCCCTGGACCTGATGTAGAAGCATATTGTTTACGTTGTGAATGCAAATATGAAGAGAGAAGTTCTGTCACAATTAAGGTAAACAATGTAATTCTGTTGGTATACGTTAAATCCTTTAACTGATTAGTAAATATATCTATGGTCTTTTAGAGAAACACCCTTTATGAAGGGAAAACTTTTCTAAAGCAGTCTAAGATTTATTTATTTTTCTTGATAGTTGTTCATGATTTGTTTTGAGCAATAATGATAATATCAAGCTATAGCAGAAGGAGTAGGCTCACAAACCTTTATCAAAGATCTCCAGTTTTGAAATTAAGCTTTATACCTTGCTGAAATTCTGAGTGTTCTAGGGTATTTTGTCAAGCTTTGGACTTTATATTTTTGTTACTGTTTTAGAGGGTCTCATTATTCAGCTATGTTGTTTGATACAAATTTTCTTCCTATCTTGGCAAGCTACAAAGAGCAAAATCAGCAAAATCAATCATGTTTGCTCTAGCAGGGGATTTCTTTATTCACATTCTCATCCTGTTAGAACCATTGAGCCTTAGTCTGGGTGAATACATTGTGTAGTACATCTTTTCTTCTGCTCTATTATTTCTTTTTGGTATTCTAGAATTTTGTTGCTTTTTCTCTTTTCCATTTTTCTTACTGGCCTCTGTGACTGTTTGCAGTCTAACCCGGCAGATGTGTGCTAGAGAATGGAGATCATGCAGGAACCCCTAAATTTGTGACCCTAGTTTAATGCTCCTTATGAACAGTGGTCTGATTGAGGTGAAATAACACCAAATTATTTTAAGAGTGATAACGCAGGATTTTAGCAAGGCCTCATTAAGAGAAACTTTATTTCAAGCTAATTTATCAGTCTGTCCCAAAACTGTAATGCCAATTTAATAAATTGATGGCTCTTCTCTGTGCATGGGTTTTAAGTCATCTGGTGACACTGCTAAAGGCCAACAGGCTCATCACAAACTTTGTACTGTTCCTTTGGTCCTTGCAGCCTGTTGAGAGATTGTGGAGGTAATGGCACAACTCTGGCATAAATTGTGTTTGTGTTGTGCAGGTTACAATCATCATATACCTGTCTATTTTGGGCCTACTTCTTCTGTACATGGTGTACCTTACACTGGTGGAACCTATACTGAAGAGACGTCTTTTTGGACATTCACAGCTCATACAGAGTGATGAAGACATTGGGGTGAGTTCACCTGACTGCTTGTATATTTGGGTTAATGTAAAGATTGGAATGATTCATTGTTACATAACTGTTTTGAACAGCTTTTTTTGCATGGCAGTATAAATTCCTTTTCCTGAAGGGAGAGGATGGTCTTCACAGGAGTCAGAAATCTGTATGATGACTGTGAAAGCCACTATTTCATTTTTCACTGGGCTAAAAAGTAGTCATGAGGACTGCTTTTGTTACCCTGCCTCTATACACAGATTCTGTCCTAACCAAAGGAACAGAGGAATGGAAGTAAGCTCATATAGGAGGTATGAATTCTGGTATGTTGATGATCAATACAGTCTCCCTAGAGATCAAATTTTATACAAATTGGTTACAAAAGCAAAGTATACGCTGAAGGGTTACGCTGAGGGGTTACATCTTCTGTTGCTCTGGTTTGGATTTGTTGATGCTAAAAATTCAAGAAGGAATAATTGTAATGAAGGAATATAGTGACTGATGCTGAAATAATTTCTTTGTATTACAACTGAAAATTAGAATGTGGTAATACATTCTCACAGATCAGAGAAGCCTTTTACGTGAGGAAAAGGAGAATAGTCCATCAATGGCAAATGACAGGGCATAGTTTCCTGTCTCTTACTGTCCTTTGCCATCTTCAGCACACTGTTTTTGGCTTCAAATAAAAATGGAACAAAATTTTCTTTAGTACCACTACAGGAAGGGAGTGGCAAGAACTTATGAAACTTGGTTGGAAAGCGTGAGACGCTTTAGTATGGGGAAGACTGGTGTGAATAGATTATTTTTGTCTTGAAGAGGGACTTAGAGTAGTATGAAAATACAGACTATCGCTCTCTAACTGTTTGTAGTTCATGAAGCTGTTGAATCGGCATGCTTGGGAAAGTTATTGCCATAAAGTAATGTGGGGAAAGTATTCTAAACAGCAGTGGGGTTGGTGGTTAAATGTCAGTGTTGAACCACATGAAATGCTAAAACTGCAGAAGTCTCAGCATCAATGTACTTTTTATACTGAGCCCTTAAGCAGCACTGTTTCTGCTGGTAAAGTACACATCACATGTGGCATAGCCTTAGAAAGAATTTCTGAAACCAAACCCAGTCTATGAAACAGGAAGGCTTTCCATCTGCTTAACCTAAGTCTTCCATCAGACACGAGCACTTCATAGTAAGTACTGTTGAAATAAACGTGAGCTAATCAGAAAGATTAGCATTTATTAGTGTCTTACAATAGAATCCTTAAGGATGTTTTTGTCATTCCTTCAAGATAATAGCCTTTATTAGCTCTGCCACCTTTACGTACTTTGATTTCACAACAAAAATATGTGATTACCCAAATTTCACCTAATGTTTTTCGAAATAGAGCTTATTCTGACAGAGGTATACTGTTGTTATTGTGTCCCACTGTTTCTGCACTTTCCCACATACTATATGGAGACATGCTCTGTATGTGTTGACATCTTAATATTTTCCCAGTCACTTGCAGGAGGCTGTTAGCATTTTTTGGAAAGGAGAGGTTTGAACGACCTTTTTTTCTGCCTGCATCCATACAGAAAATTGGGCAGATTGCTATTTGAATTAAATGAACTTGCTATATGTTATACCTGAAACAAATTATTTTTATTTTATACCTTAGATAAATTATTTTAATACCTCCAAATCTGGGCTAGAATTCTGAGTGAAGGTGGAGGGAGGACATGAAATAAATCCAGTGGCAGAGCTCATGTTAACTGCAGAATGAAATTATCTTAAATTCTGATCCATCTTAATCAATTTTATGTTTTGCTGTAATTTACCGTGACTCTTAAGTGTGCTTGTGGAGTCACTAGTACTTATAACTGCAGCAGTGCTTGGAACAAAAAGCACTTAATCTTCTTGCTTGGTTCATGTTACTCATTTCACATCGTCCCATCTGTGACAGTGAATGTGAAATAAGTGAAGGTGATTCATGGCTTAGCCCTTTCCTTGCCTTCCCTCTTGCAAGTTCTTCAAATATTCATCCTTGTCTTGCTCTGGCAATATCATCCGCATTGATTTTGTTGCTCGATTTTGAGCTAATGTGCTTGCTTTTTCTTACTGCCCGTTGGTGGCAGTGGCAACTAGTAAATTTAAGTCACTTTGAGAGACCTCTTTGCTTTTAAATTCTTTTTTCCTCATGTTTTTTTTACATAGAAATTGACAGTAGCTATCCTTTGAGCTGAGATCCTTATCAGACTAGCCAGTACAGTCTAGCTTATTGAATGCTCTCCCCTCCTCTGTCTATTTTATGGTGGAAGTGTGTTGCTATTGTGATTTCGTTTCCCTGTGAATAAAGTGATCTCTAATCTTTAAACTTACCATTCTAGGTATATCCAGCTGCATAATCTTTTATGTAAGGTCATAGCTCTTTGGGTCAGGGATCGTCTCTTGCTCTGTTTTAGTGTATTTCCTAGCCCAGAGAGGCCTTTGTGTGGCTTTGGGACTTGTAGACGTTACTTTAATGGATAATCTTTGTACTGCTAAGAATCATCATTGAGCTACTATGCACAGAATCATGTCACAAATACAGTATACATTCATGCAAACATCTTCAAAAGCATTCTGGAATAACAACAACAACAAAAATTATACGAGGTTTATATGCACCAAACGGCAATCAGTTATTTAACATGGGACATAGTTATTTTTTTCATTATGCATTGTATACACGATGCTTTCTGACATAGCTTTAGAACCACGACTTTGTCCAAAACATCTTGATGACCAAATAAGTTCAATTCCAACTCTTACTATTTATAACCTGATTTTATTTACTAGTAGAAAATACAGCTTTGCAGATACTGTTGGAAAACAGAGAGAGTAAATATTAAACAAGCCCTCAGTTATTGTTGAGCTCTGTCACTTGAACAGCTGTATTTACACTTTGCTTTTGGACAGCTTGGTACAATGGCTTTAGTTTGGTAAACACTGGAGTGTGTTGGTTTTACATAGGATCTTTGTGTGAACATCCTGAACCACCTTACAGTAACAGGTCGAGAAGTGGCAGTGAACTGACTCTCTAATTCACGGTTAAAGTGAAGTTAAATGAAGTGCTTTCATGACATTAACAGGAGGTCCCCGGCATCTGGGTCTATTCTAGATTTCTGTCCCTGACAGCTAATAATGGATGCAAGACTGGTTTGACTGTGCCATGAAGAAATCAGTGGACGTTACTTTGAATGAAAAGTTGAAGAACTGTTTTAACTACAAAAAACTTGCTTTGTCATCATGGCTAACTAGCTGGTTAAAATAGCTTGTTTTACCTTAAAAACCAAAGCAAAAAAATACCAACAAAATAAAACCTTCAGTTTCATTGCTCGTTGGAATTGCTGAGGTCTAACTATTGATTTTTGTCATTCCAGGATCACCAGCCTTTTGCAAATGCTCATGATGTGCTGGCTCGTTCTCGGAGCCGTGCCAATGTATTGAACAAAGTGGAATATGCCCAACAGCGCTGGAAGTTGCAGGTCCAAGAGCAACGCAAATCTGTTTTTGACCGTCATGTTGTGCTGAGTTAATTGTCTCTCAGTAGTAACTCCAAGGAAGTAAAGCAGACTAATTGAAAGAACTGACTTATGTCTTCCTGATCCTGCCACTTCAAAGGGGTTTTCATAAATGGTTCGTTACTGGTTTGAAAAAATAAAAATAGTGCTTAAACTTTGAAAGAATGTACTAGAGTGGAAGCAATTAAAAAGATTAGTTAATCAGAAGCTAAAAACCTTTGCATTTTCAAATGGCTCTTACTGATAAAACTGAAAAGAAAACAAACCGTGAGGTAGCTTTGTTTGCCACTGTGGTACGTTATTCACAGTTGTGACTTTATGGTGATTTTTGACTATATATTTCTCTCTACTACTTACGTGGTTAAAAAGTACCTGGGAACACAGTAACTACTTACAACTCACTAATCACTTTATGTAAAGACCTTTTGTAAATATACTTGGATTTTTTCTGCTGACTAATGCTAAGTACTAGAAATCTAAATCTTGCAGTGTAGTTTTCACATCAGAGAATGAACTCCTGATTGGTTGTATTCATCATTTGGTTTCTTGCACTCATACTTTCAAGATGCTTGTATGTCAAGTGATGTTTGCAGATTTAAGGCAAAACTTAAATGGACACTGACTCGTTGAGCTGCATACTTGAATTACTGTGATGTAGATAAACTCAAATGCAGTGCACATCAAGACAGTGTTGGCATTTTGTTTTATTTTGCTTTAATAGTTTAATATATTGTATGTGTATGATATCTCTTTAAAACAATCTTCTCCCTTTCTTTTCATGGGTAAAGTCTCAGGAGATATATGATGAAATATTTATAATAAAAATCTTTATGCGTTTGTCTGGATTGATGGTGTAAGGCACGTACTTTCTTGAGCACCTGTCATCTTGGGAGTTAAGTGTATTTTTTTATCTGTGATTCTGTACTCATTTCTCTTAAGAGGTATACAGTTGCTAGATGACTAACTTTCATATATCCCCTTTGGAATGTAACAATTAAAATGGATTTTTGAAAAACAGATGCACATTATCTATGTCATCATTTTTCTCCCTCATTACCCTGCATGTAGGTTCCACATATAAAAGCACTTACCTGCAAATGCTTCAGAGTAGAAATATGAACTTGTTCAGTGCTTAGATAAGGGAAGTGGCTCACCAAATTGCTAATTGAAAAAAGTTTTTAATTCCTGGCTCAAATTTAGCTAGGCATGTGTAGGTATGCTATTGTATTATAACAATTTTCATTTCCAGTGTTGAAGGAAATGGTAACATGGAACACTGTTACATATTGCCAGGTACAGTTTTGGCTTTCTTAATTGACAGACATGGGAACAGAGTAGCATGGAAAATAGACAGTACTTGTATATGTAACTCAAGGGTAGAAACGTAGTTGCCTCATAACAACATTTGTATTGACTACAGCAGATTCACTAAGGGAATTTCCCAAAATTACAGGTATAATGAAGATTAAATTTGAGGGTATTAAGCTAACTGTGTGTTCTCACCTCTAATCTGGAGACAAATCCATCACAAATTTCTTCTAAATAAGCGTTCATTTTCTGTACTTAAAGTGGAAGCTATGAAAATGCGTGTTTATGCATTGGCATTATAGCTAAAATGTAATACTTGTACCAAGTATCAAAAACTTACTTTGTGATGTTAACATGAGGTAATATCCGCTTGAAAGAGCTGTAGGCAAAGGTGCTGTGAAACATCTTTGGGCTTTCTGACTCCTGGCTTTTGCCTAGAGAGTAATAACAAAGGCCAGTGCAGCGCATTGCTCTTCCCTTTTAACCCCCAAGAGGGTATCTGAGCAGTTTCTTTGCCCCAGAGAGCATAAAAATGTGGGAGTAAGGGCTAATACTTGGGCTTAATGTTGAAGCCTTGAGATAGAAAAGCAGAAGTGTACTTAAAAGTACTTGAAATAAGCAGATCTTGTGAGATGACCATAAAATGTAACATTAGTTTAATCCATACTCTTACTGACATTTCTGTGTTCATTGTAATGGTAAGTATTTACCTAAATTCTAGCTGATTGTTATAATTAGACAGTAATGTGTGATATTCCAATAAATGAAAATACTACTTTGGTAAACTGCAACAGTATGCATATAGGAAGTAAACAAAGTACATTCCTGTTTTTCAAGTGATCCTGTTTTGTTCAATACAGTTTCAAAATTCCTGGTCCCTAATGCCAAGTCTTGTTGTCATCATAGCTATGGTGTGGTGGAAAAGACAAACCAGAAATGAGCAGATCTAACTGTAAGCTATTTTGCGTATTGTCAATTGGCTATAAATTGCAGGAGTCATTGACTCAGCGGAACAAGCTTCATAATTCAGGTAAGAGACTTACATATTGCTGTATGTAGCAACAGATCTTCACTGAATACCAATGTTTCTGTAAATCACTTCTATCAGCTAGTCAGTAACAGTGCTTCTGTAGCTTTCTAATGAGTTCTGTTTAATATGATCACTTATTACATTAAGATACAAGAAAACTGAAATGTTAACTTTTTTTTCTTAATATGCAGGTATTTTCAGGTGTTATTCATCAGTCTTAAAATCAGCACATCTTGTTTCCTTGGATTTTACTTTCATCTGAAGATTGGTGAGTCTCTAGTCTAATTGGAAGATGATTCTAATGCCTGAATTTTGCACTATGTGCAGACAGTAAGGCAACAGATAACTGTTTTATTTAATGCTACTATACAGTAGAAGTGTCACTACTAAGCAATAAATGCTGCAAGTATCTCATCTTGAGGGGCTGTGTTGATTCTATGTTCTTGCTGTATAGTTGTTTTGCTATAAACATTTTTTTGTGATGTAACAGGCTTTTTCATTCTGACAATGTTTTTAAGTTGCTACAGTACAAAATTTTAAGAGTAATTCAACTTGTGTTAGTAGAAAAGGGAAAGATGACTGTCTACTACTTCCATTTTATAATGAGTGTATATATTCGTCTCTGATCTTTCAGCATGTTTATTAATTTAAAATGAATCTGTGCATGCTGTCAGCCTACCTACAGAAATACCTGTTTAAGATGCATGTAACTTTCTGTCTTGTCTAACAGCATGCTATAAATGAGTTCTTAACTCACAGGATTTCTGTAGTGAGATCCATTTTCATTAGGAAAACAGATGACACTGAATACAGATGTATTTTGATGGAGTATGTTGTTAGAATAGGTTCATGAGCGAAAATTCCCTATTAAAAGTGGCAGGTGTGAAATTATTAGAAAACATTAAAATATCTCTGTATCCTTGTGAAGGATGAAGAGAATCCAAATAATGTTCCAGAACTGTTGTCTGAGCATTGGAAGCTTTGCAAGGTTTTTGTGAGTAGTGGAATCTCGATGTTTCTAGTAACCTAGTTAATGTTCATGTGCTTTTTCTGTTATAGAGAGTGTAATATGACCTGAGTGTTTCAGAAAGCAATGTATAGATGAGGAAGGGGATGGCAAATAAAGAGCATTTTTGGATAGGTTTTGTGTTGGCAAGTACTGCTTGCAGTCAGTGAGGATGGATCATAACAAACTTTTTAAACAGTGAGGATGGATCATAATAAATCTCTAAACGTATTCTAAAACTTTTACAAAGAGTGGATTTAATACATGACACACATAAAATTAAGATAGAGATCCCTCTTTCCCTGATAAGTTTTGTATCTAGTCAAGATAGTACAGTGAGTGAGACATCAACTGAATAGAGAAGAAAAATATTTTGTCTTTGAAAGCTTTTTGGTATGGGTGGGGAGTCTGCTACAGGAATTATCAACAGAACTTTTTTAAGGAGGGTTGGGTGGAGAGAATGCCTTCAATGTTGGCCTGGTTTGTCTGTTGTCTGTAAAGATATAAGTTTTGGTGGATTCGAAGCAAGCTAGACTTACGTGGGGTTCATAAAGGTAGATCTTTATCTCTAAAGCTGAGGAAAGGAGACTGCTGTGTCCTTTAGGAAGTTTTAGTGGCCTTTTTGTTAAAATCTTAAAATTACTGAGTGTTGGTAAGTCCAGGTGAGTAGTTTTTTCTCTTGTTCAGTATGAGTTGTTTGAACTGTTGTGTAATTATGCATTTCCAGGTTAAATGCAGAACCTGATGGATGGCAAAAGCTACTGTAACGTCATGGACAAGTTGTCCATCTGTACTGACACTCAGTGCGTACGGCTCACTAGGCCTTTCTGTGCAGACCCATTGGTCACATTTCATGTGTACCCAGAAACACCAAACCAGGTCACTTGCTCTGAAGATGTGTCATTCTTTCCTTTCATGTCTGAGCATCTCATCACAGAGAACTTCTACAGTGAGCCCTGCGGCTTTTCCTACCAAGTGCCCCATTCCAGTTACAACAGAAGTGAGTACTCCTGTGGGCCAGCATTCATCAGAAAGAGGAATGAGAGGGAAAGACAGAGGGTTAAATGTGTCAATGAAGGTTATGCTAAACTGAGGCATCACCTACCTAAGGAATACATAGAGAAACGGCTTAGCAAAGTAGAGACACTCCGTGCTGCAATAAAATACATTAGGTATCTGCAGTCTGTTCTGTACAGTGATTCTGTGGCGGCAGAAAAGAATGTCATCGAGCCAAGTCAAGCACCTAAAACAATTAACAAATAAAACCAGTGTTTGAAGACTATCTAAACTGTTCCTAACCAAGCAAAGGATACCCTGTCTTGGAACCTGATAGCTACTACTATAATTGTTAATAAAATGAACATTCCTGGAGCATGTAGGAGGAGATCATAATACACATCAGTATCAACCCACAGAAAGGAGTTTCAATTTCGTAGATATTAACTGCACTCGGAATTGAAAAATCTCATCTGAATGGACTAAGGTAATTCATGGAAATTGGCAATCACATCTAAATTGTTACCAATCCAAAAATATACATGTGAAGTAACAGTATGTATTGTCACAGAGTGCCTGCTTTAAAATAAAATAAAATCTTTCCACTGATGAGACTGAGATTCCTTCAATTTTCTGTAATGTTACTGGTTTGCTCTCTCATGCGCCTTGAAAGAATTTTGTTCTAATTGCCAGTGTTTCTGTTACAGAGCAAGGAGGTCTTTTTAAAGGTTCCCAGGAATGTTGTTAGAAGCCATAAGAAAGGATAACTTACTTTAAAAGAATAACTTAGTCTTTCCCCGTCCCCCAGTCTCTTTCTCTGTATTATTTGGTGGTTTCAACTAATTGGTCTAGAACAGATTTATGTGAAGATGGTGATTATCTTGTAATTAGCAAAGCGTTGTTAACATTTGCTGTACGTCAGGGAGTTGTATTGATACTAACAATTCAGCTGGCACCATGAGAGCAGTTCATCTTTGGGTTCAGCAGAACATAGAGAAAATGGTTACAGACTTTGTAAGTGCTGTCAGTATCCTTGTTCTTAATTGCAGTCATCTCCTCTGTTCTCATGTTTTAATAGCAGTGAATTGAAAAAATGCCTACTAAATGCAATTAATTATGTTTCTGTGGAGCATGGTGGGAAATACTGACACAAGGTGTTAATGTTTCTTAAGGAGAAAATAAAGGTTAGGGATCACAGTAGAGATTAGCAGGAAGATTTCTGCATTATACTTTGGCATTTTTTGATATCTGCTTTGCAGGAAAGGGGGAGAATTCACTTCACTGATTCTTCCCCTTAACTGTGAAAAGGAAAAGTTTGTAAAGTGATTTGATCTCATTTTGTCTCAGTTTCAGCCCTTCTGTCCTCATTTCAAACCAGTATATTTGTCATATCCTGTGGTGGTTTCTCTGAATCTGAGCTGTAGCTTTGTATGATGTGATTTTTTTGCCATATAATAGTACACAAAAGGACTGGAGGACGCTTTGCCCTTTTATAATCCCTTCTCTGCCCCTGCAGTCTTTCATCGCAGTATCTAGATCAGCAGAACTGTGTTTAGGAGTACAAAGTTGAGCAAGTAAGTGGCAGACAAATGGTTAGCTCTGTAGCTGGGTTGCAGCTGTTTTTAGCTGGTCAGGTCAGCACGTCAGTTCCTGGTGGTAACGATGCTGGCAACCTTCTTAGCAACTGGAAAATGCTGGCAGCAAATGCTTCTTGCATCGACCAGGGAAAAGGGCAAGGTTTGTGCATCGGGACTAAATTCAAATTGACACGATTGTGTTATCAGTAGCTGGTAAGTTTGAAACACTGCTGGGTTCAAGTTCCTGGAACTGTCCAGGAAATCTCATAGAACACAACACAATTGCCTTTGTCAGAACCCAGTTTTGTACATAAATTGGGGACCTGGTTCTCCTCAGCAGTGACAGCTCTGAGAAGCGTTACAATGGGCTTTAATATAGAACTGGTATTTGTGTTTCTTTGGAAAATATTACTGACTCCAGTTGGCTTTGTCTTATAATAGGGAAGTTTGTGTAGTTGTGAAATACGAGTATAATGTGTTGATTTGCTCTTCTAGAGACACGTTTTGCAGCAGTTAATTTACTTTGTGCGGGTTTTGAAATGATACATAATAAGAGTTTGTAGAAACTCACAAAACGCATTCTCTGTTCGTATCTCTCTCAATAACATTTAAATATTTTTCTAAGTGCCTAATATGAAAGCCTAAACTGTATTTTATAAGGGAAATTAGGCACTCGAAGTTTACATATCCCTGACTTTCCATTGCAGATTTTACCGTCAGCATGCTGAAAGTTTTTAAGCCAAAAAAAAAAAGCAAAAATGAACCTTGTCTAATAAATCTCAGATTATCGGAGAGAGCATCACGTCATGTATCTTGCTGTGACAGCCTCTGAATAGTTATCACTTGTCGAATCTAAGCATCTCATTCTTTCTCATGGCAAGCCATAATCCTACTGTTATGAAACATGACAGGACAGCTGAAAGATCAAAATATTTCCTCTTCATACATCACTATAAATAAAACAAGTAACAGGCAACTGTATTCTAGCATTACATTCAAAAGCTGTCATGTCTGCTTGACTATGCGAGCTTCAGCTGCAGTTTCTGTTTTAGCTTGTGCAGTAGGGAAGGTTTGGCTGCGTCTGTGCACAAGGAAGCTTTAAAGGAGAGTGTAGGTGTAAGAAAACAGCAAAATGACAGAGGGGAACAAAAGCTGGAGGTAGGTGAGGACATTATTTTCCTTGCGATTTTCACAGCATTTCTAGTTTCCCTGGATGTTTGTGTCCCTTTATCGGGTAGGGATTTGAGTGACTAAATGTCACAGAGATCAGTAGTAAGGGTTCATCTGATCAAACACCAGACTGGATACTTTGAATTCATTCCTTTTTTGTGTGGTAATAATTCATAAAAGTTACTGAGTTCTTAACGTATGCCAGAAAGCATTTGCTTGGGGTTGGAAAATGCAAATATATAGTCTCTTCTCAGCGACCAACAGATCATGATTTAGTCTTGCAGGTAGATGCTTTTCCATGAATGGCTCATTCGGAAGGGTTCCAGCCTATTGATCACAGATACTGCAGTGTGATGCCAGCTCTGGACAAATTCCCATGCTTCAGTGTCATCCCTACTGTCAACCCCTGCTGTAGGAGCTCTTTTGCAGCGCATCCCACCTGGGTCGCCAAGCCCCCTGCCCTTCAGAGGTAAAATTAAGTTCTTGTTTTGGTCTCTGACTTGTTCTTTTTTTGTGATCTTTAAACAGGTTGGAATGTGTCAGGTTAATAAATCAGCAACTTCAACATCATTTGTGTTTTCCCCTCCCTTGTGCTGGCAGTCTTTAGATGGTATTAGCTGAAATGATTTGCTGCTCTGGGAGATTTTGGAAAGCAAAGCCTGGAGTAAAACTGCTATCAAAGAAACATACTTTTAACGTTATTTGGATAAATAAAAGCATTTTGCATTAGCAGCGATCTTCTGTGAAATGGATCTAATGCTTTGTGACGGAATTATTTTTCCTGCTTTGAACTTAAATCTGTCATCAACCAGCAGAATTACTTTTCTGCTTTTTCTCTTGTTTCTTGAATTCCCCAGGACAAACCATCAGCTACAGTGCTCTTGAGTACATCTAAACTGTGTTTTACGCTGGAGATTTATCCTTTCTCTTGCCTGATCTTAAGAGTTGTATTGACTTGCCATGCAAACAGCGAAGCTGCTAGTGCAGGTTATTCTAGCCCAGGATTCCAGCATATTTCTATCTCCCTTCCTCTAGATCCCAAATCAAAGAGAATTGGGTAGGTCAGGCACTTTTTTTTTTTCCTAGAGTGAGGGTTTTTCCCAGCACAGGCAAGTTTTCTGTTTCCTTCCACACTATTGGACCTGTGGGAGTGTTATAAAATGAGGTGCAGTGATTCAGTTCTTACAAGATTTCTTTTTCCTGATCTACAGTAGCTGTTTTCTCTTACTGCTGACCCATTTTCTTTTATTCAAGGTGCCAGTGGATTAACCACTGCCTCCCATCCCCTGGCCCAGCATGGAGGAGGCTGAGCATATCAGGGAGATCAGCGGGCTTAGACAGGAATGTCCCTGTTCTGGTGAGAGGAGAACGTGATGGATTTTATTATCGTGGTACAGTAAAAGAGGAGATAGAGGTGAGTGACAATTGCAGTGCTGTAGTCATGTGGGTATGTGTAATTGGGTGTGCATTGTCAGAGTCAAATCTGTTCACCTGCAGGAAGCAGCTGGGTCATCTGTTGAACTCAGGCGAGTTGGGTGAAGTCAGTGTGACTGCAGCACACCCCTCTGTGTGTGGCAAAGACCAATCTTGTCTTTGCACACTACCTGAGTTTTGTTTAGCCATTTTGTTCCATTTCAGCTGCTGTGTGAATTAGAGAACAAATCACAAGATCAGCTTATGCTCATGTTTATGATGATTCATAAAGCTCCTAATATGCATGATTCTAGGCTGTCTTCATCTGCTGCTTTCGTGGCATGCTGGCTGAGCATTTTGCATGCAGTATTGCCTCAGACAGCAATAATATTGATGGTGATCAGATCCTTGCACTACTCAGCATCCTTTACCAAGCCTGTTTCTAGAAGTGACCAGACTTGGGTCAGGGATCATCATCTTGTACAGAAGATGGGTGCCCACCCACCTTTGTACACAGACAAGCAGCTGCTTGCGCCAGGGAGGCTGCTATATGTCTAAAGAGGTCCCAAATATGTTGCTTTTTCAGACCTCATAAAGATCTCGTGTGCCTTCACCAGGTGAGTTGTACTCCCTGCTGGGAGTCGTGGCCCATCATGTTGCTCTAATGCAAAGGGTACTGTAGGGATTGGATGTAGTGCTGTTCCCCTTCCTACCTTCTGAGCTCAGTTAAAAGATCTTTGCCTTTAAACACAAGGTTTATTCCAAACAGTATTTTCTTTCTGGGAAGTTTGTTTTTTTGTCTCTCCTGGAGCTAACTTGCAAGCATCCCAGACCCCTCGCATCTTGGTGAGGGCTGCCTTGCTGTGTACCTTGCAGGAGCAGGCCTCCATCTCTGCTGGCGCTGGGCGTTGAGCCAGGTTTGGATGGTGTCAGTGTTGTTGTGAACAACATACCGGCTACTGTTGTGTATAGACACAGAACCATCAACAGTGGAGGAAAAGTGTTAGTGTATTATGTACACACTTCCAGCTTGAGTCAGCTACAGACCAATGACATGGTTGTCTTTTCAGAAATGTTAGTGAAAGCTTTAATTCATTAGTTTGTTAGCATTTCAAACTTAACAGAAAAAAGTCTGTTCTTTCTCAAGAACAGGGAAGTGCCTCATTTCATTGTTGATGGAAGGTGTCTTGACCAGGCCTTAGCTTACAAGAAAATAAAAATTTCCAACAACTTCCCAAAGAAGCAGTGAGTTAATGTGTATAACAAGGAAGGACTTGGGCATGCATAAAGAATAGGTCTGAACAGCTTCACTGTCCCTGGTGTATGCAGTGTGGTTTGTGAAATCCAGTTGCGCTCTACCTCTGTAGGATTTTTGGCAGGGATGGAATACAGGTCCTAGCTGTAGTGAATCTGTACATATGCTTCACTCAGCCTGCTTTGTACTGAGCCTCCTGGCACTTTTTATGTCTGTCTTAATTCAGAATTAAAACCATGTCCAAGTTCAGGCTTGCTGGGTGCTCTGACCTAGCCACACAGCCACAGGAAGGCTGCTGGTGAAGGTTATGTGACCTGACACATTTCAGTGTGTTTTTCAGAGGAACTGTTTTGTTCCTGGTAACAGAATGAAAGAGGAGTGTTCCTGGTAGAGTTTGCTGAACCATTTCGGTCACATGGAAGGCATCCAGTCTGCATGCAAAAAGCAGTGAAGGATGACATCCTGGAATATACAAATGGTATGAAGCACTCCTTACTCCCTGGAGACAAAGTGCTGGCACCTTGGGAACCAGGTATGGGGAGGTATGGCCCAGGAACTGTCCTTACTGGCATTGAGACAAGGGACCCCTTACGAGGTAAGAAAGATACTGCCCTTATCTTGCTTGCCTCGCTCGGGAACGCAGGCGAGACTGTTGGGATAAACTCTGTTGTGACGCTATTGACGGAGAACTCTCAGAGCGCACACTATAGTTTAGCATTGCTTAAGGCTTCCAGGAGGTGATGTAGCTGATGTGATCTGTATGTAACCTCGCCGGTCTGACCCTAGGCAAGTTGTGACCCATAAAAATGTCACCTTCTGTATCCACTGATTGGTTATTTCCTGTATGCTCAGACAAGGCTGTGTCTGTTGTGTGAAGGACAATGGCATTTTCCTGAGAGATCTAAATGTGGTAACTCTCAGGAAGCATCCATGTGTGCTGGAGTGCTCGTGCTTGTACTGAATGGTACATCCTGAGGGTGATCTTATCACCCAAGCATGGCATTTCAACAGCTCATTCATTTTCCCATGTCTGACAGGCTCTGCTGACTTCTCAAAATGCTGGTAAAATGTCCTCAGAGTGTTACTGCTATCTTTGGCAGCAACAACAAAGGTAACTCAGCCAACGTTTACGTGTTCATTTGATGAAGAACTGGAAGGAAAGATGCTGCCAGGCCCGTTGCCACACTGAAGGTGCCCCTAGCTGCCCACTCTACCCTCCACAAAGTTATGATGAGTTGTCACAGTAAGGGGCAATAGTTGATCCTGCCACTGGCATGAGGAGAAAGCATGCATAAAGCTGCAAAGCCTGAGCTGTGTGTGCGCACCCTAGGCCGAACAGCTGCTTATAGCTGCTTGCCTTTTCTCTCAACAGCCTCAGAAGATGAAGAAATTACGGTCCAGTTCTGGAATGACAAGAAAGTGAAACTCCCTCTAGGTGTAGCTCTGTGGATCCCTCCTAGCCTGTGTGGGAGAATTGTAGAGATGATCCACATGCCCTTCACCAGCAGGTTAAAGCCCAGAGAAAGTCCTGACACTAGTTCTTGTATTTTTTCCTGCAGTCCTAAAACAGCCCTGATTTCTGTTTGTGCTGTACATAGTTTTGCTAAGCACAGCTTGCTCTTCTCACCCTGCTGGCCACTTTTCCACTATCATTGTGGTTGTATGTGCTGTTCATCAGCCTGTGTCAGGTGCATCTGCTGCTGCCATCCCTGGTGGCCTCTTCCACCCAGGTCTCTGGTCTTTCAGAGAAAACCTGAAGAGGTAGAGCCCAGCAGCAAATCCTCTCCACACCTTTTAGAACTGGAAGGTGTGAAACAAGGAGAATCAGCAGCTGTGGCACCTTCTTCCCCTTCTGATTCAGAGTGTGATCTGGAGTCATTCCCCACTAAGAGTGATGTTGTGGACAGTGCTGTTAACACAGACTCCAGCCATCATGAGAAGCCCAGGTTAGACGAATCTGCAGGACCGAAGTGGAAATACTGGAAAAGGAGACAATGCAAGTCCCAACACAGTAATTAAGGTACTTTTTAACACCCTTAAAGGGAAGAAGCAGCCAGAGGGAAATAACCAGTGTGTTCTGTGCCCTCTTCGTATGGGCAGTCACTTAGTCTGTAGTTGATAATAAGGATCATACATTTGCATATCAGCCTCTGATCCAAAATTCCCTCCTTTGCAACATTTCATCTCCCTCCTCTTGCATGCTAGCTCCTCGTTTGATAACTTGTCTAATGGAAAACCACCAGAACAATGACTCTCATGTGGAAGCACAGATACCCCTTGTTGAGTTTCTTCCCTGGCATTTTCCTATGACTTTTTTGATGCTAACATGTTCCTTAACCTGCATAGCTAATCTGTGCAGAATAGTCACCTGAAAGAATTCCTTTCAGGTTTAGTAAAGTGTGTTTCCCTCTCTTCTTAAATGAATGTTCAGAGCTTTAGTTCTGGTTTTACTGTTCATAAGACTAAGATACAATTTTACTCCCCCCAGAAATCACCAGTTGCAGCAGCACATGTACAAAGGGCAAGCTGGAATCCAAAGCCATCTCTGTTGTGTACTTGTTCCATGTTGCACCAGCTAATTGGAGTGTCCCTGAAAACGGACAGTTCTGACCTTCAATGTGATAACACAAGAAAAGATAGCTTATGTACAATAACTCCTAGATTCAATCTGGAAGAGTGCTGGGCTCTTCTAGTCAAATTCTGTTACTCATGATCTCTGTCTCAGAAAGATAAAAATCAGTATTTTAAACAGTCTTTACAAGTAACTTCTCTTCCTCACAAGAAGCAAGCATTTTAAACAGCTGATTACTACTGTAAAGGTAGGGGATACAGAATAAGCAAACTGTATCACATCTAAGACAAAGGAACAACAGCCTTTTTTTAGGCTTGGTTTCTTTCTACAGTGGTCCCCTCCTGCTTTAGAAAAACTTGGAAAAAAATCAGTTAGAACATGAATACCAAACAAAGCAGGCAGAGAAGAGGAATAAAAATGCTTGCAGGAACAAGGGGAAGATGAAAAAATGGCAGGATGAACAGAAATGCTACTCTGCACGTGAGCACCATTGGTACAAATAATCAGAAATAAATGTACTTGAAATAAAAAAAAATACTTATGCACTTAATAAAAATACTGAAGTACTTAAATAAAAAATGTACTTAAATAAAAAAAATAAAATGCTACTGTAATTTAAACATACTAAACTTGCATGATTAGGAGGAGATTAATCTGTTAATGACGTCTTAGTAAGCAGAGAACACACTGGAATATATTTTGTTTTCTCAACGTTTTATGCATTAATTTTTAGCAGAAGCCTACTACTTAATGGTATTTTTCATATTTTATTATTTAAACAATCATAATATACACACATTATACACTTTTGTAATTAATTTCCTAGGAATTTGGAATTTTAACGCCAATACAGAACTCCAGACAGACATGCTCTGTATTAGCCAAATGTCATATTTGTGCAGTAGTGACATGCTTTGCCTTTTGGTAAAACCAGAAAGAAATCAGAGTGGCTTCATTCCAGCTCAAAACCAGCAGCATGAATCACAATAGTGGACACAACTTGATAATACAGAGTATAATGACATACTTTTATTCCTGTAAAATAGTCTTTAGTGTTTTAAGATATGTTACATTGCTAGAAGTTGCATTGCTACTCCTTGAGATAGCTGAAGCAGAATTTTGTCTTACAATACAAACTGCATCAAAAGTAAGTTGCAACAAACAAGTGAAGTTAGAGACTAGGCTTTTAAGAGACGCTGTCTGCTGGGCTTATGCCCTCCCTCTGTAGTCAAAAAAAAACAAACAAACTCCTCTAACTTCCAAAGGAGCAAAGTTTAGTCAAAGCTTAACAGCTCCTGAAAATCCTTTGGTCTTATTGTAACACTTTTGTATTTCAACAGTGAAGTTTGTTACAGAAATGATACCATTACAGAAATGATACCATTATCAAAGCTACATGAGGCAGAGGTATATCTATCTTAGAGCCAGGAAAACCAAAGTTACAGACACACTGATGCTGCTTATTTTTTAAAAAACAGACTACCAAGGGATTTGTTTTCTGTCTTCCAGGAGGAAGGTTTTGTGGCATCAGGAAAGCAAAGATATAAAAGAGCGAAAAGGAAGACAGTCTGATGATAAACATAAAACAGCTTGCACAGGAGAGGACAAGCTTGATGATACAGACAGATACAGAAGAGGACAGAGAAAAAAACAGCAAAGAGCTCACTTACAACAAAGCAGAGAGAGATGTGATAGATCAGAATCCAATAAATAAATATACAGCTGATGAAGTTCAAGAGCTGAAATTTCAGGTAAACTGCTTACACTATAGCAGTGTTACATTTATTGAGCAAATAAAAGTTCTGATTTAGGCACTTTCTCTATAGAATATGGATAACTATTATTTTAATAACTGAAAAATTATTTCCACCTACATGGAATTTCAGCATTCTTATTCTTTACTCTAGGGTTAGGCTCGTGTTATATTAAGTCCCTAATTATTTGGATGTGAAATCTTCACAGTTCTGGAGAGATCAGGTAAACTACTATTAGCACTAAAAGCCTGAATAGATGCAAAGCAAGAGTCTACTAAACCTCCAATTTATCTACAGTCCTCTGGAGATAGCCAAAAGAATTCAGCATAGCAAATTCTCTTTGTAGGAAGCCAGAAGGAATAGCGAAACAATACAAGCTGACAGCCAAAAATATTTTTTTTCAGGATTAAAGCAGAAGAGAAAGTAAAGGATATGAAGATAGAGACAGCAAAATTCTCAGAGATTCAGCATTTAAGCCACAGAATTTTATATTCTCCTCCAAGATTAACTGAAACTAGTTTACAACTGAAACAGTGTAAACCATCAGCTACAAAAAGATAACAGATCTATATAGTTCTATATAGATCTATATAATTCTATAATCTATATAATCTATAATCTATATAATTCTAAATCTATATAGATCTATATAATTCTAACTGTGGAATCTGATCTTTCGGAGGTCACCCAGTGAGTTGTGTTAGTGGGATTGTTCATGTTTAAAGAATATGAATTTGGAGATAAACTGCAGCATGCAGGCGCTCAGCAGTACTTTTCCCCTGCAGGAAATAGGAGACAGTCCATGTTATCATACCTTCTACTGAAAAAGGCAGCTAAGTGATATTTAGCCTAGGTAAGAGCCTGGGAAGAGACGGGATTTGAAGTCTGTCAGTAGTTTCTGCTGGTGAAAGCGTCTGACATATATTCAAGCATGTTCCTGAGCTGGGGTCCTAGATAGTCAATTTCATTGGCATTTTATTTCTTTATCAGAAAAATAAATATACAGATGGGGGGGGGGATCCATTTTGAGCCAGATGTGCAGCAGCTCTAAAATCAGTGCCAGCCCACAGAAGCTGGTATGTACATCTGTATTCACACCACAGGGATCTTGCTCTTCGTGGCCATGAATATGACATGGACTTCCTGTCTGAGGGTAATATAAACTGTCATCACAAAGACTAAAGCGTGTATTTATTCCACTGATTGTATCTTTAATTGTTTAAAATGGAGGAGCCTGGAATTATACAGTCACATAATTGGAATTAAGGCAAACAATGTACAAATATTTATAAAATCAGTGTACAAAGTATGCTGTGTATAATTGCATTAAGTAGAAAACGGATATACAGGCTGTAAAAATATAGTCCCAAAGAAGAGGATACTATTAAAGTGCTAACATGAACAAGTAATGTATAGTTCATTACATGCTTTAAAAAAAAACTAGTATTTTATTCCCATGATCACCAGCAAACATCATAGAACAAAAGTTAAATCAATACTTTGTCCTGCACTGATGTCCACCATGTGGGTTTGTTTCACCATGTCCTCTGAGGTTGCTGTGATAGAATAGGTGCCAGGAGAAACTTCAATGTAGATATCTTTGCAAGCTTTCCTGGTCTGTAGGGGTGGGGAGGGGAGAATAAACAAACATCATTACTATTTAGTTATCTTGAATTTCCCATAAAAATATAAATTTTGAATTTGGGTGAAAATATTTAATCTGCTATATAAACATTAACTTTTTTTTTCAAAGTACACAGGCAATATACAGACCAAACTGCAAAATGTTTCTATTAATACAAAAATTAGCGAATGTCATATTCAAAGTATTTAATCAATGGAAATAATCAACATGCTGTAATTTCTCCCTCAGAAAACTGAAAGCTGTCAACCTAAACAATTTTGAACATAAACATGGAAGTGAGGATACTCTCATCAATTTGTACTGTGGTATAGATTCCGTGTTTCTCATCTTTTGTGGCTTAGAAGTTCCCAAAATTGATTTGGTGAGGTGTT
Organism: Cygnus olor; assembly: GCF_009769625.2. Classification (NCBI taxonomy): domain Eukaryota; kingdom Metazoa; phylum Chordata; class Aves; order Anseriformes; family Anatidae; genus Cygnus; species Cygnus olor. The sequence continues at coordinate 63,690,422 of NC_049173.1, read as the reverse complement.
TGGCTTTGAAAAATAAGGTTTTCTTCTCCTGGACGAACAGGAGTCTTCAGAAAGACTGTATCAGGGCCAAGCATAACTGGCTAAGCAACTGCAGCATGCATGTGTTGCTTGCCTGTTTTCAGCGTTGGGAATGTGTCGGGAGCACAAACGAGGTGAGAGTGGAGGACTGCTGGATTATTGCTGCTGATGCAAATCACAACAGCCTAAGATTATTCAAAATGTTTTGATGTTTTGTATCAGTCCAAAATATTAAACAGATTTAACTAGTTATGTGCCATAATGTCACAATCTGGTTTATAATTAATTGTGTAAGTCTCTGCCCATTCTATTGCCCATCTATACATGAATTAGGATTATGAACGCATTGCTGATTAATCTGTGCCATCACAAGATCTCCACACCTGACTGTAAATTTTAACCAGTTTGATGCAAAATGCTAGGGAAATGCTATATCTCAATTTAAAAACAAAGTATTCTGTAAACTTACACGCTGATGGCAAGTTCTAGCTCGACTGGATTCTACTGCAGATGCATTTTTCTGGAAAGAAAAAGATGCTGCTTTCTAATGATAACCTCACAAAATGCAAATTTAGCCCCTGAGAGAGGGGATGCTCCAAGTCTGTTAAACTTTCCCCTCCACAAAATGACTGAAATGATTGTTGCCATGAGAATTTACTCTGCCCTCCCGCCCTGCCCAGCCAAAGACTCAGATCAGTCCACAGTTTCATGTGTCCATGATGTCAATCCACATAAATTCACGTGAGCGAGTGTCACAGATGCTGGATGGACTACAGTTGTCCCATGGTGAGGGAAGGAATAACCTTTAATTAAAACAAAACAAATTCCCGCTTACCTCTTCTTTACAGGACTTGAACTCTTTTTCCCCTGCTTGTCTGCTGTGATATCTGCAGATGTGTTTGACTTCATGCTCATTGCATCTCCAGGCTGGCACAAATCTATAGTACTTCTGGACAGCAATTGGAACAGAGAATATTATATGGAGAAGCATCACAGCCATGCTGACAACAACTCCAGATTTGCAATTAAAAGTGGAACTGCACATTTACTGATATTCTGTATTAATCAGCTGGCTTAATTTCATGTGAGGATGAAAATAGCGCCCAGATGTCCAAAGAACATCTGCCTTCTGGTGCAGAACTGTCAGCTCTGTTTTCAGATGCTTGTCTCCCTACACAGTATGTTGGGACTGTCACCTCAGAACTGAACTCATGAAAACAGCCAAATCTGGAGTTGGTATTGCCATAAGCCACGCAGGAAAATACTGAGAACAGAAGTGTGCTTTACATTTTTCTCTGTTTAGAGCAGCACTTCATTTCATACAGTTGTCTGACTGGGATCCACAATTCAGAATACTCTGAGGGCAAGGACTTTAGTTAGTTATTATACAATTAGATCACTCTTTCTATTTAAAGGCCACACAACGGTATCATTTTCTTGCCTTTGTGCTAGCAAATAGAGGGGTTAAGAATTGCTTAGCCTAGAAATGCTCATTGTTTGGGCACTCTGCTTACAAGGCAAATGAACTGCAGTCAGATTCCACTCTCAGGTGAGAGCTGTGTTCACTAAATGACATGTTTCTTTAAAAGGCTGCAGCAATATCAATTGCTTCTTTGTCCAGAACAAATCCAAAGGAATGCTCTGGAAACATCTACCTGACCAGGCCCTTCAAGCAAAGCTGGTGGAAGAAGCCATAGTTTATGGGTCCTTAATAGGATGTATATGCGAGGTAAGAGCTTTTGCAGGGTATGTGCAGAAAAAGCACTGTAAAAGCAGAGGACATGTTAATACTGAAAAAAGAGCTGGTGAAGGAGCTTAAGTGCTTTCAAGGCTGGTAACCTGTAGCAGAGCAGTTTTGAGAATTGCAGCAGTAGCACAGCAGTCCTTTTCTGGCTCTGCAGTAAAGGTACTTAAATCTTCCCTGCTGTGAGTTAAGTATGTGCATACAGCTCTGCTGCCATCTGCTGTCACCACAGAGCTCATCGCAGGGTTACCTTTTTGATCAGAGAAAACAAGTTTCAAAATAATGATTTTTGTCTTGCTTGTATTTTCCTTCTGTCTGACCGTGCAGACCACACATGAAAATAAGGCCAATAGCAGGTCTTGTTTCCAGGTCTATTGCGCTTCCTTATTCCTTGAGGTTATGTACCTACCAGTTTGGCTGCTGCTGTCGTGGTTTACTGTGGAGTTATGTCCCAAAATACATCAAACACTCTGACCTACTGCATAGCACTTCCCAGAGTATCTCCGTATCACAGGACGTGACTTGGGTCCTTTTACATGAAGTTAAATAGCAAAGAAGTGAAATCAAACGTTTGATACGAAATGTGGGTCAACTTTGGTCCCTAAGTAATTCTACACAACTCATCCCAAATCACCTAATTTTAGTGCTTAATCACCTGCACTCAGTGGCGTTCTGGTGCCTCAATGGTTACGTTCTGCTGTAGGTTTTTATTTGCACTTTGTAAGCTTTACCCATGAACTCGTGGGTCTGAGAACTCCCCCCTTTTCTCAAGGGAAGGTGACTGAAGCAGTGCTGTCCTGGCACAAGCATGAATGTGGAAGTCAACCACTGCTTGTTCCACCAGCATTACGCACTATACATTGTATATCTGTTGTGGTTTTGCGTCATCGTGTAGAACTGGAGTTGCAGGACCAGCCGGTTACTGCCATGTAGCGCTGTGGGATGACGAAGTTGTTGCCGCCCGGTGCACGTTGCCGTGCCCTGCTCCCTAGCGCAGCGGGGGACAGCCCGGTGCCCTCGGCCGGGCGGCGCGGCAGGCTCCCGGCCCAGCCCTCCCGGCGCGGCACCCGGCACCGCTCCTCGTCGCGCTCCGACCAAAGCCGCGGCCCCGCGCTCCCCCCGCACCTCGCACTCCGCCGCCGCTCGGTCCATGAGGCTCGCGAGGGACGCGAAGGCCGCGCCGAGGCGTTCCGGGTCCTCTCGGTGCAGCGCCGGGGGGCCCGCCCGCCCCGCAGCCCTGACCGGGGCCGCTCCCCGCTCCTGCTCCTGGGGCTGCTGCTGCTCCTCCTCCTCTTCCCGCCGCCGCCGCGCCCGCTCCAGCACGGCGCGCGCCAGCCCCGCCGTCCGCGCCGCGCGCGCCCCGTCCATCCCGCCGCCGGCGCGCGCCGTCACAGTGCGCGCGTGCGCCCCGCGCCTCTCCGCCCGCGGCCGGTAGGGGGCGCCGCGGCCCCGCCCGCCCCGCCCTGAGGCACGGCCCCGGCCGCCGCCCGCGGGGGGGCGCCCGGAGGGGGCCGTCCCGGGCCGTCCTCGCCGTCCGCGGCGGCGGTGGGCGCGGTGACCGCCCTGGCGGGGCCGGCGGAAGGGCGAGGAGAGGCGAGGAGAGGTGGGCGTTGCGCCGCGGCTCGGCTAAGCTGGGCCCGGCCCGGCCCGGCGGGAGATTCAAACGCGGCGGGGTGCGAGGCTGCCCGCCCTGACGGGAGCGGCGTGAGGCGCGGGGCGGGGACCGCACCGGGCGGGGCAAGAGGTGGTACCGGAGGGGAGGCCGAGCGGGCTCAGAGCCCTCTCAGTTCCCTTCGCTATGCCCCCCGCACAAAGCAAGCCCCGGGCGCGGCTGGCAGGGGGAGAGCACGGAGCGCGTTGCCTTGGGGCACCGCCGCAGACCAGCCCTTCACCGGCCTCTCCTTCATGAAACACGTTGGAGGCTCCAGCTGAGTGTTTGGATACAGCTAACATTGGGTCTCTTCTACTCTACTGAGGCGTTTGCTGAGGTGCTTGAGGTCTGAAGGACTGGGCTGAACATAAACGGGGAAGAAAGATAATATTTGCTAAAAGCGATGTTAACGTGTTTGAGTTGTTTCATCGATGTGACAGAGCCGTCTGGGGTGCAACTGCTTAATGACAAGTTGAACATCTTCCCCTGAGTGTCCTTCTTTGCTATCGTTGGTCCTCTAGAGAGCGGGTGGCTTTGCTGTCTTGCTGCACTGGTGGAACAGACCTGGAGAGGCCCTCCTCTGTCATTTTCATAAATGGGAAAGAAAATTGTATTCGCTGTATGCTCCTGCCAGCTATTTGTGGCAATTCTGGGGTAAAAAAGCTTACCGCCTTGTTCAGGAGGTAAATTATTCCTCGCGTGTTGAAATTTCAACTCCGCCATTTTTTGATGTTTGGTGGCATAGAACTGCTTCTGCAGCTGAGTAAATACATCTGTCCCAAGAAGGCCGGCAGCTGAAATAGCTTGTGCTTTGAAATACATGTTCCCATTAGGATCCAGATGAGTTAGCCTCATTTCCTTTACGTTCACTATCTTGAAATGTAATGGAGGTTTGTGCAATGCTGGGCACTTACACCAGATTTCCTTGTCGTTGGGGTGATGTATCGGAATATCTCGGGACAATATACATTATTTGGTTTATGAGGCGGGGAAAGCCAAGAACAGCTTATCCTGAGTACTCTGCTCAGGGTTCAGGCAAGCATCATCGTGTAGGAAAGCGTTTGCCTGACGCTGAGTGCCATTTTGGTTCCATTTCAGTCAAAGGAAGCAAAGTAAGCTCATCTTAAAATTCAAAAAGTGTGAAATGCTGGGATCCTTGCTTCCAGCTATGCAATATGCGTGTCACTCTTCTCCTTATTGTTCTCCTGTTTCTGCTATCGCTTGGTTATTGTCTGCAGAACAAGTCACTTTGCAACGTTTACAAAAACTTCAAGGTTTAGATGCATTCCTCGTGTTTTACAGCGCTCCTGACCCTGCTAGCAGCTGGCACCCTGCCTCTCTCCGAGGGTTTTTCTCTCCACCGCCTGGCGCGGCGTCCCCATCCCTCGCCCCACGGGGACAGCAGCTGCCCGCGGGACGCCTCCCGCCGCCCTGAGTGCCGGGCTGAAGCCCCGGGCTCGGCGCCTGGGCGCAGAAAACTCGCCGCTCGCTCTTCCTTCCCTCCTTCCTTCCTTCCTTGCTTCCCTCCTTCCCCGGCAAGCGTCTCCTCTCAGGCAGGGCTCGAGCGCTGTTAGCTTTTTAAAATAAGGACTCCCGACACCGTTCCGCCGGGCGAGAGCGAGGAAGGTCGGCGGGCGGGGGGCTCGGCTCTCCCCTCCTGCTCCTCCTCCTCTTCCTCCTCTTCCTCCTCCCCCCCGCCCCGTGCAGCCCCGCGGGACTGCTCCCCTTCCCCTGCCTCCCTCCCGCCCGGCGGGGACCCGGCTTTGGGGCCGGGGGCGGCGCCCACTGCTCCGCGGGGGCTCCGCGGGCCCGGGGCCGGGGCCGAGCGCTGCCGGCTTGGCCGCCCGGGGCTGCCCGGCCGCCGCGGGGCTGCAGCCGGGCCGGGCGGCGCTGGGGGAGCAGGTTTCTTTGTTGGCTGCCGGCTGACTGGTTCCCATTAATCTCCCGCACTGGCCGTGGCCGTCTCCACTTCCTGCCTTTGCATACTTCTCTCTCCCTCGATCTCAGTCCCTTCCCTCCTCCTCCCACCCCCCTCCCTCTTTCCAGCTCCTTCAAAAAAGCTGCAGCCGCCCGGGCGGAGGGAGCGCACCGCTGCGCGCCTCGGTAAGAGCCGGGGAGCCGCGGGCCTGGGGGGAGAAACCACGGAGCGGGGCCGGGGCTGCGGGGGCTCCCGGGGCCCGTCCCGTCCCTGGCTGGGCGCCGCGTCCCTGCGCACGGGCGGAGCGGCGCTTGGAGCTGCCGCCCTGTGCCGCCCGGCACCGCCGTGCCCCGGGGACGTCCCGTCTGTTGGGCGGCGAGGGCAAGGGCACCCCGGAGGGATGGAGCCGAGGAGACCGCTTCGGTGGGACCGGGCTAACTAAGCGGGCTGGGGAGCCAGCACCCCGCGTGTGGGGCTCTGGTCTGGAGAGAGAAGGGAAGCTGTGGCGCTTTTCTTCCCTTCCAGTGCCCGCTGGCGTTGTTCGTCCAGCTGGCTGCAATATTTGCATGCACATTGAAAAGAGCAGAAGAACCACCTGGACTCCAGCGGAAGACTTTAGAATCCCAAGTCAGATTTAGCTGAGGAGCTGAGGGAGCTACTTCAGCAGTTCACTTGGTGGGAAAATCAGAAGTACTGCTCTTGGCTTGGTACCAAGCGTTTGCTTTACTAAAGAGCAGTGGGTCACCGCAATCAAAGAGTAGCGGCTACATATGAGAGAGCCTTTTTATGTTTACTTCAGTTTTATCACTCAACTGTATTTTGAATCTTAACAGTCAAGCTAAATTAAGCGGGATGCATAGTATAATAGCATGGAGTAGGTTGATAGTAACGTTTTTTACCCTCGTTTTACTATTGCACTGATTTGGGGTAACAGTTTTTTTTCATTTCATTCTGTGTAGATGGTCTTTAACTTCAGCCAGACACTGAACAATCCAGTAAAGGCCACCTGGAATGATCAAAACTTTTGGGAAACAAAGGATGAAATTGTTGTCTGATTTCTGCTCATGCAGAGTAGGGTGAATTGGAGTGAGGTTAACTAGCCTTTAAGACTCAATGATGTTTTGATTATTTGTGATTAACATACACTCAGTAGATGGAAAAAAATCCATACAGTGCATGGGTAAGTTAACAAAGAAAAAGCAGAAGTATCTTACATTTAAGATCAGATTTGAGAAAATCATGCATGTTCAGGAACGTCAAAACTTAACATTGATTTTTGTGATTGGGTTATGCAGGTGGCAAAATAGAAATCTGTTACCAGTCTGAAAGGTGAGAAAAAGATTTATGCCTTTGGTCATTTGTTTCCCTCTGGCTTTAAGATCAGTTGTTAAAAGCAAAACCAACACATTAAAGCAATTATGATTACTTTAGCAAGATACCTAAGCATGTAGTCAAGCACCTTTTAAGACTAGCTGCAGTCTATGCACTCTTGAGAGTGACCAGACTGATGGGAAACTGCCATCTTCCTTCTGCAACAGAACTGGTTTACTCCTGGAGTATGGAGGAGTGGGGAGTGGAGCTTCTTGGGTAGGGGCAATAGAGTGGGTGGTACTGGGCCTTGCTGCAAGACTGGCAAACTCCCATGTGCATCTCGTATGCAGAAATAGGGGAATCCTGCTTGGCTTGGCGTTCTTCTCTTCAGGGTGATGAACTTCCCTAGCCAGCTTGCTCAGCATTGTCACTGCCTTTCCTAGTGTTGGTAGGAGAGGCATCTCCTGTCCTTTCTTATCCTGCATTTTTGTGCTGTGGCTGCCAGAATTTGCTCCGAGGAGTTCAGAACCGACCCTTGCAGTTTCCCTTTAGGCAACTGACTTTTAACATATACTGTAGCGTTTAAAGGAGCGTGTGACCCTTTATTATTGGTGACCCTGTAAACCATTGTGTAATCTGTTGACTGTAATGTACCGTGGCAATTTATTCTTGGTTGGGAAGTCCTGCCAAGGACTTGATGGAATAGCACGATTTTATCCACTTTATTGTTTTCATTGTGTTTCATAAACATCTAAGACCCTCTGGGAAGAATCACTGGGGCTGCTGGGCCTCCTTTTTTTAATTGCTGGTTAAATAAATGTGGCCAGTTTAAAAAAAAATAGGAAAAAAAAAAAGTGGTATGCAGGATCTCAGAATGCCTGGAACTGCTAAACATTCATGTTTAGGAAGCAGAACTATTTTTAGTGTAGGGGCATTTAAAGAAATGATACTAGCCCCTTGTGAAGAGGTCACTGCTAAGTGCGCTGAAGAGCCTGCTTTTAACTGAAGAGCAAAACCAAGTTTCCCACAGTTGAATAAAGTTAGAGAACCAGATTTGTACTTTTCCCACTTAGCTGAAGAGAAAGAGGATGGACTTCTTGTTAGTTTACAGTAGTGGGAGTGAGGAGGCCTGAATCCTTACCTCACACATGCAAAGAAAAAAAAAATCCTGGTCTTGGGGAGATGCTTAGCTTTCTGATTCTTTCCAGCCCATGTCTGCAGTGGAGATGTGGGACTGAAAGGCATTTAACGCTTTCTGAGAAGGGCTAGGAACTGGCAGCTGAGAGTAGTGTGTACCCCTCGGGATCTGTGTCTGGGGGAGGGTACAACTCTCATGAATGCATCCCTGGCTGCCATCCTCATTTATAGCTAAAAGAATTGGAGTAAAAAAAAGTCTGTGGGTGCTTGAGAACCCAAGCCAACTTGGGATCCTAATTCAGTTCTGAATGTGGGACTGAGGTTGCTAAATAAATTACTTTAGATTCACTGAAGATTTTCCTCAGCTCCTCTGACCAGAAAATAGAAGTACTTGCTTCTGATGGTTTAAGAGAATGTGGCTTAGGTCAGAGTTACCACTGTGTGCTGGACCCACCATGTTGTCCATGGTGTGTCATTAGTGACCTAATATAATGGTTAATGAAACCCAGTATCTTGCAGGGCAAAGAACCAAAATCTGGACTGATCAGACTTCAAAATGTATCAAATGATAGCTAAGTCAAATCAAATTTTGGTCCAAACTTCATTGATTTCTTGTTTAACATTAGTTCAGTTTAGATTATGAATTACTACTATTCTACTATACTATTCTACTTTTTTTTTTTTTTTTAATGCTGAATGCCATGTGTGTTAGTTTTGTCTCCATGCTGTAAAGTGTATGCAACTGCTGCTTTTCACATTTTTTGGTCTGCAGTTGGGATTTAGTTGGCAGTGTGGATAGAGGCAAGTTTGGGGAACTGACTCCAAATATTTACATTCTCAATTTGGCCTAGTCCTTATGCTTGTAAACACTCATAGTCACATTGAACTTTGGTGAGGTTATAAGTGGCTGTATCAGGCCTTGGAGAGTCACACCCTACAAGACCTGAAATTCCCACTTCTGGGAAGGGTTTCGGATGTATTTTTTGGCTGTATGTATCTCAGCTTGAGAGTTAGTACTTCTCACTCTTTCCCCTAATCTGACTGCAAAATCTTGTCCTGTATCTTGCCTGCCCCTCCCCGCCCCCCCCCCCCCCCCCCCCCCCCGTAATGCTTTATGCTAGTGAGATACATCAAACAAAAAATGTTGTGGAAGGGCAGGCAGGACTGCCCCAAAGGTGCAGCACAGACTCCGTAAATCCTTGTCTCCTGGGCTGCTCTCGAACTCTGCCCCAATAGGGAGGGGCTGCAGCAAAGGTCTTCCTCCCTCCGTGGTCGCCATTTCCCCAGTCCTCGCATTTTAGGTGGGCTCAAATAAGGTTAGGGGGCTGATTTGAACAATGGTGATGTTTGCTCATGGAGAATCAGATTTAAGCCCTGTTTTCCTTCATGTACGCTTTGAACAGCTGTCACTTCATTAGAAATTTTTTAATCGCTAGGGACTGAACCTCTAAGTTTTGTTCTGCATTATCAATTAAACTTTCTGAAGTCCATGTTACCACAAACTGCAGAGGCAGGGATCAACTGGTAAGTTAACACCTTATGGCCAAACCTCCCTCTTGCTTGGCTATGCCTTTCAATTTGGGTTTGAAATTTGAAAAAATAGTTTAGTTGCAGAAAGCTTGTGACTATAGATAGAGGTGACTGAGTTGCAAAGAATTACAGTCCGAGTTCCTACTCATCACTTGAGGTCAGTAACTTTATATCCTTAGCCAACCTAGCTTTGAAGGAGATGGCATTAGTTGAATCCACAGTGAACATATTTTGAGTAACCTAACTTTGCATTCTGTCTGGAGCATGTACTCAGTTAGAACTGTTCAGGTAAATGGATGCTACTTCACACGGACAGTGCTTTTCATATGCTCTGCTATAAGCTTCTGACCTTGGAGATGCGTTAGGGTTGAGGAAAATAGGATAAGAGGTGTTCGTTTTAATGCCACCTTTCAACATTTTTTGAAAATGTGTTTGTTTGAGCCATTTCCTCCTGCTGAAAACCTGTCAGCCACAGCAATGGAGCTGAGACTTCAGCGAATTTGTGCAAATGGAAAGGTCCTCAAGGACACACTGAAAGTGCAGTGAAGTTTTGTCAGAAATGCACCCCGTATGTGTTCACACACACAGGAACAGGATGTCAGTTTGGACTTGGTGTATCAGTCTCCCAATTTCTCTTTAAAATGAAGACATAGAAATGCTTGATATATGAACATTTATTGTTAGTGTTGGTGCCAACACAGGAAACTAGGTCTTTGAGCTGAAATATTTAACATTATTCCCTAACTCCCATGTTATTAAGAACACTTATTGTGCAAAGTTCTAATACTATTATTCATTTAATCACTTTGACAGGGTCGTCACACTGAGTTCATGGTTTGCATTTTTTTTTCCCCTTCAAAGAAGGATTAGTTGTCTTCATGCAACATCCAGTCACAATCACAGGGGACAGATGCTAATTGACTAGCATTGTGCCAAGGGCCCTGCTCAGCCTGGTATTTTAAGTATTAGTGCAGAGACCAAAGTGCTTTAGGAGAGCTGCCCCGGAAGATCTCGCAACCCTGCTTTAGTGAGGAGCAGATGTTCCAGACACGGACTCTTTCCATTGTTCTGAGAAGTCCTTCAAGTCAGGAGATGGATCTGCCTCTTGACATTTTTGCTTTTAACATTGTTACTACTTTGAGGGAGTACAAACAGTTTCTGCAAGACAGGATGAAATGATTGAGGAGTTTGAATGATTTTGATCGTTTGTCCTGGTGGAAACTTCTGTCACTCAAGGTCACTGGAAAGGGAAATATATTTGGCTTGATGTCATGTTGCATTCCGAGTGGGCACAGTGCACTAACGAAAAATGGAGATTATTGACTCAGCACGTGTGAAAGTGCTCATCTCATTTATGCTACAAGATTGTAATGATTGTGGTTTCCAGTGTGCTTCATTTCTTAATCCTGGCTTTAGGCTCACAAGATCCCCTTAGCCGGTGTTGTTTAAATGAGCTTCATTAACTGAGAATATTGTTTTGAAGGTATGGCAGATCAGCAAAGTGCAAAAGCTTACCAGTAATCACCTGTGTGATGGCAGGCTCTGACTACTTCCACTGTTAAGTGGCAAATTGGGCAGCAGTTCCACACCATAGCTTGGATTTTGCTGCCTGCTATATTAACTTGTCTTTGAGCAGCACATCCTCCGTTCCACCCAGACTGTGTAAGGAATGGCTGACTGGAAAGAGAGGTGGGATCAGAATAGGAAAGCACAGAAGGGGGTCAGAAAGAAAAGAGGTCTAAAATCATCTGAAACTCTTCGGGCTTAGTGTATACGTTAACAACAATCTACAAAATTGTTCAAATGGCATTCAGTATTTGCGGATACAATTCATGTATTTTTAGGTTGGTATGTATATCTCTCTGATGGAATTTTATGGACATATCTATTGCTATTTCTCCTGTAGAACTGAGTAAATATCCCACATCACTTGTAATGTTTAAAGAGTATTCCTTGCAGGGAGTGATTCCATATGTAAATATTTTTCATAATTTGCTCTGCTCTGATCTTTGGTCTCACACTTAAATCCCAGCTATACGGGACTGAAAGGCACTGACAAAATGGTTGCTCTGGCCTATCGTGGGTAGCTTAAAAGAGCTGTTGCTGTACCCCTTGTTGCTTAGGCAATAGGGGACACTCGCTGAATGATGGTCCACAAGGGCAGCCACACTGTGCCGGTACCTGTTCCCTGCCACGTGAGACCAGAGGATTCTTTTGTTATTTGCTGTACCTGTAGAGGAGCCACCCATTTTATACGTGGCACAAGTGCAAGGTCTGCTACTATTTCAGCCTTTTGTTGCACTGTTGAGACAGAGCATTTCACTGCTGTGTGTTCTTCAGCTGCTTAGTAATTCTTTGGTGTTTGTTCATTATTCATAATAACCTGGACAACTTCTTTGGAAATTACCTTTTTGCTTCACTTGCAGGGGCTGGATTACCTCTCTTGCCCCTCTACTCCGGGAGAGAACTGCTTCAACCTCTGTTCTTCTGTTTGTAGGAGAAGGATAAGTTAAGATCTCACATGACACAGTTCTCTATTTGAATAGGGAGGTTGTGACTGCAGCTGGGCTGCCATAACTGCCCTTGGTTGTTAATGTCTGCCAACAACTTGGCAGCAGGACCTTCTGAGGCTTTTGCTGCTATAGTTGCAGAGCAGCCAGCAGAAGAATTGCTCTTTCTCTCCAGAGAATGTCCTTAGGCATGGGAAACAAAGGGAGATATCATTGCCAGGTGACAGAGCTATCTCCTCATCCAGTACCACAGGGAGCTGGGGATGAATTTTCATTGGACTGCCCTGCTTTTCCTGTGGCCATGTAACTTGTACAACACAGGTAACGCTCTGGAAAAGGTAAATTCAGGAGAGATGAGGATCCTCAGACTCTTGCCATTTTATACGCAAGTAAAGCCTCATTTAAGGCCTTGTTCTTCAGGCAAATTTGCCTGCTATCGCCCAGGAAAATATTTGCCTTCCTTTTTTTTTATTTTCTTCTTTCTCCTTTTATTCCTTGATTCTCCCTCTCAAAACCTAGCAGATAGGCTTTAACAACCTGCATGTGTCATACCCTCTAGTTTTGCTGCATCCAGGCTGTATATGGGTGTGTGATCTAGATTTTGTGGATCCCATTCTAACTTTGGCTTGGAGTTTGTTAGAATCTGTGAAGGGGATAAATGGTAACAGATTCTTCAGCCACCTATGAACATTGGGATTTCTTGTTTGTCATAGATATTCCCTGACATCTACTATTTGAGCTGCAGGATGTCAGCTGGTGACATATTCCTCTGCTTGGGCAGTTTCTGATGTTCAGATTTGTATTTACTGGAACATCAAGAGAGATGTCAGCCTGTGCTTTACATCCTACAACAGATCTGACAAAGGTTCTGTGTTATCCCTTCCTTTGTTTGCTATTGAGTTGTCTCCCAACAAGGCAGTTATCTTTGAGTTTGAGAAACTAATAAAGTTGATGAATGTGGAGTTAAGATGATGTCTTCAAAATGAAACAGCAAGAGAGCCGCGAGATTTTCAGTGGCAAGCACTTTTTAGGGAGAGAGAGAATAACAGCAGAGGGTAAAAAGACACTGTTTGTTCGTCCTTCCACCTCCATGAGATTAGATTGTTCCCTGGCGGGGGGACCAGGATACATGGTTGAGGGGAAATGATTACCTCATCTTTCAGTTCGGTGGATCACCATATATTGTGCTATTTCTGCCAACAGATACACTGAAGAGGTTAGTACCTAGCATAACAGCACACCCTGTGAGAAAGAAGAGAATTTACTTTATGCCCTGCGTAAAACTGGCTTCTCTTTTGAAGCTTAATGTTTCAACCTATTGTCGTTTTTAGCAGAGAGCTTAATAATGCAGAGTATGAGTTTAACGAGATGAATTTTTGACATACTAGTGTTGACCCAGAACTACTGTGGGTAGACTGTGATACAACAGAAGGAAGCATCTAGCCTAATCTTAAATTTTGAGAGTTGATAGAGTTTTTTGTCCTGTAGAAATGAATCTGAGCTTCCAGGCTACAGGTATGCCCTGGAAGCAGAATAATTAAGTTCAGTAACATTTTAATTTCTCACATGAATATACGTAATGAATTTTGAAGAACACGCATATTCATGAACCTACAGATAATGGATAAAACAGCAGGAATCCAATCCTGGCTAGCATACTGCTTTGTCTTGGACCAAAACTTCCTTTTCCCTTTCCCATATGCTTTGCAGCAGAACAGGTTGGCAACCGTGTCTGCGCATCCAGCCCAGAAAAACATGTAGTCAGAAGGTTAGCTGGGGTGGAGACCACACAAAGCAGTGTGATTTGGACCAGGTGAGTTATCCCAGCGTGTAGGCACTGTTTACTTAATTCTTGCTCACCTGGCACTGTATTTTTGGCTGTTACTTTTCAAATTTCTTCTGAGTTCAGTTTTTTTTTTTTTTCTTTTTTCCCTTCCTCTTAGTTAACCAAATAATAAAAGGCAGGTACATGTCAGCTGTTTTGAAAGGAAGTTTTTAATGGAGGTTTAGCATGATGTTAAATGTTGAGTGGTCAGTGTGAGACTTTTTGATCCAAGACTTGATGTATATAAGGTGGTTGTTGTTTTGTTTTGTTCCCCCTCCCCCCCCCCCCCCCCCCCAATACACAACAAATGGACTAACCTCCATAACTTCCAAAAACTGGATGAGAGCTTCTGAGGGCTTCTCAAGCAAATTAGGGTTACTGGTTTATGGAGTAGGGCAATTGACAATAATAATAATAAAACAACAGAAGCTATATTTAGACAATTTAAAATGGCAGAAATATAGTGAAATACTATATTTTATATATGCAATGCATGCATCTCTTAAAAAATGCAATGCATGTATCTTTCATTTGTAAATCTCAAAGCACTTAGCAGTGTTAATGAATGAAAGACCCCACATAGCCCTGGTAGATGAGGGAAGTATCAATACATATGAGAAAGTTCAGGAAGGTAATCTTGGAAGCAGAAAAAAAACCTTTTTCCTCCACTTTCAGTTTAAAGAAAATTAGAACTATATGGTGCAGCAAGCTATCTTATCATCTTTCATCTTGAACTGTAAATACATACCCAGAATAGTGCTTTTGAGATGGCAATAATGCTGTTGCCCTTCAATGATTGAAATGACATTTTTTCAGCTAGAAGGTGAGGTTACTTAATTCAAGATTTGTTTGATTAGGTGATGAGACTAGCCAGGATAGTTTAGGCTTTTAATACTGTGTGTCTTAATCTCAAATATGTAGTAGGCATGTAATAATGGACTAAATTATATATAGAGATATGATGTTAACAGTCTTTTTTTTTTCTTGAAAAGTGTGAGTTGTTCTGTATCTTCTTATGTTTGATATTTTGAGATTTAGTCATAGCCATTCTTTCTGGTTAAAAGTCAGCAGTGATTCTGTATGTAAATGCCCCCCCCCCCCCCCCAGTATATCTATATAAAGCTTTACTAAGAAGCAAAGATGTGTTCATGTACATCAATGTGCAGCACAGGCATACCTCTTATGTGGATTATATTTATCACAATTATTCAGAAGATGATAACTTAGCCATATAATTTCACAAATATTCCAAACAGTATTTTCCATATGCTGACTAAATTAGGTGTAAACCCCTTTTTTACTGGTGTAAACAGAGGTAACTTTGATAGGCAAGTTAGTACACAGATGTTTCAGTTATTCCTAAAATTTATTTTGAGCAGGGAGGGGGGGAGACAATGATCTTTTCCGTCTTCATAATTTCCTATCTTTAATTATGGGTTCTCAGCTCTCTACAAAGCCTTCACTGGGCTAGATTGAAATAGATTAAAAAAAATGCTCTGGCTTTTTTTCCACCCTGCTGAGATTTGCTAAGTCACTCATGAGAATTAGATGTTCATTTTCCGTTAAAGTCAGTTTGAACCAGATACCAAAATCCTCAGCGTGGCTTTGACCTAATTGTTTAACAATAAAACATCCCCATGCTCTTTTTAGAGGGAACTCAGAATCTTCTCATTAGGAGTATGATCAAGTGTTGCAAGCAGAAGTCTGCAACTTACTGTTTCAGTGTTTTCCTTGTATTAAAGATATTTACTTATCCATGTATATATGCCAGTATACATGTCCGCTGAAACAGAAAAGTACCTCTTTGTTAAAACAATGTTACTCCAAAATATCTGCTTTCCTTTTGTTCTCATACTCAGTCAGAAGAGAATAGCTTTATTTTGTGATGTCAGTGTTTTTATACTCTTATCCCATTGATTTTTATTCACTCTGGGAATAATCACTCATAAAAAAGAATGTGTTCATCTTTCCTCAGAAGAGACTGATTTCTTTTCCAGAAGCACCTACTATTAAGTACAATGTCCACAGAAAGATATAACCCCAGGTAAAGAGATACTAGCTTGCAGACCTCTTGTGTCCTCCTACCTGCTTTGTTACTGACTTGCTAGGAGGTTGTCCAAGTCATTTCATTACCTGTAATCTCTGTATTTCTGTGCGTTTGAAGGGATAACTGATGTCTCTCCTCATATTCTTGAAATCTGCATGTTAAAGGAGCTTAACTTACTAAATGCTCATATTTTGCATTTTGTTGCATTTCCATCCTAACCTGGAAAAGATGTGATGGCCTAAAATCGCACTCTGAAGGCTGATGGCAGTTTTACTGTAAAGTTTCAGGGAGCAGAAGACTGAGCCTGAGGAGTGCGATTGACTGAGGGAGCTCTGAACTTGGACAGGCAATACCTCATGTTTGTTCTGCACTGACACCTTTAGCCAAGCAAAGAAAAGGTGTTGATGTTGGAAGTAGCTGCAGCCACACTCCTTCGCCAAATATGAGGTGAAGCCCTGAAGGGAAGGAATAGCAATGATGTATGACCTAGCAAAGAGTATTCAAGACTATTCCCTCAAAGTTTCTGGACCCTCCAAGGCACCTGACAATTCAGTAGCTGCCAGCTTGACACTCTTTTTAGAGGCTCAAAGCACATAGGTTTTATAGGCCTAGTAAAGCAGCACTGCACAAGGGCACTGTTATATTATTTTTGTGATGCAGCAGAAGTTCTGACTTTCCTTTTTCTCATCGTATTTCCCACTGCCCCATAATTGTAGCTTCTATCAGGTTACACTTTCATTTAAAGAAAACAGTACAGATACGTTTATAGTTGAACATGCTCTGTGAATACTTTATTTCACTGCTATATTAAATGTGTAACAAATCTGTTTGGAAGCTACCTAATAGGAAACAGGATATAGGTTTCTTTTGCACATTTATTGTGCTCTAAAGTTTTCAGGTTAAATTGGGTTTTAGATAACACTTTCTCTGTAATAGCCTCTCAAATACCGTTATTTCTTTCTCAGTCCCTTAAATTCTGTAGAAACTTTGATAGTTTTTTACGTATGCCTCCAGTTTGACTTGCTAGAGTAACTTCTGCAGCAAACCTAGCTGCACCTTTTGCAAAATACATTTTTTTTTTTTACAGTGTAAATGGATTACACTTGGGTCATTTTTTTTTTCCCTATGTGGATAAAATACAGACAGAAGGAAAAGAATGAGCAGGTGACAGAAGCCTTATTTATGTCCTCAGCTGTGCTTTGCTTTCTGTAGTGGCTTTCTACTCATGCTCAGTAGCATAACTGTAAGCTTCTTCCCTCTGTTGTGAAGGGGATGCAGGCTGGCAAAGTGAGCTGCTGTTTTTTCTCCCCTAGCAGTTTTTTGGGTCCTTTTGCACATTCATGTGGGCACTTCCACAGAGCCTGGCACACAAGCTAAGTTGGCTGATCTTTCATGACAACACTTTATTGTGCTTGCCAACAGTTTCTTTCAGTACCATACTAGCTTTGTTGTTACTCCAGAAACTCTCCTTTCCTTGTTAGCTGATGGCAGGGGATACTTTAAAAAAGAGGCCAGGGTGGATGACAGTTTCTAGTTCAGCTGGGGGAAGATGGGATGCTAAAGGGATAGAGAATTTTGTAAGTGCTCTCAGCTTGTACATTGTGAGACCAAACTAGAGTGGTTTTAGTATACATGCTGCTTGTTTTCCTCAGAGCTGTTCTCTGTCCCAAGACAGTCACTCCTGTAAAGTGTCCTTGGTTTAGGCAGTTTGTGACCTGCCCCCTGGCCCCACAGCTGCTCCATCCTCAGGCAGTGCAAGCACATCCTTTACACCAGGCCAAATGCCAACTACATATTTGGGACTGAAATCACATCTGTTTTTTGAGTCAAAACAACAACAAAAAAACCACATTCTTTTTCATTTCATAATGTATGTTTTTTAAAATAGAGGAAATAGAAATTTAAACCATGGACTGTATAAATATTTATTTTATCCCAGCAAAATGCAAGTGCATACAAACATAATGATATTGTGCTTCTTAGACAAGGATATTGAAGTAATGGTGGGGAAAAAAACCTGCAACAACAAGGTGAAAAAGACATTAGATCTTCCCAGGACTTCCGTTTCCTGTTTGGAAATCAGATCTACTGATAGTTTTCTGTACTATGTTCAATAGTAACACCAAGCAAATTGAAAAGCAGAGACAAACATACATTCCTCCATGGCTGATAGTTCACAAGATCAGGGTTATATATCTGTCTTTAGGGCTGAGAGATGCTCACTTGCTGTTCATTTGGGACTGCAGTTGTAAGTGCCTTTAATCATGTGGGTTTCTACTCCATTTGTCTAGAAAGCTGCTCCTGGAGGATTGCTCCACTGCATGGAGCGTGCTCCTGGATGGAATTTGTGGATGACCACCTACAGTGGTCTTCCTGACTGTCAGGCTGAACCTCAGCCTTTGCTGCTATAGTGTTTGAGGTACTGATTTAGGAAAGTAGCCTGCACCCTACTCCCCTGCTTCACACAACATTTCTTACTCTGCTGAATGTAAAAGGGTGAGAAAATCCCAGTGTAGTAGCGTTTTACCTTTGCTCAAAGAAGAATGTAAATTTTTCAGCAGGATATGAAGCAGTGTGAAATCTGGCTTTGAATTTGGACTGGTGGGTTTGGCAAAGCAAGGCGTGTGATGCGAAACTAGTTTTCGCAAGGTCCTCTAAGACTTTCTGGCTAAGCATTTTCTCATGAGCTAAACAGCACTGAGAAAGGCTCTCTGTGTGGGTAGGAGACCTCCCAAGAGCATGCTTAGTTCTGTGATTCAGTGGATGGCATCTGCCCCCTGAATGGAGAAGACATCTATCAGTGGTACAGCAGGCAGCTGAGAGTGCAATTCTGTCGGATACCACGGTCTGCAAATGACATGTGAATCAGGTGCTGGACTTAAAGTGGCTTAACACTCATGCCTTTCTGCAGCTCTCAGATTTAAACAATAGCTCTAGGCGCTCTGGGCTTACAAGAATCTAATAGCGATTGCCCTGCAACATTAAAGTGTCATCTAAAGATAACAAAAGCTCAGCCCACCAACACTGTTAAACAATTGTAAACAGTACAGATTAAGTTAGCTCACAAATCAAACCGAAAAATCCTCTCTTCTACCCTTACCAGCCCCTACAGAGGCTTGTTGGACGGAACGATTTTGACTCATCCGTGGAAGACTACCAAATTTGGAAACATGGGATATTTCTGACCAATCTGGCATCAAGCACAAGGTGCTATTTAAACTCTAGTTTGGTTAACTGTACTTTTGCCTCCACAAGCTTCCCCTCTTGCTCTAAATGGACACAATAATATTTTTTCCTTTGTACCCTCTATACTTCTGTGGCTTTTTAATGTTAAATGAGGTTTATGCTTCACTCCAGAGAGAGCTGTATTTCGGCAGTAGATGAAGCTATTCATGTCACTGCCCACTTTTCACTATTTATTTTTCAAACTTTTCGCAAGGTCCTTAGTTATTAATTGTAAAGACTTTGAAATTCTTCCATGTGGAATATCATCACTTGGAGCGGTGTTTGAATAAACAAACAAACCAAAACAACAGCAAAAAAAAACAAACTTAAAGATGTTTCTTGTACGTGTTTTGAAGTTTTCAGTTTGTATTTTTGCAAGTGATAATACTTAGCTCCAACACAGTGCTTTTCATTGCAACTCTCCAAAGTGCTTTACAAGCTTATCAAAGCAACTTCTAAAGCTAATTGAATCTTTTTGATTAAATGAAGTATGGTTTAAATATGGTGTTCTGATACTCTTGAATATTTCATGGAATTACGTTTATGCTAGGAGAGTTTCCTAAGGGTCAGAGTGGGACAGAGGCCTAACTGAAGCAGAAACACACCCAGCAACTGCTTTATATGGACATAGCAGCATGATTCGTAGTGTGTAACACAAAGTTTCTTGTTTCATTCAAACTTTAAATAAAATCAAAGAATGAAACTTTGAAGATTGTTGTGTTTTTTGGATGACTTTAGCCAGTATCTCCATTTTGTAGATTAAGAAATCAAAGCAGAAGGAAATAAAATGACATGTAATAACTGGAGATGCCTAGTATGCCAAAGATGCAGCTGGATTTCTGAGTCCTCTGTGAAACTTTGCTGTAGTTTACCAAGTTCTTTGATCTACTGCTTTTGCAGAAGTACTATTATTTTCTTTCAGAGATTAAGCTTACAGTTCTAAACAAAATGAATTTTGTAGATAAATAATAGCGAAATTCTCCTGCTCAAAGAAAAGAGAAAATAAGGCTAAAGGTAGACCTAAATGTTACTCTGTACATGAGAAAAAAATGATAAACTGTTTTACTGCTGATATATTGCAACAGTCATGCTTTCTAGGATTATAATACGAGTTTGGGAGCAGAGGTGGAACTGTAATGAGTTTCCTCTGATTAAAAAATAAAACTAATTCCTGGAACTTTTTTTTTTTTTAAAAAAAGTAAAGATAGTAGATGCTATGACACTAAAGAAGAGGTGGCAGGAAAATTTGAGAGAAAAATTGAAAGAAAGAAAGGCTGTGCTGCTTTATCTTCTTTTAGGTCATTCCGAAAGACAAAGCTTACTCTGCCTTGCTTTGCTGTTTATGAAGTGAAAATAAGTTACTGCCTTCAAGTCAGAAAGGGCCTTCCTCTAACAAACAGCAGAGATCCAATGCCCCATTTATTGTCTTGACATTTTGTTTTATCGTTCCAGTTTGCAGAGCAGTCTCCGGAGGTTTGTGAAGTATGCATGAGTAAGAGAGAGAAACGCACTCGTATCTTCTTTTGGGAACTTTGGGGATTTTAGCTTGGAAACAGGCCTGGCTGTCTATCTAGACCCATCGCTCTCACTGAGAGCACTGACAGGAGTCTGGGTGACATGGCATCCCCTTACCTCATCTTCTACTTTTCCTTACGTTTTGTCTCTGTGCCTACCCTCATCATCCATGCTTTGCTGTTTGCTAGCAAGCCCACAATCTCTTTGGAAGTCTTTTCCATTGGCTGACTTTTATTACCTTTATTCATATTCCAGCATTGTCTACAAGCACCAGCTAGTGTTTGGAGCCAGATTTCTTATTTTTTCTGCATGCATAAATTGTGCGTGGGAGGAAGCAATAACAAAGGTACCTTTTTGTTTGGAAAAAGGCAGATATAAGAGCTGGATAGAAGGAGGAGAAATACATGTTAACCTTCATCCATATACTGGTGGTATGCTAAAAATCACAGAATCACAGAATCGTCTAGGTTGGAAGAGACCTCCAAGATCACCTAGTCCAACCTCTGTCCTAACACTAACAAGACCTCCACTAAACCATATCACTAAGGACTACATCTAAACGTCTTTTAAAGACCTCCAGGGATGGCGACTCAACCACTTCCCTGGGCAGCCCATTCCAATGCCTAACAACCCTTTTGGTAAAGAAGTTCTTCCTAATATCCAACCTAAACCTCCCCTGGTGCAACTTTAGTCCATTCCCCCTCGTCTTGCCTCCAGGCATGTGGGAGAATAGACCAACCCCCACCTCTCTACAGCCTCCTTTAAGGTACCTATAGAGAGCGATGAGGTCTCCCCTGAGCCTCCTCTTCTCCAGGCTAAACAACCCCAGTTCCCTCAGCCGCTCCTCGTAAGATTTGTTCTCCAGACCCCACACCAGCCTCGTCGCCCTTCTCTGGACTCTCGAGCACCTCCATGTCCTTCTTGTAGGGAGGGGCCCAAAACTGAACACAGTACTCGAGGTGCGGCCTCACCAGAGAGGGGGACAATCACCTCCCTAGACCTGCTGGCCACACTGCTTCTTATACAAGCCAGGATGTTGTTGGCCTTCTTGGCCACCTGAGCACACTGCTGGCTCATATTCAGCTGACAATCAACCAATACTCCCAGGTCCTTCTCTGCCAGGCAGCTTTCCAACCACTCATCTCCCAGCCTGTAGCTCTGCTTGGGGTTGTTGTGCCCCAGGTGCAGGACCCGGCACTTGGCCTTGTTGAACTTCATACAGTTGACCTCAGCGCATCGGTCCAGCCTATCCAGATCCTCCTGCAGAGCCTTCCTTCCCTCGAGCAGATCGACACACGCACCTAACTTGGTGTCATCTGCAAACTTACTGAGGGTGCACTCGATCCCCTCGTCCAGATCATCGATAAAGATATTAAAGAGGACCGGCCCCAGCACTGAGCCCTGGGGGACTCCACTAGTGACTGGCCTCCAACTGGATTTGACTCCATTCACCACAACTCTTTGGGCCCAGCCATCCAGCCAGTTTTTAACCCAACGAAGCGTACGCCAGTCCAAGCCACGAGCAGCCAGTTTCTTGAGGAGAATGCTGTGGGAAATGGTGTCAAAGCCTTACTGAAGTCAAGGTAGACCACATCCACAGCCTTCCCCTCATCCACCAAGTGTGTCACTTGGTCATAGAAAGAGATCAGGTTCGTCAAGCAGGACCTACCTTTCATAAACCCATGCTGACTGGGCCTGATCGCCTGGTTGCCCACGGCACGCGTGACGACATTCAAGATAATCTGCTCCATGAGCTTCCCTGGCACTGAGGTCAAACTAACAGGCCTATAGTTCCCCGGATCTACCCTCCGGCCATTCTTGTAGATGGGCATCACGTTTTCTAGCCGCCAGTCGACTGGGACCTCTCCTGATAGCCAGGATTGCCAATAAATGATGGAAAGCGGCTTGGCCAGCTCCTCCGCCAGTTCGCTCAGTACCCTTGGGTGGATCCCATCCGGCCCCATCGACTGCGTACATCCAAGTGCTGTAGCAGGTCGCCACCATTTCCTCGTGGATAGTGAGGGCCACATCCTGTTCTCCATCCCCTTCCACCAGCTCAGGGTACCGGGTATCTAGAGAACAACTGGTCTTGCCGCTAAAGACTGAGACAAAGAAGGCATTAAGCACCTCAGCCTTTTCCTCATCTTTTGTAACTAAGTTTCCCCCTGCATCCAGTAAAGGATGGAGATTCTCCTTAGTCCTCCTTTTTGTGTTGATGTATTTGTAAAAATTTTTTTTGTTATCTTTAACGGCAGTAGCCAGATTGAGCTCCAGATGAGCTTTGGCCTTTCTAATTTTGTCCCTGCACAGCCTCGCAACATCCTTATAGTCCTCTTGAGTAGCCCGCCCTCTTTTCCAAAGATTATAAACCCTCCTTTTTCTCCTAAGCTCGAGCCACAACTCTCTGTTCAGCCAGGCCGGTCTAGTTCCGCGCCGGCTCGTCTTTGGGCACATGGGGACAGACCGCTCCTGAGCCATTAAGATTTCCTTCTTGAAGAGTGCCCAGCCTTCCTGGACTCCTCTGCCCTTCAGAACCTCCTCCCAAGGGACTCTGCCAACCAGTGTCCTGAACAGCTCAAAGTGTGGTCAAAAAGTGGTCAAATATACAACCCCCTAGCAGTTCTCTAATGTTGTGGGGTGAATGGGCTCTAAGCATTAGATTATTGATCTTGAAAAATTATATATGGTAATCTTTATCACATATGGAAGAGAAATTGTTTATATCCCAGAACTTAAATGAGATGCTGACCTGAATAGCTTTGTAGCTTGGAATGTCTGTTTTTTCTTCATAGCTTTACATAGTTCAGTGCTTTCTCTTCTTCATTTCCTCATGCCTGAAGAATGCAGACGAATAGCTGAAAAAGGTTTGTCTCTAGTGCTGTTAGGTCATTAAGGTTCTTGGCCAAAAAATATCCCTGACCTCCCTGGTCAGAGGAAACTGCATCAACAGCAATAGTTTTCAGGAGGTTAAACCTAGTGTGTCTCAGCTGTTGTATATGAGGCCTAAGAGTGCCTATGAGGATAGAGAAAAACCGTACTATTGCTTTTTTTCATCCTTATCCTTAAACATGAATCCAGTGAAAATCTCAATGCTTGATTTCATGAAAGGATAATGCTTCTAGAAGATACAGAGATGTATACTTCTTGTGTCTTTTTTCATAAAACTCCTGACACTGGTTTTCATCTCAAAGTCTGCCATTCTAGATGCTGATGAAAATGTAAAACAATTGTTCCCTGCTCCAATGACTCTACAAAGTTAATCAAATTGAGGGAGGAGAGATTCACAAAGGGAAAAACACTGGGCTGCACATCGATACTCTAGCTGTGATATTATCAACGCGATGAAAGAATATTTTTAACACAGTAAACTGAAGAAAGATAATGAAGTAATTTTGAAGATTTTATTGGGGAGAGGGGATAGAATACAAACATGCTTGCTTGGAAAATGTATAAAATGGATAGGAAAGGTGCAAAATAAGAGCCTTGAGAAAAATTTCACATGCTTAAGTATGTAGGAAAGACTCTACTGTGTGGAACGTGTCCCCCAAACTTGCGCTCAATACAAGGACCAAAGGAAGGATGAGAAGAATTTGAAGAAGCACTAGGATTTTGTGCTGTAGGTAGAACACTGCTGGTGTCTTCATTATTTAAGTAGTGACATTTTGGCATGGGGGGTGGTTATACAGGGTGGAGAGGAGAGTATTGCAACTGTTCTTAGTGAGGTTGAACCTGATAGCTGGTAGACTACAAGCAAAAGTCAGAGGAGCTGGTAAGTTAGTTAATTTGGACAGAAGGAGGCAAGTCTCTGGTATTTGAAGGATGTGCTACATTGCTTAGAACAAAGAAAAAAAGAGAGAGAGAAGCTTGGCAGCTCTTCTTTCTTCCTGGAGTTACTGTTTGCCTCGGGGCTTGTGCACCCCACAACAATCAAATGATTTTTCTGCAGGCAGCTGTGTCATGCTGAGTGAAGCTGGAAATAATTGTGTTCATACCAGTGAGCTTTATTTATTCTGTTCAAGTTTTGTCTTGGTGAGTGTTTTGGAGCTGCCCTCAAACAGCTGAAATACCTGTTATGTCTGTGGTTCTGAGAAAACATAGTGGGGTTGGATGTTTGTGGGTTCTTTTGGGGGATTGCACATTGAAATCCTGAGGATGGAGGATCTGAAGAAATGAAACTCCTTGAAGGACCTGGCCATCAGTTATGATCATGTGTAACTGGCACCAAACTGATTGTACCACAAGTTTTTGCCTTTCAAATTACACAGCAAACTACTTCCAACAACCCCATGCATGTGGACAGGAAACACTTTCATTTCCCTGTTGGGAAGCAATCGGCACAGCTTTCTGCTATACAGCTAATACTTCAGCAAATTTTCCCTGAACTGGAGCCGCCCTGGGGCTTTGTAGCACAAATGGACCTTTGACAGGTGGGACTTGAGGGACATTGTGTTTGACAGACACTGGAAATGTCAGAGGTATCAGGGGAGCACCTGAAAAGCTAATGCTTCATTAAGAATAAGTGTTGAGCAAAATCCCAAGATCCGGAGTTGCAGCCAGCAAATCAGGATTTCTGCAGAAAACAACAGTAAATATTGTGGAATATTCTGAAGTACAGCAGGCTGTTTCTGTTTTATAACTAATTATATTCAGACACTCTTAAACAATATAATTTGCTTGCGGGGGGGATGGTCTGAAAGCAGAGGTGGTGTGTGCCTCATCTCTCAGTCTTCCTCATAGTAGATGCTCCTGGTCTTCCACCATTCTCACTGACCAGAGTTGTCTCTGTGTTTATAGCTCACTGGGTTTTGTGCCAAAGTCATTTCTCAACCTTTGGGATCCAAGGCTTCTAACATTGGATGTGATTGCAAGAGTGCTCTAGGGGAACACCTGTGGGTTCTTAAAAGTTATTCTATTTCTTGAACGGTGCTGCTTCCTTGGAAAATCTTATAGCAAGGCACTTGATCCTGTTTACATATGGAAGGTGGACCATATATAAACAGTCCTCAGTAAAAGTTCCTCTGTCACTGGGAACCCTTTTGCAGTGTCCCTCTGAGGAAACTGAGCAGAGTAATCAAAGAGCTTGCATCTTAAATCCAAATCAATATGCCACTCACATCTGTTGTTTGAGAGTATAGCATTTCACCCTTTTCGATAAAGAACCCATATGTGGGAGGCTGACGTAATCTTTCTCAGATGGTTGGTACCTGATCAGTTTCAGATAAATATTATCTCCTTGCATTTGTTGTTGTTCTTAGCCCCAACACTTCCTGTGTTATGAACCTTGTGGGAAAGTTTGCTTGAGTGACAGGCCCTGGCTAATTTCACCACATCCAGAAATCTAATGATTTAAACTTCTGGATTCCGATCCATATCACCTACAGTCCCATATGGCTTGTGTTCGTTGCTAAGCATTGCTCAAAGTATTTTCTTTATTGCATTAAAGACCTTTTGAATTATTATGTACCAGTATCTGCAGAACAGAGCATCCTTCGGGGAAATTGAGTTTAGGTTCTTCAAGCAAGCATTTAGTGTTGAAACAAAGCAAAGTAGACAGAATTTGGAACCTAAAGGCTTTCTTATAGAGAAAACACACAAGATATCTCTTCGTCCTCAAGATTTTCATCCTGGAAATCTGGACTATTTGTTGGACTCCCAGGGCACCCATGCCAGCCACTTTTACCGTGTATTGTTATCTGCCTCTCTCGTTTTCCTCACATAGAGAATAAGCACATATGTCATAGGTAAGGTGACCAGAGTCACCCAAGGCTCTAGAGGCTGGTGACCAAAGTTTCTTCTTTACCTTCTGGGGGAAAAAAAAGTCACAAACCAGAATGTTCAGGCAGTGACACTGTAAGACATTTTGCATGGCTATTTGCAGAAACAACACATTTTTGAAGACAATCAGTGGTAGTCTTTACTATCTATGCTTCAGCAAGCAAATATGAATCGTCCAGATTTACCAGGCAACAGCGAAACTCTCTGGTGTCGCACGAGTCCGTTGTGCAGAACTGTGTGTAATACTGAAAGCAGCTTTTGAGTTGAAGTCTGCTGAGATAGGGGACTGTCGTTCTAATGGTTTGAATAAGTAGACTTTGGGTCAAGCTGTTAGGAAATAGCAATGTTGCCACCTGAGAAGTGGAGTATAGTTTGTTTTCTTTTAATGAACAAGGTTTTCTCTTTGGCTTTTCTTTTTTGAAAAGTGGTATTTGCTATGCAGGATATGGATTGCTGCAGATGGACCAGTTCATTCATTTGAACATTCAAGGTGTTGCCTCTTCACATGACTGAGTAAGTAAAAGATTGTTACTTGCATAAGATATTTTATTTTCAGAAGGATACTATATTTAAAAGTTAGAGTTTGGATTCTGCATGTGTGCATTACTGCCAAGCACAGGAAAGGCAGTGAGGTTAGCACTCATGTACTTTGCTACAAGGCAAGGACTTAACTGATGTTTTGGGATTTTCCTTATCTGAACTGGAAAAGAGAAGATTCATTTCAGGGTAACGTGTAATTTGTATATTTTTTTTCTTCTTGAATTATAATATGGATTATTGTGTCTTTTTTTTTTATTATTTTGAAAGTAAGCTCCAGTTAAACTTCAAAGTACTATTTTAATTTTGAAAAGAAATCTTAATACACTTCATTTTAGAAAACGCTGTGGAAAAAATGTGTCCTTAATTATTTACAAGTAAAATATTTCAGCATGGATTTTGTACCACCAAATCTTTACTTTTTGATGAACAAAATGTTGAAGGCAGTGCAACTTGCGTCAGTATTCTTGTCTGCTTTAATACTCACGGAAATGTCTAGATCATTCTATCTATGAAGAGAAAATAAAGTATTTTCTTCTGTTTAAAAGGATGGCTTATAAGGAAGAGGAGTGAATCTTCAAAAGCCAAAATAAAAAAGCTCCCAAACTGGACTCCTGTTTTCCAGTGTCTCCAGCCTGTGCTCCCAACAGGCAGAGTAGCATGAGGCCGAAGTGCTCACAAGGACTGCTGTGCGTCCTGAGGAAAGTTTTCTGTTGCAGTTCCATTTTGCTGTGGGGCTGCAGATAACCTCCCTGTCATGTTGCGTTTAGTGAAACTGGCAGAAGATTTTGGAAATTGTTTCCCCAAGGATAGCAAACTTAAAATATGTTTTCTGTTTTTTTAACTTTAGGTTAGCTAGGAAGATCTACATAGCTGAGAACCTCGATAAGTGTGAATAATTGAATTTACCATCAACCCTTTTTGTAAGCAGGAAATCATATTGTAATGCAATATTGCTGTTCAAAGGAAAGATGCTAGCTTGCAAGAGTGTCTTTCCTGTTCGCTACATCTGTTTGTGTAAACAGGGATGTTTTGAACTTTGTCTGAACCAGATCAGTATCTTGGCCTGGAATTAATCATCAGGAAAACCAGTGACCCAGTTCCCCAAAGCTGCTCTAATGCCAGCATAGCTGCTACTTCTTAAGCTCCTCCATGGGTCAAGAGCAACATGCTGAATGACTCTGAAAAGTATGTTCTGATACTTGTTCTTTCTCCAAAATCCACCTCTAATACCAGCCCCTGCTATCCCATTACTCTTGTTGTGTTAACAAAGAGTTGGGTGAATGAAAGTTTGGAGGGTTGGAGAAAGAGTTTTTTCCCGAATCTGTTTCTTTAGGGCTAGTTGACATTCTGCCTACATGAGATAGGAGCATAAAAATAAATCTGGTTCAGCATGTGGTTCTGTTTTGAATATTCAATAGAGCTGCTGAAAAGCCCAGGTGCAGCGGAACGCCTGTGGGTGAGAGAGCTGGGGAGGGAGGAGTGTGCTATACTGACCCAAGCATCACCCCTTGGGCAGCCTTTCCACCCCGATACCAGTGCCAACATTGCCTTCACTGGCATGTAGCAAATTAGTAGGGATTGGAATTTCCAAGCAACATGAGCTCAAACACCTCAGGAAACAGAGTCTCTTTGCTCCAGTTTCCTCTTGCTGGGTGTTGAGCTGTGTGGTGTTCCTAAGCTGTGCTGGCAGGAAGGGCTCAGGTTGTGGTGGAAGCAGGTTCTCGCTGTGGAGAGGTGACCTGCCTGCCCTACAGCCCTGCTGTG
Organism: Cygnus olor; assembly: GCF_009769625.2. NCBI lineage: Eukaryota > Metazoa > Chordata > Aves > Anseriformes > Anatidae > Cygnus > Cygnus olor. Next base: position 63,661,912 of record NC_049173.1, on the reverse strand, counting down.
GTGCCCCAGGTGTTGGCAACCCTAGGAGGGTCCTCTTGGGCCATTAGGGCCAATGCCTTTCTACTGGGAGACGGACGTATCCCTTACAAATGACACAGCAGGTACCGTTTGACCCTGTAGTTCTGCTTGTTGGAAAGCCATTCGAATATTTTGCTAGTATTGCCAGGTAGAAATATTCTTGTAATTTCCAGCCTAGGACTACTCATGGCCAGTTTCTGTCTAAATTGTTCTCAAGTTGATCAGAATAAAATGGGTGCTGAGTACAGTGAGTGAGGTCTGCCTTGCGAGCTTGTGGAAAATCCCTGCTGAGCAGGTTCCTCTCCTAGGCTTGCAGCATTAGCCTGGTTGACTGTGTTTGACTGGAAATATTCAGCATGGTCCTGATGCTCTTTAAAATGGAGGAACGTGGGTCTGGTCCCACTCTTGGAGAAGCCCGTGGAAAGGCCCACATTTGTCTTCAGTGGTCTGGAGAATTCAGCCTTATATGGCTTGCATAGAGCAGGCGCCAGATGCATCTCCCACCCACGGTTCAGGCAACGAACATGTGTGCACAAGGCTGGTGCAATTATGAGAGAATTCAAAGGGAGCTATATATCCAAAAAGAAATATTCATAGGCTGATGTGTGCCTCAACAGCGTACTTTCACACAGCCACCATCTGTAGTGTGGGGCCTCTCCAGAGAAAGGAACATCAGACGTGCCCTGGTTCCTCAGGATCATGAGATGTACACGGATGTTCCCTGGGGCTGGGCTGAAGGTACCACCTCTGGGGGTTCTGTGTGGCTATTTTTAAGAGTTCTGACCAGATTGTTTAGTTCAGGAGCATAGAGCAGCTTGCTTACTTGCAGTTTAATCTGGAAGAGAGGTCTTTTGGTTGCATGCATTTTTGCAGTCAAGAGGGATATTTAGGGGAAGTGAAGCTGAAGCATAAGCAGCACATAATGATTTATTTGGAAACAATAATTGCAGGAATGACTGTGGAGTGGGCTATGGGTAGAACTAGTGAATGGAAAGTTGATGTTCTCAAAAACTGTAACCTGTCAAGGAAAGGCTGATGTGTAGATGAATATGTTGATATTTGCTACAGGAAGATACCAGTAAGTTTTGCTGGTGTGAAACCTCATGCACTGGGGTGGTGGATCCATTCTAAGTTCTTGGTTTTCATCTCCAGTAGTACCATTTCTAGGGTATGGATTCCTGTGGTTTCTCAAACCCAGGAGGCGTGGGGTGGGGAAGAGCTGACCCTCAGCAGGTTGGATGTGGGGTCTCTGCAGAACATGGGGTTGTCGCATCCTGAATGCCTGCTTCCCCTGGCAGACTGTGGCTGCATCAGGCCCCAGGATGGTGGCAGCAGCCTGCAAGAAGTAGTTGTCAGCTTTCAGTCAGGAAGAGAAAGCTGTCATTGTAACTACACATGGTTGTCAAAAGTCTCTCATTTTTGTCATTAAGTATAGCAGTGCGGACACTGGGGTTGGAGTGCGCTGGTCTGGCCTTTCAGTATTCAAATACCAGCCTGGCTGATTTATTTTTTCACTCTCCTTCATCTTTATACATCCTTTAAGGGCTGCCATGTTGTGGTCCACATGCTGTTGTATTTAGCTGGCAAGTGAAGCAGTTCATGATTGCTCTGTATATAATTACAGTGGCTAAGAACATTTAAAGTTTGAGCGAGGATTGTTCTGTCACAGTGCGCTCTTACATAGTATGGTTGTGTGGGAGGTGGCAGGTGATAGATGTGAAAGGAAAAAAAAATCCTTCTTTACTCTTGCCAACTCCACCAATTTTATTGTGATTTTTTTAATGTGATTTTTTTTTTTCTTTCCTCTTTTAAGGCCCAGGTTCCTGTAGTTCAATGATTATTAGAAAATCTTGACCCTTTCTATCTTTTATACCTACAAGGAAAACTTGGAAATGTGTGTCCCAAAGGCTTGAAATGTACAATGCTAGTAGGAGGAGATCAACATTTACCTGTACCTATTTTTTTTTTATTTGCTTAGGTAATTTTCTCAAAAAAGTTTCTTAAAATGTTGTCTCAAGGCATGGAAATACTTAAGCCTAATAGTACAAAATTCTTTTTATTCTCATTGTCTACTTTCTAGTGTGTTGTAGGGAAAGAAGGAGATAAGTGTGCCTCAGCCTTTCTTCCAGCTGTCGATGGGCACTACAGGAGAGTAACTGCATCTATGCAGAGTGTCGAAGAAATGACATTTCCTGAATGGAAGGGATCCAGCGCCTTGTATCCTGGGGGGGTGATATCTTTCATTGTCCTTAACACAGATGAGTAGCTACAAGGGACAGTTGAACTCATAGCTTTGAATAACTTGCTATTTATTGCATAGTTACTTTCCTACTGATGTCACTGGAAATATATTTGATATTGCTACCAATCCCTAGCAAGGCCAAAGATCCTGCCAGGGGAGAAGCTGGTAGTCCAGAATTCCAGTTCTGTGTAACTAAACAAATATTTCAGTAAATCCCTGAGAATGGAAGCTGGGGGCCTTGGCATGACAAGCAGACCCATCAAAAGTGGATTTTTTGTTGTTTGTCTTGCATTTGATTTTAATAACAGGCAAAGATTTCCATGCAGAAGAATGCACATACTGTACACAATTTGTCTAAAGCATACTTTTACTAAAAGGGAGGAAAAAAAAAGAGGAGGAAAGGAATAACTTTTCAGAGAGAATTTCTTACTGGTGTTGTCTTCTATTTAAAATGAGGTGTTAGCTCACAGGCTGGAAGTGTTTTCCTGCCTCAGTGTAATGTATCTTTTCTGATCATGCTATCCACTTTGCTCCTGTTCCAGTAAGTGCTGTGAGGTCTGTGATGAAGGTGAGCAGGGGCATTTGATCAGGGCTGTTGGCTGCCCAGGCTCTCCCTGCCTGCAATTCCTGCAAAGCTGAGCTTTGCGGGAAGTCAGATGTGATTGTGTATAGAGTCCTCTTTATTTTTTTTTTTTCTATTTTTATTTTTTTAATGCCAGTTACCCACATGAGGCTAGACCAATTTGCTTTCAAAGTTTTTAACTGGGAGCAAAGTGTTTTGAGGTTTCATTTTCTGACTCTGTAAGATTTGATTGTTCCTTGATGCCTTTCAATGGCTACCCGGTTTTATTTGGTAGAATGCAAGCTGGAGTTGAAAGCACTGAACTGTTACAAAAACAAAAAACAAAACAAAAAAAAACCAAAGAGACAAAACAAACAAACAAACACCTAACAACAAAACCACCCCAAAAAAACAAGCCTTCCAGGATATGAAGTTCATAGAAAGTTGCATGTGGATTCAGACAATAAGGCATGCAGGAAGAAGGTCTTTGCATCAGTAATAACCAAATGAGAGGGGTGTAGTTGGTCACTCTGGTGGTGGTTTTCCAACAGCCTGTTATTTGACTGTGTCATCACAGCTTTAAAACAGGCAGGTTTACCAGTGTGCTGTGTTTATATTCGTGGCTGAATGCTCTGTGGGTCAGCCTTGGAGCCCAGCCGCTGGTATGATGCTGGCATTTTTTGTGGACTCATTAATGACAGGAACAATCTTCTGTCTTCAAGTGTCTGTGGATAGTTTTTTTATCAGTCATTTCAGCAACTAGTTGGCAGGTTCAAACCGGTACTTCAGCATCTGAAGCCTTGGCTAATTGTAGGCATGAACTGTAACTTCAAAACTTGCTACCACCTACTTAATGAAGCTGCCTCTGTTTGGTAGTTGCAGTGCCTTTGCAGACATCTAACACAGTTTACCTTGCATTACCTTCAGGTTATAAGATTAATGTCGTTTTGCCTTATATATGTTTTGTCTGAAAAAATCTTCTACAGGCAATTAGTTTTTTCATCAGTGGTCTTAGTCTGCAGGTAGTAGTCACAGCTGTGTGGGCATCAGGAGACCATTAGTCCTCTACAGGAGATAATCTGACTCATTAATAAGTATTATAATCCTGTACCATGGCACTGAGAGTTTGATGTAACTTTGGGTAGGTTAGCAGTACCATATTAGTGCTTAAATTTAGGGTTTGGAAGGTTTGTCCTGCCCACACGCTCACCAGCGGGCAACGGGCTGCAGCTGTATGGATGTGATGGGTGCTCACAGGTGAGCAGTGTGAGCTGTGTGCCAAGGGGGTGGGAGTGCCTGGCCCTCAGCTCTGTGCTTGCATGTAGGTGACCTTTCGTTCTAACAAAAGATTCCAGGATCTCTTTCTTCTGACACCTACCGCTCAATGACTTTGAGGAGCAAGGGCTTATGAGGCAGCAGATTGGTACAGTTAAAACAAGCTAAACATAAAATTGTTGGGAATCAGAATGGCTTTACTTTGCCACCTAAGAGTCATGCTTCACATATGAATGATCTTTCAACCTAAACTTAAACCGTGAGGTTCAGGGCAGAACTATTTATAGAATTGGTTAGGTCTGTAATTCCCTGCATGAATAACAGGATGGTCTGAAAGAGAAAACAAAGATCCTTACTTCTCAGCAAAGGCGCAGAATGAAGATGATCAAATTCTCTTGGGTTTTCTTATTACTGGTGTATTTTTTTCATCTTGTGGAGCAGAATTGGTGGGGTTTCAGAAATATACTCAATCAGTGTAAACCATTTCCTATTGTGGCTGGCAGCTGTTTGCAGATGTGGGGCACAGCAGCAATCCTTATGAAACAACTGCTTGTGGAGAACAGATGAGTCTGAGCTTCTGGTTAAGGGAGAATGTGTCCCCATAAATTACTGCATTATTATATATCAGGAGCACTTCTCTAGCCTCTCATTGGAGCAGCCATTGAGTGGGATTCTGCATCCCACACTTGAAAATGGTCCCAGCTCAGCCAAATATTTGACCGTGTGCTTGAAAGCTAAGCATTGATTTCAGCAGCTTGCTTAAGGGCTGACTAAGGTTTCACGCTGGTCTGGAAGGCTGCAGTAGTTCTCATGACTCTTCTCATATGGTGTTTTCTCCAGTGACAGGGGACAGCACTATTTGTGTGCTTTCTGTGCTTATGAAATAGTGATCAATCCTCCTCCCTAGCAGTGCAAAACTCTCTTTTGCAATGCTATGAAAACCCCTTCTACGTGGCTGGATCACTGGGGATGTGTCTGAGGGTGAGAGTGGGGGTGACACATCCACTGATACTGTGGTGTTGGTGGGGAATGAGTTGGCCCAGGTTCACGTACGCTCGAAGTTCACTGATTGTGCATTACAGCGTGAATGCGTGTGTGGCAGAGGGCAAAGTTGAAACAGAGCAAGAAAGTTAAGTTAAGCTAATTAACTGCCTTCCCATTAAGGAAGGAGAACCAAATCAAAAGATACAGAGAAGATTATTCAAGGTCAAATGACACTCTTGATTTTCCATCACTACCATCTGAGACTTGTAATGTATGACTAGCCCAAAGCTTGCCGGGCGGTGTGCTGCAGGGGTGGTTTGCCTTAGTCATCATGTCTCACCCTGAATGGGCTGAGCCGTGGTATTGTTGTACCCATTATAGATATTGACATAATTCAGTGTTTGCTTGTTTTTCTCCCATGCACAATGTTGTTTTATAGTGTGCGTGTGTGTTTTTTTTATTTTTAAAGAGGAAAAATACTAAATCAGCCTTAATTTGCCAATGACCAACTGATACCCCAGAGGGTCAGTTACTGTGACAGGCAGGAAGCTGGTGATAGTCGGGGTCCATGCAGCTGTGGGTAGTTGCTACTGGCAAGAGTATCTGTGCTGACTCAGGCTTCCATAGAGAGTCTTGGGATTTCAAGTTTACCATGCATGTTTGTTCCTCCTCCATTGATTCAGTGTGCTAAATTGAAGACAGTTCAACAGAGAGATAAGAAAGAGAAAAAACAAGGGCAGACAGACTTTTCGTCATTTTGGACAAAAATAAATGTATGGTATAAACCCATTCCCAGAGTTGTACAGCCCTGCCTTTGTGTTTTGAGAGTGCACATGATTTACTGCAGAAATCAGTTTGGCATAGTATAGGCTGTGCAGATTCAGCAGGACCTACCATTATCTTGTCATGTTTTTTAGCAAACTGACTTTTACAAGGCAGCAGTTCAAAAACATGAAGGAGAAATGTGCTGAAAACCCATCGTTTCATGTCCCCCCACCCAGTGTGTGCTGGCAAATCTGCCACAGCTGCACCCACGGGCAATGGTGGTGGTGCGCAGCTCCCTCGCTTGTGGGCTTTGGGCATTCTCTGTGCGTGAGCTGGTATGGGTCTTGATTTTATTATTGTGCTGCAAAACTCCCAAGCTGCTGATTTTTATGCTAAGTATGAGAGTTCAGACATGGCTTTCTGTCATGTTTCACTTTACAGACTTAATAACATTTCATTTGTACAGCGAGAGTAACAAATGCACTGTTAGCAAAATTTTGCAAATCTTGCTGCTTTTCAGCTCTGCTTACCCACAGCCTGCAGTCTCAAATGGACAAAGGAAAACGGACAGAAAGCTGCTGGGTTCATGGACTTGCCCTGACTAGCATTTGAAGGCAGAGTTTGAGCTAGATGCACCATGTGTTGGAGCCAGAAGGACGTTTTTAAAGTATGTCCCTGTTACAGTCTCAGCACTGAAGCAGTATTTCTGCATTCTCAAATGCTTAGCAAATGTGCCTAGGTTTTTGTTTATTTTTAAGGGGTTAATATAAAATGTGTAGAATTTTCCTACCTTCTAGGCATTCCGAATGTTCAGCAAATGTACACCTCAGAAAATAGCTCCTATTTAATAATATCTTTATACACTACTGTTAAGAGATGGCTATCTCAGACAGCAAAGCTGTGGATGTGCCCAAGGGTGAAAAATGAACAGTAAGAACTGGGGAAGGGAGAAGGAAAGTGTGTTGTTTGTGCAGGTTTTTTTCAATGGAGAATGTGTGTGAAGGTAGGGGTGGAGATGTTCTGCAGAGCACTTTGAGATAACAAACAGCTTGCTTTAGCTTAACAGAGTGGATTGAAATTGACCTCTTTCACTGGGTTTTAAGGTGAAACTTCAGGGCTAGAGGTGTTTTCCCTCCAGCTCCTGAGCTTAGTGTGAAGAACAGTTGGTTGGTTGATACCACTGTCCTCTCCTTGCAGTTTGACAGGTGCCCCGCAACAGTGTGTGTGCATCACTGTGCTCTGTGAAACTACTCTACAAACCCTGTCTCAAGCTGGGCATTTTCTTGAAGACATGACTGCTTTCTCTGTAGAAAGTACTTGTTTTCTTTTCTTTCCTCATTAGAAACTACTTTTCACTCAAAAGACCCCCCTGATTTTGAAGAATGAGGCAGAACAGAGATGCCAGTAAAGGAGACCCATCCACTGATGCAGCAGGTTTCAGACCCCCTCCTGCAGCCCATCCCTTGGTAGATTTTACTTCCTGTAATAAGGTCTTAAAATCTTTTGAATGGCTCATCCAATAGAAAAGCCTCTACTCTGTATTAATGGTTAATAGGTCTTTCTACCAGATGTAAAATCCAGTGAAACATATACAGTTTCTTTGGTTTTAACAGGAACAGATGATTTAATAAGCAGCTATAAATCTCTTGGGAATGTACAGACATAGTCAAACAGAACACTTCTGCCAGATTTTTCACTGACTAGACATACAGCATATGAGTCATAGCAGTCTGCTCCATTCTCCATCTCAAATGCCTGCTGTTGTTGTTTTTGCTTTCAGAGGTGCTGTGCTGCATATGGGGGGGGTTATCACCCTCTTGTGTTAATGGGCTTGCTCTTTTATCCAGGAGATAGTGTTCAGGCAGCTGACTTTCATTCTCTGGCTGTGCATGACATTTCTTTTCCATTCCGTAGCCCAGCTTGTGATTTTATAGTTGTATAGTGAACATATTCGAGGATTGTATTAATACAGCCTCCTAAATGGAGTTAGTAGTGGGAAAGTGGTTAAATTAAAAGGGGGTGTAGTCAGCCTCTTTCTTAATACAGCAATGCTTTCCTTCCAACAATCTTAGGCCACCATATGAAGTTTAATACATTTATACTAACAGTATTTCTAATGAACTTCATTTATTACCAGGTCCTCAGAGATGAGAAAACTGAGACAGAAAACAGATTCGGGTACCCGTGGCTCATGCTAAATTGCAGGAGAGGGTTACATTTCCTGAAGTATTTTAAATACCATTCCAAATGGATGTAAAATGGCATTGTGTTTTAGAAACATCTTCATTTCCACCTTGTTGGTTTGCTGGCTTTCCATGAGTGTCATTGGATGTCTAGGAACTGGGAATGCAAGATCCTGCTTTGAGCATTTCACAGTTTGTTTGCAAGCCGTGTTAGCTACACTTGGGAGCCCCTGTAAAGGAGGTGAGGTACTAGAATTGCTGCTATTTGCTCCAGGTCACACCATGGTAAATCAGAGATGAAATTGGTGATAAAACACCAGTCTGGGTAGGAAGTTTTCAACCACTGTGGAGGTGCTTGTAAGACAGATGCGGTACAGCTTATTGTGAATGCAGCTGGATGGAGGAGATATTTAAAATGGCCTACAGTACATTTTTTTTTAATCTTGCAGTGTAACTAACTAATATTTTAGAGAGTGATCAGATATGAAATCTTTGTCTAAGAAAAATGGTGCAAACTTGTGATTTAATTTCATGCATAGACAGGAGAAAACATGGTCTAAATCTTTCATTCCCTCAGGACCTACATTCACTTCTGTTGTGTTCCGGGACCATGTAAATTGTGAGGAAAGCTTCTGATTTCAGTGGTAGGGATGACAAAGAAAACTTCTACGTGTTTGGCCTTTTTCAGGCTGAAGGGAGTATCAAAAATGCATAGATGTGGAACAGGTTAAGAAACTGGAAACAGTTTCTTGGAGGTTGATTTACGTATGGAATTGTAAAAGGTGAAGAACAATGTATGTTGTTTGAAGTTTGTGGTGAGACTGTAGTTTACTGTGTTGTTCCAGTAACGCTTGCTTCTGAGTTGCCGGAGGTTCAGAAAGCCAAAGAGCTATTGCGTTATTACATAAAGGACATTGTCCAAAGTCATATAACTGGATGGGGTCAAAATCAAGAACAGCATTTGATTCTTCTGATTCCTTGTTGGGTCCCTTCTCTGTTTCCTTCACAGTGTGGATTTCATCCATATATATGTGTGCAAAAAGGCCCTTTCAGATCTTTCTTGCAAATGGAGAGCATTGCTTTGTGATTCCAGTAAGCACATGGCTCTCATATTTACTGATGAGACTTTCACACATGAGGAAATTAGAAAACTGAAGTTGTAATCGGCATGTCTGTTCTTGAATGGGGAATTTTCCCCGAAGCAAGCTGCAATGCACTCTCTTAATGGTTTGAATCTTACGGTTCAGATTTTCCATAGGCTGCTTCCAGCATCATGGGCAGTAACCTGTGTTTGCAATGAGCATGCACACACCCAGCTGCGAGGGTAGCAGCCATAAGTTACATGTCTCAGTCTCAGCTGTTAATTGGTCATGGTCAATGCCTTTAGATGTTTGGCCCTGCATTTAGATGGGGATGTTGGTGTGGTGTTCAGTGCTCGTGGTATTACAGGCCAGGGCTGCGCCAGAAATCTAGACTTATAGCAGGGTTTTTGCTAGCACTTCTTCGCTGGCAGCGAGATCTTTTGCAAACTTTCTGATGCACAGTCTTTGCCCACTGAATGGCCACCGCTCAGCTGGTGTTGTAGGGTTTCAGCATTCCACAGCAAGCAGCAGCAGTTCCTGGGAGCTGTCTGTCCCCTTAAAGCAATGTAGTACGTAGCAATGGGGAACATCATGTGACTACATGGACCTTATCCAGTGTTTTAAACAAAAATATCCATAACGGTGTCCTGGCCTGTATAAGCTGTATAGTTTTCCCAGACTTGGAAGAAAAGTACTGGTACTTTCCCAAGTTCCACCCTTTTCAGTTAGATGTTAAAAAAAAACAAGCCACACACAACATTGGTTCTTGCTTTTCTTTTGTCTCTAAAATGGGAGATACTGTAATTAAAAGAAGAAATTATGCTTTTTAGTGGCAAGAGGCAACGTTATCTCTGAACCATCGGTTTTGATGAAAATAAAGTAAAATGACTACTTTTAATATATATTTTTTTCCTTAAATAATGACTTCTACTCTTAGTGAGGAAAAGGAGACTGGTAGGTGTGTGATTCCCCAGCAGACTGAACCAGGGTTTCAGGAGAGACCTTTCATGGATGTGGGGCTGTCTTCAGAGGCTTTCCCCACCTCTTTTTGGAAAAGTGCACAGAGCCAGAGGGGGAAGAATGACCTTGCTTTTAAGGCATTCATCTGGAGCTCAGGCACTTGGAGCTGAATTCCCAATGCTGGGACATGCTTCCTCTGTGGTCTGCAGTGTGTTGCTCAGGGGATGTCTGTGCTGCACAATGGAGCTTGGCACACAGAGCCCTAGGGCTGACTCCAAGAGGTCTGCACAGCCGCACGGCGCAGGGGGACACTGTGTGGAGACACGACTTCTTTCCTGAAAAAATGTGGCTGTGATAGCTCAAGCCTTGTGCTGTTGGGGCTGTGTTGCTTTCAGTTTTGAGTTCTGTGGCTATGGCTCATTTGGCAATCTCCATACTACGCTTCATTGCTAAACCCAAGAAGCACTAAGGTACTCAGAAATCTCACTGAAGTTCACCAAATGTTTTTGAACTGTCTGCACAGTCTGGTTTTAGATGACTTCTGTTTTGCACAAGCTTGTCCTGGCCACTCCGCTGTCACTGATTTTCATTTCCTCTGTGGCACTGGAAGCCAGCTAGAAGGCAAGTTTAACTTCAGCAGTTTCCCATGCCCAAGCAAATAGTTTTCTAGGAACAAAAGAAGTTCCAGTGTCCCTTGGAGCTGGGCTGGCCCTGACTGCCTTGCGGGGCCTAAACACAACCTCACGGGAGGCAGCAGAGCCTCGCGGGCAGAGCTCAGCTGTGCGCTGTTTCTGAGGGGAGCGATGTGCAGCCTCGTGCACAAATCCACTTAACGCCTTTGTTCCAGGCAGCCAGACAGCAGTGGCATTTACCCAGATCTGTAAAGCACATGGAGGGTCATGAATGAAAGAATGAAAGGAGCTGTGTATATTCAAAGTAATATTTTGTTTATCTGCTCTATCCAAAATAGAGAAGAAAATAACTTTATTGTCTGTGGCTTGAAAAATCTGCCTGCTGTTATGATCATGGAAGACAAACTCATTATATGCCTAAGAAAACAGATGCTGTTGCTGGCTTTGGTTTCTGCGGGGTGTAGGTGATTTGGGGGAGCGCTGGGCTGGTGCTCCCAGTACCCTTCCTCCCCAGAGATGCTAAGCAGGGCTCGTAGGCACCCTCAGCATGTTACCAGCACTTCACAGCATCTCCAGGCCAACTTGAAGGTTCAAGTCATGACTGAAATAAAGGAAGCCAACTGCAGAAGTTATCCCACAGATAAGTCATTGCTTTGTGTGCAAACGAACGTCAGGCTGACATTTTCTTTTTCGAGTCTCTTGGCTAATAGGATTTGGAAGATAAGATCTATCCAGTCAGAACGGGTTGCATAAACTTCCTGTGAACTTTTATAGCTGGCGATCAAAAGGAATCACAAAACATGTTGCTGTTTTTTTATCTATTTCTTTATTTAGAAGTTCAAAGAGAGCACAGAGCTATTGGTTGTGTTTTTTCTCATGTAAACAAGGTGATATCATAGTGGATGCTCAGGCTTAGGCCCTCTGATTTCCCATTTTGTGTTTAAATTAAGAGCTCTTTTGTACAGGGTGGGAAAGCGTACAAAAAATCACCCCAACCAGCATGCATGTTCTGCTTAAGAACCAGCACTGCATTATTGAATGTATTTGTCCTTGTGTTCCTTGCTTTCCTGGCTAAGAGATGCTCTTCCCTTTATAAGTGCAACAGAAATTGTTCCCAACAGCATCTTTGTTCTCTGTCCCATGACCCGAGCGAAAGTCATTTCGTACAGGAAGGGCTACCTGACGCCAGTTTGAAAGGTGGAGATTTAGCTTAAAGGGTCTGTCTTTTCCCATCATTTATGTGCTCTGAGAAGAATTCTGCCTCTTTGCGTTAAATCAGAGTTTTGCAGCACTTGTTCAGCTGTACACAAGATTCGGTGCTCCCAGAGTTGTATTCATGTGAGTCCTGCTTGCATTGCAATTCCAGGTGTGAGGGGATCTGTTTTTTCAATTGCCCTCTAGTCCCATGTGTAGCATGTTGTGTTGCAGGATGTGCGTTGTGAACAAGGACAACAGAAACTTGTCCTTTGGCTTTTACTTAAAAGAAAGAGCAGTGAACTAAGACAAACTGAGATATCTTGCATTCATGTAGGGTTAAACCAGAACTCCTGCGGAATTTCAAGCAACTCATTGACATCTCTGCTGGCATCACTTCCCAGAGGAAGCCTGCTTGTCTCATTTGTCCCTCTTCTTGGGACACAAATCCGCGCTTGGTAGGGAAATATATGCAGTAAAAAGTGGTATAGGAAGAAGCTAACCCCTACAAAGAGCAAAGTTGTCTCCTTTTGTCCAGACAGAACAAAGTGTCCCTTCAGGAGCTTCTCCCCTCCACCAGTTGTGGTCCCACTGCTTCCTGCTGTACCTTTTCGGGCATGCCTGGGATGCAACACAGACTCGCACAGGAAGGGTTTTGGCGGGCATGCAGATGGGTTGGAGACAGGGCTGGCTCTGGAGAATTAAGGAGTAGAAGGACTTCTTTAACACGAGCTTCCCAGCTTTTGGTTATCCCTATGGCTTGACCTGGTGCCACCTGAAACAGTTTGCAGCACTGGGATGTCAAGGGCTGGCTGAATTGGCTGCCTGGGCCTGGCGCCAGTTCGTATGGCTGGTTTGGCTTTGCACTGCTTTCCTAGCAGGGTGAGCTGTAATATGTGTCTCCTGTCGTGAATCAGGTTGTAGGTATGGATAATTCTCAGACCAGGCATTTACATGAGTTGGTTCTGCATTGTTCAGATTTAAAGTTGTTTTATTAAGGAATTATTCAGCTTATTGCTCAGCAGTTTTTCAGCCTCATTAGTATGTTTAGCATGGGGAGTGTGTCCCAGTTATATCATCAAATAGCATTTTAAAGCTTTAATTGCCAAATAAAATTTATTTCCGTCTGTCTTTTCTAAAATATACAATATTACTAAAGAACCACTTTGGTAAAATATTGTAGCACATGTTTGGCATATTTTTAAGTTTTTTTGAAGTCAATGTTTAAGTGCTTTGCTGAACCAAGGCCTAAAACAATAATAGTCACAATGTAAATCTACTTTATTTCTGAATAAGTGTTCACACAGGAGTTGAAAGTGTGTCAGGTTCTTGTCACGACCTCCCAGGTACAGATATCCTCTTAATTTCACTGAATCACTCAGCAACTTTGGCAAATTTTTACCTTGCATCCAGTTGAGAGGTCCAAGTCAGACCCAAGTATGGCAGGCCTTCGCGTGCAAAAAGAGATCAAACTGAATTGGGATATAGAGCCATGAAGTGGTGGGCAACATCCCAAAGTGTGCTCAGCTGTGATTAGTTGTTTCCTATATACATACAGTGTGCGCGCGCGTGTGTATATATATATATATATATATATATATATGCATGTGTACTTTTTTTCTGGGTTAGTGAAATCAGTACAGTGCTTCAAACATGATCCTTGTTGGGCTGTTAAAGAAGTCATGGAAATTTTTAATTCTGCTTGAAGAGAGAGTGGTGGAAATGCTATGAGTGATGATTCTGATGCTGAAACGGGAGAAGAAAACAAGTTCATAGCTGACTGATTTAGGCCTGTGCCTGTGCAGTCCCACTGAAACCAGGGGGCCTCATATGTTGGGTCAACTCCTTTATTGTTTGCTGGGCCATGACGTATTTTTATACTACTTACTGTGATACCACAATTCCAGCAAAGCATGATTTAGTGAAGTTTGAAGTTAACGTGTCACTGAAGTCAGGGGAAGCTTTATTCACGCCAACAAAGCACAGAGCCCCAATGGGAGGTTGGATGTGCCATCTTGTGGCATTTGCCTTGTTGCTGTGCTGTTGTGTGCAATGTTGAAAGATAAAGGCCAATGCTGCAGACTTAAATCGTAGGAGAACTCACCTTATGGGACTGCTCCAAAGAGTATGGCAGCTGCTGCACTGGATATCATCCTCTTGTCCCATATAGGAGTCACTGGGTGTCTTATGCCAAAGTATTGAGCACTGTGCCTCTAAACAGAGAGTAAAGAACACAGTTTATCTAGTGTGTGCATGCTTTACATTATGAGCTGGCTGGGGCCTTTTCCCTTATTTCCATACCTTTGCAAGTCGCTGCCTGGTGATCAGGAAGCGCTACCTGGTTCCCTGCCTCTCCCAGTGAGGTCAGCAGGAGCTGTGGGCACTTGCCTTTTCATGGCATCCCCATGCTGGGACAGGGTACTCGAGCTTCACTATTTGCTGCTGTGTTTTAAGGTTATCTATGTCTGATTTGATATGTATTCACTGAGGTCACTAGAAAGAAGGTCAGGGACTGTGGTGTAGAGACGACATGAGCAGGAACAGAAATAAGGTGGTCATCTTCTGTGGGAAAGGGGGAGAGGCAGACCCCCGTGAAAGGCAAGAAGCTATCTGAGGAGGGTGGAAAAATCACGAATCATTGTACACAAGTATTTTTATGTGGAACTTAGTTTTTTTTAAAAAAAGTGCAAGGAAATATTTCACTGAAGTGAATTCAGTGATTGATCTCCATTTACACCTACCGCAGATTTATGCTGTTGTTGTGGGCAGCTTAGTTTGTAGCTTATCTATTTTCATCTTTTTAAATCCTGAAGTTGATGTTATGTTTTTACCAAGTGAAAATAATAAAATGTCATGAGTCATTTAGAAGCAAATCTGATGTTTGTTTCATCTCGTGTTGCTAATGATGGCTGCATGATTTGAAAAGCATTCAGTGAAGAAGCTGAGACCATGCAGCTTGTGGAGTGAGCAGCTCATATTTCCATTCCCCATCCTGAGGGCAGGGACACCAGGTGTGCCCTGGTGAGGACTCTCGCTGTGCTCTCATCCTTTTTGGTGCATGTCTGCTCCTGTGTGTGTCACGTGGCTTCTGCATCTTGTGCCTGTGACCACAGAGCATAGGAAGGAGCACGTCCAACCGGTGAGAAAAGGGAAGTGTGTCGGAAATAAGAAACTTAATATCAGCCATATGTGAGTAATGGATTGTTTGTCTACCGCAGGGGATGAAGATACATATTCTAATGCTTTCTGATCACAGTGTAGCCATGACATTTCTTTCTTTATTTTGCAATTAACCTAGTATTAGCTGTTCATCATGTCCTCTGTCTATAATCCTAAATTCTGTCTTTACCCTAACTCTTGCTCTGGAGTGTAGATGTGTTCATAGAAAAGCCCAGGGAAGGAAAAAAAAAGATGGACATGGTTCTTATTTCACATGGGCCAACCTGAACAAAACATTTTGCCTCTTGGCCAGGAGTTGATCAGGAGTGTATTCATGAGGCTTGGAACAGAAGGGTGCTTGTCTGGGGTCTCTGGTCGTAGTTACCTGCCTGAGACCAAACCTTGGGCTGTAGTTCTACTACTGTACTTTGTACTTGCATAGCTGTGCATGCATGATATATTTTAACTACTTCATTTGTTTTGTCTGGAGCTGTTGACTGTAACTGAGTGTATATGTAATGCAGTGAGCATATTCAGTTGTTTATAAATGCTAAAGCGCATGCTCCCCTGAGATACTTGCCATGTATGCAGATGTGGTCTCCTAATAAAGTGCTACAGAGCCTTGTGATAAACTCTGGAGTGGGACACGATGCAGATGGTTCGTATATGCTCCCACGTTACCAGTAATGGGGTCTGTAGAAAATCTGAGATTGATGGACAAGACTTGATCACTTCACCTGCCCATTGATCAATTCATAGTGTTGTTCTTAAAAATATATATATATTGTTTTTATTCCTTTCACGCATTTGAGCACTCCCTTTGCATTGGTGCCGGGTAAAACATTCCTTTCTTGGGAGGAGTTACCTGCCTCCCCCTTTCCCCAGTTACGCAGCTGAAACTGTGCCCACTTGCAGCATGCAGTGAGTTTAACTCAGTCACATACCAAAGGGAACTTTTCAAGACAAAAACATGTACTGATTTTTCATATTTGGTTCCTATGGTTCTGCTGGGCTTCGCTGGTATGCTGTCAAGGGAACCTAGCATGAACTTGCAAGCTTAGCATGTGCCACATTCATGTCTAGACAAACTGTTTAATGTGATGTCATTCTGGTGTCTTTTGGATTCTTCATAGCTGAAGTAGTTGTCTTGATGTTCATCTACCTGTGAATAGTCTTCATGCAGTTCTTGATAACAGTGTAAAATATGCTTTGTGTAGCCTTTGTGTAGTGCTTTTGGTAGAAAGAGAGGTGGTTTAGGTGTACAGTCCACTGGGAGTTCTGTCATTCATAAAATGTAGGGTTTTCAGAAGTATAGTCGACGCTATGCTCCAGTGTAGCTTATATTTTATGATATGTGATGTGTAGAGACAAGTGTTCACGTAGGATGGTTCAGCTATCTCAGAGTGTCTATGGTCTTTTTTATCCCACCTTTGCAATCAAGTTACAAACACAAACTGAATAGAAATATGATGGAACTTTTTTATATCTCCTCGTGTGTAAACCTAGCTGTTTTGGTTATGTAATGTATGTACACATTTTTGTATGTTGAGCGTTGTAAATAACACATAAATAGTTAGTTGCAAATGCTGGTTTTATTTTAAATATATAATGCAGGGGTGAAATGTCATAACAGCATAGTGACGTGGTTGACAGCGAAAAAATAAATTGGATTTCCGACTTTGCGCTGCACTGTCAGCTTTATATTTTTATGCCCACTAGAGGGACTCTTGCTTATACTACTCATTGCAGAAAGCAGAGTCACGCAGTCCCTTTAGTATCTTTTATGCAACTTCAAAACTCTGAATGACTGACTCCAGTTAAATCCTCTGAAGAGTAAGTCTCCAAGCTGTTTGTCAAAGTGTAAAAACTTTGGGCATGGTGCTGTTCTTCTGAGTCCAAATACTTTCCTGAATTTTCTTAATACTCTTAAAAAAAAAAAAAAAAAAGAAAAAAAAAGTATTTTTTCTCTCAACTTCTCAGTCCAAGCTTTCCCATATGACATTGCTGGGGATTGATTAATTTATTTTTTTTTTTTGTCCAAGAAAAAATGTTGTGTGTCTTTATGTTTGGAATTAGCTTTGGTTTTGCAACCATAGAGCCAGTGAATATGGTAAATTAATCTGTTCTTGAACTCTCAAATATTGAAATAGGTTTCTCCTTTAACTGGGAGATACTGAGTTTTGGGTTAGAGGCATGTAAACTTATAGTCAGTATGAGAAAAATTCCAAATATATCTGTTCTTTCTTGTTTAGCTGGGGGATCACTTTGTTTGCCTTGTCAAAAAGCATTGCATGCTCCTGACCAGAAGATTTCTTCTTAATTACAGAAACATGAAAGGATACAGGAAGTCCTGAATGACCACGATGAATAATACCTGTGCTAATTAGGTTACTGGCTGGGTACTGGGAGAACAACAAGGTAAGCAGTCAGGTCATGCCAGCAGCATTTCATGTAACCTGCGTAATTGTGTTTCAACAAAGCTTTAGTGCTTTCAGATATCAAATTCATAACAAGTTGCGCAAAGACAAATAGCCTGCAGGTTTGAACGCAATAGATTCACTTTTAGTTCAGACCTTTGACAAGCAAACATCTGTTTTCCTTCCTGGGAGAAAAAAGTATAAGTTCTCTGTCACATTTTGTTTCTTTCTCTCTTTTTTTTCTTCTTTTTTTTAATCCTGAATTGTTGTTTTCTTTTTAAAGGCAATATCTTTGATTTCAACAATCGATTCATGACCAAAGCTCAGCTTCCTGGGCTGACTCAAGGAAGGGCTTGGAGGAGGGGTGGAATGCTTCAAAAACTTAGCTGATGAAAAGGCATGCTGTTTTGTGGATGCCTCCCAGAATTGTTTAAATGTGTGTGCGCGCGCGCGTGCGTGTGTATGAAAAAAGAGAGAGAGATCTCCATGACAACTGGCCCGGCCAGTCTGTGTTCTCTGCAATCATTTTAGCTGGAATCAGTGCTGCGAAAGGTCATATGAAGGAGTTGTGGGAAGCACAGCAGGTATTAGACGCTAAACGACTGGTTTTCTGGTTGCCTCAGATAATAAGACAGAGTTTTGTCTGGGAAATACAAATCTGAGAATGGAGTGGAAAGGGGAATGCTCCAAATTTCAGGTAACAAAAACTGCTTTTTAAATGTTATTTCCTCCCATTTTAGAGTGCTTTTTTTTTTTTTTTTTTTAATCCTCTCTGTGGTGTTTACTCCCAGCCCGAGTGTCTGTGCTAGCTTGGATTCCCTAGCTCTGGGGAATGATGTCATGCAGCAACAGTTGGATTCTATTAGCCAGTGAAAGAGGAAACATCCTGCATTTTTTTGGGGAAAAGAAAAAAAGATGCTTTGGCTCTTTGTTGAATCTTGTGCAAAGGCTGCAAGAAGTGTTCAAAAAAAAGTTTCTAAAAATTTATTTCCCTGAAAATGTCATTAGGACCTAGAAAACATCCAAAACACTGCAACAATTACTGCTGTATGCAAGAAAATAATTGTGGAAGTGTTACAGAATTCAGGAAACATTTTTTTTCCCCAGATGTTTCTATATACATCTTTAATGAGAAAATTAATTGCATCTTAATAGAGCAGAGGATTTGGAACCTCTACACGCTTGGGATCCTTTAGCAATTGTTTGGAGGATGTGCTGCTAAAGAGTTTCTTTTGAGTTGGGCTCTGTCTCAATCTGCTGCTTATGAATAGATGATGCTGGCAGCATTGTTCTTAATAAGGCTTTCAGTCCTTGTGTGTTTTTCATAGTTTTAAGCTAGCCTTTTTGGAAGGGGTTGGGAGGGAAATACAGCAAAAAAAAATTAATTAAAATTCAGCAATTGAGAGAGGCTTTTTTCTCCCCTTTCATTAGAGATGTTTGTTAAATGCTGTAGTCCACAGTCAATATTAGGGTGGCATTCATAGCATTTTAATAATTAATGTACAATTACTGTGTCTTAATGAAGAGACTTAGAAAATTGATACAGTACTACTTTGTTGAACATCACAAAAAGTACTCTGTACTGATAATCGCGATGAGAAGTTTAGGTCACTCCTGCATTGTTTAAAACTCTCCTCCAGCAGATGCTTGCTTCTACTTTTATGTTGCTTTGATCCCTTCTGTGCATTTCAGATGCGATCCAAAGCATGCTGGAGTCCATGGGAGTTTTCCCATCAACTTCAAAGGTCCTGCCTGAGAACTTCTCAGCCTCTGTTTTAGTCTTTTGACTACAGGACCAGGCCACAGGCTCTCACTTTTCTTTCTTGAACTTTCCAAACAGAGGGTCTTTTGTATTGCAACAAACAATACCAGACACTGCTGACTGGCTTCTGTGTGGCTGCTAACACGCACTGGAGATAATGATGATGCTTATTTCTGCTTTCTGCTATCATCATTCTAGGTAGGGAAAAGTGCGGTGAAAGGAAATCAAATCCACCTCTCCACCTCTACTCCTCACACAAGGCTATTATTTCTACATCTGTGTGTGCGAGTGGAAATTGTTCCTTGATTAAAGGGCAGAATCAGATGTGCTTCAAGGAAGAATTCCAGGAAGACTTTCATGGGAAAGCACTGTTATCACTGTGATCCCTCAGTAGAGTACTCATGAGGCTGCCACGGGGAAGGCAGTCTTTCTGCAGCACACATACAGAACTGACAGCTGTCTTCTGTGAAACCGTCACTAATCAGCACAGTCTAACACTTTGTGTCCCCCTTTTCAACCAGATTTGGCCAGCATGACTGTAAATAAAATACTGCTGTTAGTGAATATTAATTAACAGTCTGGTTCAATGGTTGAAAAAATTAGTAACTTTTCCTCTGTTTGATTGTTGGAAGGACTTTAATAAGAAATCCTTGTGCCGTTCTTTAACAGAAATTTATTATCTGGGGAGCTGATGTATTAGTTCAGACAATCTTCCTCCTTAAGAAGTAATACCATGATGATTACCTAAGTTTAAGGCTCATTTGTGGAAAAAATGCTATTCATCCCTGAAATTTCCAAGACAGAAATCATGATTATGATTTTCAAAATCTGAACCACTGCTTGCAAGTGTTTACGTTTTGCAGATAGTCAGTTTGATACTCCTGAGAGATCTCTGCCAGATGTTGCAAAGTGGGCATCCTGAAGGCAATAGTTGCTTTTTGAAGTCTACCTGTTCTGTGGTGCAGTGCAGCGGGGAGCCGGGTGAGTTCTGTCGCAGTATTTCTGGCCAAGTGGCATTTCCCATAGTGGCTGTATTGTAGTATTTACCTGTTAATTTGTCAAATGATACAAGGCATCATTTTCCTAGTAATTTAATATAATTTTCAAGTGTCCTAGTATTCTGAATGGTTCCAAATGAAATTTGCGTATGTAATATACTATATAGATCTTACCAGTAGGAAATTAAAAAAGTTAATCAATCATAATATATTTATAACTGCACTCATAACAAGATACCTGCTAGCTGACCTACTAAGGCTGGTCTTAAATGTAACCAGCTGCACACAGGCATTGGCACTATATTTTTTTCCATTCATTAAAGGAGTAAACAATTCAAGAAGGCTGCTGCTGTACCCAGTAACTTGTGCGGAGTTCTCACAGCAGTTTGTACAGGAGTAGTGGCTCTGGGTAACACAGATCCTGTGGACACGTACTCCTACATCTGTGCATCTTGAAGAGAGCTGTTTAACACTGCTGTCCCGACACAGATCTCCTTGTTGGTCCCATGCACTTTTCTCTGTGAGCTCCATGCCTACATTCTGTCCATGGATAGTGAGTGTCTCAGAGTTTTCCAGAGAGCTTGATGTGTTCTTTGATAGGATTAGTTATGTTGCCTCATTGCAGTTAGAGGGAAAGTGAAAGGATGTGGCAGAAATGTTTTTTTGCCTCTCCTTGATTATCTAACAAGTAATTTTTATATTGAGTTTTAATTGCTTGTTTTATCTTGCATAAGATCATCTTTTGTGTAACTACTCATGCTCCATCCACCCCACAGGCTGATGTGTATGTTTCCCTGTTACCAGTTGCAGTGAGTTCCAGGTTAATTGCTGTGTGGATGTTTGTCTTTATTAGCTGGAAACAGACTGATTTGTGAATGAAGTGAAGTTATCTAGAAGTCTAGGGCTGACTTTGTCATACTTTACTGACTTTGTCATTCAATACTCGTTTCTGTTCTTACTCCATTCTCTAAATAAATAAAGTCTTCACTTTCTCTTCTGAAAGTCTAAGGCACTGTAAAAACAATATAGTTGTCTCTGTTTCTACAGTTTGAAGGCTGGAAGATCTTCAGAGAACCTATTACAGATGTGGACAGATGTACCATTAAATTCTTGAACATGAGATCAGTATTTTCCTTATGTAACCTTATGCTTACAATAGATATAATTTGTAGATTGAAAACAACAGGGCTGCATATTTGGAAGAGCTTCTTATGAGGATGCTCAAATCTTTCCTTCATTTTCTGTAGGTTAATTTCAGTTCTACCAGTGTGAACAACCAGTTCGCACTGTTCTTTCTTCTTGTGTGTTGTCTTCTGGCCATGGTGACTCTGAGTGACTTTTGAAGGTGTAAAACGTGAAGTGCAAAATTATTTGTTCTGAGCAGCACACACTGGAGATATGAGTGTGGCTACCTTTAGTTGCAGGAAGAACCTTGAATTGATTGCACTGTCATTCTGCTCTGCAGTGCAGGGGCTCATTAGTGCTAATCAGTGATCTCTGTTCTGCCTTTGCATCTTTGACCTAGTTGCTTTTCTGAACTTAACACAGTTGCCAGCGTGACACAAAGCAGACTCTTGGCACAGCCCTGATCACAGAGCAGGGAGAGATCTGGCAACTTTCACACAAATCCATTATAATTAAGGCTTCCGGTCTGGGATTTAAACTTCTTTCTCTTAAAAGCCTGAGAAGCACTTTTTTTTTTTTTTTTTTTTTTTTTAATTTTTCAGGCTGAAAATGAGCCTTCTGTTGGTAGAGCAAAGTCCCGTGATAGTACTAGCTGCTGGCAGACCTGGGAGAGGCAGGTGCTTTTCCTGTTCCTTCGGAAGGCTTTTCAAATGTGCTCCTATCCTGAGCACGTTTGGAGCAGAACCTCCCAGGTTTTCCTCAGTTTCACGTGACAACAACAGAGGCTACTAAGCAGCTAGTGGAGTGTTGCACAGCTGGCTTTCCTCCAGTGCCAGATCTTATTCTGAGTTCCAGCCCCATAGCATTAATTCTCTCTGCCTACTTGGAGCCAAACTGCCATATGCAAGGGGTGTTCAAAGGAGTCCCATTTCCCCATCCAGTCAGAGGCAGAGTTCCCAGCTTGAACAGTTTTTTTTTGGTTTTGTTTTTGTTGTGTTTCCTCCCTCCACCCCCCAGTGTAGTTTGATGACAAGAAGATGAATCAGAGGCTAAAACTTCTGCCAATGGCAAGAGTGCAGTTTGGCATCCTTTACGCAGCTGGCATCCAAAGGATACAAGCCATCAAATTATCCTGTGCTCCTGGTCCAGCTGAGCCTGCTAGTTTATGGCCAGAACATCCCTCCCCTTCCTTGAAGCATGCTTGGAAGTGGAAAGGCATCACTAAGCATTTACCATGGTAGGGACAGGTTGGGGACAGTTCGACAATTTTGACGGTACAAAATGTGCTCCATACAACGCACTTTCGTGCCTCCTTGGTAGAAAGCAAAAAGCAATTTGAGAGCTGCAACAGCATGGAAGCGTTTGCAGCTGCACAATTCATGTTCCCATGTTTCAGTCTCACACAGGCCCGGCCCATGCAGACCTTCTATTATTAGTTTTAAAAGGAGAATAGCTGACAGCTGATTAATTTGAATGGAGTATTCCAGAGAGCTGTTTTATGGCTGAGTTGTCAAGAGTGGCAAGCCAAGAAAGTATTGACTAAAGTTACAAAGAAAAATCTCTGATGTAGAACACAATTCTGTTTATCCAAAAGATTTGTAGGGGACTAAAACATCTTCATACTGCTCTGCTGTCAACATGTTCAGACTTGTGCTGGGGTAGGTAAGAAGCTGCACAACTCAGCCTCTTGCACTTTTCAGCCAGCATTTCCTGAGAAAGCTCCCCTGGGGTGTCCTGGGATGTTGTCAATAGGAAGGGGGCACATTAAAATTCAGTCTTCAGAAACTTGCCTGAAAATAATTTCAGGTGACTCATTCTGGTGCTGGCTTTAGGAAAAAGTCAAGTTGGTTTCAGAACGAAGAGTGAAAAAACATTTTTGGGTACTAGATATGCTTTGTGGAATCAGCTCTCTGCATTAGAGCTGCTGTGTTCTGCATCACATTGGTTTTCACCATTGCACTGACCCTGCTAGCTCACACTTTGGGCAGCAGATTGACTTTTGGGAACATATGAAGACCAAAGGGCAAATGATGTTTTTGCAGCGCTCTTTTATTTAGTAACAGCACATTGCAGTAGGTTGCATGTTGAGTAGTATCACCCTCTGGACATGCACAAAGAGCTGTCTGTCCACTTTCCTTTCCTGTGGAAAGCACTGCCCTTGTAATGTTGCCTGTAAGCAAGACACTGCTCCCCAGCATGGGCAGCTGAAGCACAGCTCCTGCTGGAGGCTCTTTCCCTCACCTGAGTCTTCAGCAGGGAAGGAGAGCCAGTCCTGTTCGTGATTCTGCACAAGATGATCTGCATAGGTTTTCCCACTCCAACTGCAATGAGCCTCTGCCATGACACTGTAATGTACCTGCTTTCCTGGGACTGTTTACTCTACCTCTGCTTGGGACTCTGTGGCACAGAAGTTAGAAAAGGTGAGAGCAAAGAATGGCGTGGGGTGAGAAAGCTAAACTGCCCTCCCAGTTGCTCTGGGCTGGGAGGAGCCTGTGTGTTTTTCAGGGCAGAGAGCTTGTGTCTGTGAGGATGATTGGGTGGTCGCCTGGGCAGAGACGGTGTCCCTGTGGGCTAGGCTGGGGCTGCTGTCAGGGTATGGAGGAGGTGCTCCTGGAATGGACATGCAGCTGAGGTCCTAACGGACCCTTCCTGTCACCATGTGCTGCCTCTGCCCTCCTGGTTGCTTTGTCCCTTGGGACCATGGAGATGGGTGAAGGATAGCCCTGAGAGTGGGGCTTTTTTCCCTTTCTGTCCAGCAGGGTCCTATTATAGCTGAACTCTCCCTGTAAAAGAGATTTGTTGCATGCAAAGGCTGGATGTCGGCAGAGGTTGAACCTTAATGCAGTTAGAAATGCTCACTTCCAGTCTGCACGCTTGGCACTGTGTGTGCAGTGAGGGGGCTGCTATACCAGCTGGTTGTGCACATATCCCATCAGCAGGTTACAATCTCTTCTTCTCTGCCAGACCCAGTGGATAGAATAATATACTGTCAAATTTGGCATTTGCATTAAGATCTGCTTTCCTCTGCTATGTATGGAGACATTATCCAGTGTTCTGCTGAGACACATCAAGAGCTAAGGTCCCTGCTGTGTTTTATTTACTATTGGCTGACGTGCATGGACAGTAGAAAACAAATGTAAACACAAATTGTTGCTGTGAACTACAAAAGCACAGCACGCTTCCTGGGGATTTATGACCATCTGGGAAGAAGGGAGGAACTGGGGGCAGCCCGAGGTCATCAGCTGCTGCACCTTGTTGGCAGATCCCAGCACGGTTTCTGTGCCACTGATCACTCCGGTAAGGTGGGTGTACAGATCTGCTCTAAAAATAAGGCCAGATCTTCAGGTAGAGGAAGATGAAGCCAGTGGGGTTGTGCTGAAGGCTTCCATAATTTTTCTGGAAAATCCATGCAACTCTTGTTCTGGATGTGGCAGGCTGATTGCTAAGTGCCCATTTATGTGGAGATTTAAGCTGTTGGCTAACGGCTGTTCTGGCCAGTCTGTATGATATCCTTAAATCCTGAACAACACACAGATTCCTCTTCTTTCATCTGATTAAAATTTTCATGTGCAAAAAAAGGCTGCATTAGCTGAAGTTCCCTTGTGCATCAGCCTCTCGCAGAGCTCTGTTAGTTGCATAATATCATGTTGGCAACAGTGCTGCTGGTGAGGTAAATGACCCTTGCGTACAGTAGCAATGCACATGAGCTTATTATCTTCTGAGACCTGGCATCAAGTCACCTTTGGGGACATGGTGACAAGACAGGCTTCAAAGTGAGTCACCACTTGTTCTGGGAAAGATGAGCTCTTGCTGCTTGTGTTGGTGCCAAATGAGATGCTGGCTCATGGAAGCATTATAGTGGTACATTTAAAAAAAAAAAAAAAGACTCTTTTCATGAGAAAAGGACAAACCTGTTGTGGTATTCCCAAAACAAAGCAGCCCAGGACCTTCGCAGCATCTGGGTGAAACAGAGAGCCTGCTAGGCTGTTTCACTGCTGCCCACCACTGAACAGGAGCAGCAAATCCATCAGCTTGGACAGATTGCCCTTGTGACAGTGATTCATTAGCAGTTGTCACATCAGTTTTGTCTCCATGGCAGCCTCAGGTCTGACAAATGTGACAAAGCTGTGTTTTATCAGCAAATTCCCTAGCAAATCCCTTACAGGCCCTAGTCAGGAAAGCATATGGATAAGAGAAAATTATTCTTCCTGCTCTTCGTTACTGACTGTTTCTGTTCTTTGTATATGAACCAGCCAGCTAGGACTAGTTGCATTCCTCTGTAATTTGCAGTACCTCCTGTATGTGGCTGAGCTAGTGATGAATTGATACCTTTTGTCATTTGTTAAGAAGTTTTATTCATTGTTTCAACAGCCGTGGAAACATCAAAGGTCAGACTGAACTTTTGGGGAAACTGGGTGGAAGCACTGGTTTCTGACAACTACAGGGCAGGCTGGGGCACCTTTGGGTCAAACCGGCTGTTCTGCAGTGGACATTCAGATAGGTACGTTGGCTTCTTCAGGAGAAATGCTGGCTGGGATTCATCTGTGGAGTAAGCAGTCAGGCTTACTCTGTTGCAGGCTGTTTGTTTGTTTTTGGTTGTCTGGGAGTGAGTTCAGGAGCATTTCATTTATATTTATCTCATAATCTTATCTCCCTTTGAATTTCCTCACTGAACACTATAAGATGAAGCAATATGCAACTATTTTTTTTATCTGTAGGTCATCTATTAATATGTCATATGACAAATCGCATACAGATATGAAATGAGGTAAAAAGAATAAAATGATAGACATTCAGAAATTGCTTTTTATCACCAATCTTTCAATTTTGAAATCTAGAATGATCTGCAATATAAGTATTTGATCATTTTTTTGCAGAGAAGGTAAAAGGAAGGAGGAAGATATTAGCTGAATAAACTGGATAATCTGATTAAAAAAAAAAAAAAAAGAGTTGGAGCTTTGGAAGGTATAATATAATTGCCCTTTCCTGAATTGAATCAAATCTGTTCATAAGCATTCAGTCCATCTATACAGGGAATTGCAAACAGGATACAGCTTTGCTAATACTGGCAGGTAATGGATTTTTTTTTCCTTAAGCGATAGACCACTTGGGCTTTGTATCAGAAGGTCATGAGGTTGTATCCTGATACTACACACTGGTCATGTGCAGTCTAGCTGATATCTCTGTGTGTATAGTATATATGTGTGAATTACTGCTCACCACAGATAGCTATATAAACAGACTTCAAGCACTGAAAATGTGACCAGCAACATTTTGTCTCCAAACCAGTTTTTGTTCAGGAGATCCTAAATTTACCCAGCGGAGATTTCGAAGAGAGTAGAGGCTAGCCTGCTTAGATCAAGACTACATTCTGGGACTGACCATCTCATTCGACCACATCAAGCCTTTGTACAGGCGGTGCTGAGTAACTCCCGGGCTGGTGTTTTCCAGTGTTATCTCAGAAATAGGAAATGGGTCAGCTGCTCACAAGTACAGTGTTCATAGTGACACAGTTGTCATTCCGAATTTGGAGGTGATGACTTTGAATGAACCACATATAGATGAATATATATATTTATAAAAAGAAATTAAGATATACCTCAGAAAAATGAACTCTGTCTTGTGCTAATGGCAACTGACTGCTCCCCTGATCTCTGTGGGAGCAATTGCAGAGGGGGGGAACAAATCATCTTTCTGAATGATCAGGTGCACTCAGCAGAAGACAGAATGAAAGACAAGGGACAGAAATGTGTTTGTTCTTGAAGACCACCATGTGCCTCAGCATAGCTGGGTCTTGTGCTGCAAGGAATAACTTTTGGTTTACAGTTTTAAAGCAAATTCAATCAGACTCTCTATTTTGAGAGTGTGAAGACTTATTAAGAAGGGGAAGGCAATGCTTAACTAATGAAGTATTTATTTACAATATTTGACATTCTATTATGTCTCTGACAATGAAAGTACAATGGTCATCATTTGAGGACAGCTAGTCAAAAGGGGTTGATAAAAATGTTGTATTGTATGAACTTTGTGAGTTAGCCTGACTGACACCAGCATGATTGTTTCCAGAACTTCACTCAGACTTGTGGGGAGCTAATCACCAGTGTAAGGACAGACCCAGACGTAAGGAGTCAGTCTGGCATTATCTTTGCCTTTTAATGTGGGGGGCAAAGCCAAATTTAAGTGAAGCAAGCCTGGCAAGAGGAACGCTTGTTATGAGCTCAAGGGCAGCTGGTGGCAATGGTATGCAGCATTACCGATTTTATTGCATATTCCTTTTCAAAGCTGCAGCAAAATTAAGCTTTAGTTGATTCATGAAGTTAAGTGTGAAATTTTCTCCTCTCCCAGCAACAATCAGTCACAGCAAGTTACCTCTTTCATTGCACCTTTCTGGAATGCGGTGGTCATGCAAGAAATTGTGAAAGCATCATAGTAAACTCAGATTGCTAGGATGTTTGAAGAAAAACTACTCAAGTGAAACTAACTTTTTGGTGTGTGTGTGTGTTTTTCTCTCCTCCTGTACAGTGTTCAGAATGGTAAGTCCTAGTCTGTGGCTAAGTTTCCTAGGTAGCAAGTGTAATAATAACTGGGTTAATAAAAATTAGGCCTGATAGCATCGCTGTTGAATTAACTGGCCTACTGCCTTACTTTTACCTTTAACTCTCCAAAAGACAGACAGACAGACACACACAAACTGGTTTTGAAGAGCCTTTAATTATCTTCTGATTATGAATTATCTTCTGGTAGGAAGAATAAATCAGTCAGTATGTACATCCATTTGCTCATTTCTTTCCTGTCACAAATCTGTGGTTAAAAATAGAGTACTCACAAAATCTCTTCATCCAGTATCTCAATGGGAAGTTTGCATTTCTATTCTGTTTTTGTACCCAGCACATTCCTGCAGGCAGTTCAGAAGGGGAAGTGGAAAACTGGCTTTTTAGAACTGTGCTAAAGTGCTTAGTTTCTTAGCTATTTGCATCCTAGTTGGGGATTTTTACTCTGACTTTAAAATCTTTTCCAAGAAAAATGAATTTGAAGCCCAGACAGTATTCCCATATAACTGACTGAGTCATCGTCCTTGGGAATCGAGGGATCACTGTCACCTAATAACTAAGATGACCAGATAGTTAGGAATTTGTTGTAAGCTTATATTAGACCACTTATTATTTTTTCTTATTATTGTACAGTCATATATGGAGAAAAGCTGTCATTATTCTGAGACTGGTTTTCTTTGTATTGATGTGGTAGCAACCAAAACAAAAAATGGTTGGACTCACAAGGGGTAAGATGGAGAATTTAGACTGTTGTAATGCTAGTTCTGTTAGTCCCTATAATAACATACTCTGCAGTAGCTGGAGAACAGGCACCCAGTTTGGATGCGAAATTACTCCTCAAATTCAGAAGCACTCCCTAGAGAAAGACAGGATCAATTTTCTGAAGTATTTGAGCACTTGGTTGGACTAAGAAATTTTAAAATTGTAAGAAACAGCTTGAAGCTCTATTGAAATAAAAATGAATTTGACTTGTAGGTAGATGTGGAAATTTTGCTAAAAATTCATTACAGTTAAAAGACTTCCAGGTATCTATTGTGGTCCAACGACAATGCTCTCAAAAGCCCCATGGTCCCACTGACTTATAGAAATGTTGAAGTCCTGAGTGCTCTGGAGGTAGAACTCAAATTCTGTAAGCACCTTTGCAAGCTGTTCCTGTACCTATGCTCTGTGTTCTTGTGTGTGCTAAAATGATGTATCTTTGAACTGATATGAAGTCACATTGGCCAAACTGTATTTACTTTTTTCAGATAGAAAAAGCGTGCTTTTCAGGTCAACAACTATGTAGCATCATCACTGTAGCAAGAAACGTGAACGGTTTTCATTTTAGATGAAAAGAGAAATTGAAACCAAGTTGTCCTAAGCTGTGCAGAAGCTGGTTCAGCAAGGGCTAAGAAGATTCACCTGGGAGTCTGGGGTCTTTGGGCAGCATTCCTTTTGCAGTTGTTAAACAAAAGAGTGGTCAGGAGCAAAGAATAAGAGGTGAAAAAAGTGATGAAAGCAGAAGGGTAAGGGGAGAGTGTCTGCACCATACAAATTAAGAGGGATGTTTAGTAAAAAGACGGTTGAGGGATTTTCTTTCTCCATCAAAAACTTTTCCCTGTTTCAGGGCTTTGCAGCTCTCAGAGGTAAGAATTTCTTCCTTATGTCTAGCCTGCACTTTTTCAGTTTAAAACAGTTACCTCTCGTCCTGTCAGTACACTCCCTGACAAAGAGTACCTCCCCAGTTGTTCTGTAGGCCCCCTTTAGGTACTGGAAGTCTGCTATAAGGTCTCCCTGGAGCCTTCTTTTCTCCAGGCTGAACAACCTCAACTTTCTCAGCTCTTTTTGTTGTTGTTTCTCCAGCCAATAAATCTGTGATGTATGCAAAGCAGCAGATCAGGTCTTAGAAAACTGAGTCTGCATGTAGATGCCTATACAGACTTTGTTCTTCCTCTCTCACTAGATAAAAAGGTGTATATCCAGGAGGCTGTGCAGGGTATTGTATTCAGTTCTGTTCTCTATCTGAAAGCTGTTAGTGAGTGGAAAAGAAATTGCACTCACTTCCAGTTGTGGGAAAGATGTGAAGACAAATGCTCTGGAGGGAAATTGGCATGCATGACTTTGAACAGATGAGGAAAGGAAAGGCATGGCTTTAAAAATAGTTGAATAATTAGATCTCATTTAAGTGATGATTCATAGAACACAGTTTTGGCTGTGTTTTGATGGAATCTTTAGAAGAAGCAGTAGCTAAAAGCTGAATGAAAATGCACCGAAGTTCTTGTGGCACATTGCTTTCTTACATAGAAGGTGAACCTCTTTCTGATATTGGAGTTATAGCTGCCATGCTCTTTAGTTAACATAAAAACATTAAAAATACTTGCTACCTTAGTCGCAAGTAAAGCCACTCAGAAATTAATTTAGAAAAGATACTCTGCAGCAATTGCTGTCACAGCATGGTTCACTTTAAATTCTGTCATCCATCCTGTAAAGCAGTTGCCCAGTGTCAGCCAAATAGAGTTTGAAGGCTCAGAGGGATCTAGACTGATTTACTATACATTTTTAGATGACCAGGTCACTGAAATGTAAGAACACTACTAAGCAAAGGAGATGCAGTGGTGGTTTTACACTGGTCAAAACACATGCTTTTAAGTCATCAAATGGAAAGTTTTTGCCAGCACGTGAATGTTTGGTTTATAGTTAGCAAATAAATCACTTTCACTGTGGAAGAAGACCATACGTGGTGGCTGTTGTCATTTCCTCCATACCCTGTGGAAATCTGATTTTGTGGTATGTTTTGGGTATATTCTGAACAAGTTATGGCGTTCTAGTGCAGTAAGTGTTGTGAGTTAGCTGAGAAAATTTAGTATTTAAAAATGGCACGTCAAATCACTGGTTGGATTTTCTGGGCTGAAGATTACCAAGCTGGTTGATTTTAGAGGTTTTTTTTTTTTCCCTTCCTTCCCTCTCCCAGTGTGGCAATTGTGCTAGCCCAAGGATTTTGGTGTAGTTATTTAAATTGCATTTAGTTTGTGGTGCTTTGACATCAGACGCGTCTTTCATCTTGCAGCATAGAGAGAACAATTGATTAAAATGTTAAAATGTTGTTAGATCTCTTGCAATTTTTGGTGTGCTTTTTTTTGCCAGAGAAATATTCTAAGACACAGTGTTAGAAAATGGAGCCAAATACTGCAAAAAACAGTGAACCTGTAGGTTGAAATGGTCATACAGACCAGTGTGGTTGGATCCCAATTCGTCTTGAACATCAGAGGGTAGCAACTCCCTACAGAGCCTAAGGGAGGTCTCAAGACAGCTCTGAAAATTTAGGTTGTCTAAATAATCCAGTATCTTTGTGGTGCATCTCAGCTGCAGAACATGTGATGAATAGAAAGCACTGGTTATTTACTTTGCATTTTGAAGTTGTCAGGAAGTATTACAGTGATACTGTGCAGGAGTAATAGTGCTAGTGTGCTGTATAGACAGTCTGGTGGTGAGTTACAAGCAGAGCTGAAGTACAGTTGAGATCTGACTCCCACTTAATGCTGTTAATAACAGAAGGACCCTTCTGATGCCTTTCCAGCTTCAAAGTTTGGAGCTGTGTACACACAGTAGGTTTCGTTTTACTTTAGTCCTGTGGTACATAACTGCACTTGCTTCTTTGTATCTGTGGGCAGTTGGATTCTGCTGCATTTTCTCTTTGTGGATGATCATGGTTGAGAAGTTTGCTAATCTCTATTGGAATTGACAGGGAAAAATATTAGGGATATGGTTTTGAAACTGAAAAATGCAGCACTATAATAAATTGTGGCTCTCTGGTTGAACACAAGGATGAAATTCATTCCAGACTCTGGACTTCGAATGGGACAGTTTATGAATGGAGCTGCAGCCCCTGGATTGTATTTCAGCATTAGTCTCTAGTTTGGAATTGTGCTATTTCCAACATCGACAAGGATACATATTTTACAAGCTTTCATTCTTCCACTGTTAAGACTGTTCACATGTAAAATCTGTTGTGCTGCAGATGGCTGTGGAGTATATGCCATAGGGAAAACACTTCAGTTTTGTAAATAAACAGGTTAGTAACTGTTGTCTGAAATTTACTTATTGAAAATGGCTCTATATTTAGTTGAAGGAAAACTGGCTAATGCTCAGAGGAATCACATTTCTCTCTGTTCATGTCTTGTTTTATGGTCTTCAGCTGTGTCCCACCTCTGTCAGCTGTCAGACAGGGATAACTGCTAGACAGCCTCACAGCCATGTACATTGCTTATTACCATCTCATTAGAAGCTTAGATGAAAGCCACAGTCTCTAGTAGATGTGACTTAGTATTGGTTATCCTCAGGTGAACAAGCCAGAAGGCAATAATGTCTTAGTTATTCAATAAACAAAGTAAAATATGCTTAGATAACATGTATTAGGAAATTGGGAATCTTGGACTGAAGTTTAAACTTTCTGGCCCCTGCTGTAGAGAAACAGCAGCTGAGAAATAGATGCTTAAAGACAAAGAAGGAGCCAAAACCTCCTGTCAGTTAACATACTGTGGTTTCTCCCCTTGCCTAAAACAGTTTACTTTTAAACCTCTCAGATGGATTATGTTATAATGTTGACAGTAACAAAAAATGATATGCAAAACAGAAAAGAAAAGCTTAGGCAAAAAGTTTGAAGTGTGATTTTTTACATCTGTTAAATGGAAACTTTTTTTAAAAAAATTTCTTCTTCTTCTTCACCATGATATTTAAAGGTGATGAATTCCTGTAACTGGCTGAGAAAAGGTAAATTCTGTTTTAAGGCTATATTTATGTCTGTCTTCGTTCTTTCTGCTAGGTTGTAGTTTCAAAGCATAGAAATGTCATTTTTTTTTCTTTGAGCTAAGAAAAATATTCTCTAAGTAACCGTGTGTGGAGTTTAGACTAAAAGTTGAGACATGGGCTAGATTGTCAAAAGCATCTGTTTGAGTTGCACTTGAGAAAAATGGAACGACAGGTACAATACAAGCACCTCATTTTGACCAGTTTGCTAACTTGTGCGTATTGGGCAAGCAGAGGTAAATGACACCTTGTAAATTGGACTCTGTTGAAGTATGCTGCCCTATCTATGCAAAGAATTTCCTCTTTCCCCCTCATTATGACAGGGCTGATGTTGCTCATCTGCAGCAGAAATCTGGGAGCCAAGTGTTTCATCCTGTCTCACCAACTGAATTTAAACTATCTATAGTGGAATCAGCTGATTTGGTCTGTATTTAGTCCAGGCAGCTAGAAACAGAAATTTCCTCTTGTTTCATTTAAAACTAATATTATTAGCATAGATTATGATACTGTTGAGAAATATTCCTCAGAAAACACTAATATACTGTGGTCTATGCACCATCTTTGCAGGACAGATAAGATAAAAACACTGCTAATAATACAGGGCTGCAGGTTTATCAATGTCTAGCAACTTCATCCCTGAACTGCCAAGAAAGACTTTTGGTTTTGCCTTGGCTTTATTTATTAATAGGGACATACAGAAACTTTGGTCAAATAGAATGGTCAAGTAATCTTTTAAAACATGATTGTGTGTGTGCGTGTTTTTTAATAAACAGAAAGATAATTAAAAATGGCTCTGTAATAAGATCTGTCTTTTCAAAGAGCAAATTGTGATAGAGGTGTACCAACTAGTTTGTAGCATGAGCTTGGCTGAGGTGGACAGGCACCTAAATATGGAGTAGGTCTGGAGTTTCCTGAAGTTAGGGACACTAGAACCAACAGGAAATGGCTCTCAGGAAGGGACTCCTTCAAAAACAAAGCAAATTGAAGGCTGAGAGGAGCTTTTTTATCTCGCTATAAATGAACTGAGGAATAGAATCAGAAGACAAAGAAAAAAACAATTTAGACTGAAAACAATGTTTTCACAAGAATCATAGAATGATTTGGGTTGGAAGGGACCTTGAAGATCACCTAATTCCAACCCCTTGCCGTTGGCAGGGACACCTCCCACCAGACCAGTTTGCTCAAAGCCCCATCCAACCTGGCCCTGAACACTGCCATGGATGGGGCAGGGACCAGGGACCATCTGAAATGGCAGAGGGAGCTACAGTTACTTCACTGATCTGTTGGGTCCCTTACGTCCTATGTAGAAGGGTCACTTAGAGCTTTCCCTTTCAACTGATGATTGACATTTTTTTTTCTCTCTGGTTTTAGTTCAGGTTCTCTTAATAGCCTTCACTGGTAAGGAGGTGTGCAAACAGCAAAGTTGGAAAGGATGTTGCAAATTTTTTTGTTTTTTAATTTAATTAAGCTTTGAAAATTGTTACACAATTCAGATAAATTACCAGAAACATGCTTGTGAACTGTTCTCAAGAATTTTCTTTTAAAACAGACGGTAGGAATCTGGGTCAAATCCATTTGTTAAGTGGTGTTTTAAAATTCTTTTATTTCCAAAGCATTAGTTTAAATGGTTATTTGTCCATACATTTCTATTTTTGGTTTCTTAATGCAAGTACAAATGTAAATATTTCTTTCTTTTCCTGTTCTGTCCGTAAACTTTTGACTTGGATACCTATTTTCCAAAGAAAATTTTTAATCATAGGATAGCTTTTTCTGAAACTTGTACTTGAGGGTCTGTTTGCTTTCTGAGGTGTGGGTTTTTTGTTGCTGTTTATAGTGTACAAAGAGAACTTTAGTTTTACCTCCCCTCCTCGACCCTAACAAACCCCAAACCCCACGTTTTGCATGTACTCTGGGGGATTATTGGGAACTCTGGTGAGAAGAACAATGTGAAGCAACTGAGTCTAGCAGTACTGATGAACTTTCAAAGAGATCTGTATAGAAAGTAGGAGCTCGTTTTTAGATTGAGTCAGTGTAAAATTCTCTGGCATGTTCTTCAGGCTGAAAACCTGATGAACTGCTTGTCTGTCTGAACCGCTGTGTCCGTATGGAGCAGACATGCTGGTGCTTCTGCAGCCATCCCTGTCATTCGTTCACAACGTATCCTTAGGAAGACCCTTTCTTACCTCCCTTACCTTCTTTATATTTGTGTGGAACTGTTCATCTCCACACAGCTCTGAATGAGGGTGTGTATTAAAACACCACCTATAGGCTAAGATAAAGACTCGAATTACTTGGTCAGTCTGAACAGGGCCTTTAGATCCCGTCATTCAAAGTTAAAGTCTTTTCCCCTCTCCAGCTCACTTTTGTTGTTGTTGTTTTGTTTGTTTAGCTTATAGAACTCACTAGTGCTATTTAAAGTAAGCCTTAGAAATAAGATTCAAACTACAGTACAGTGGCCCTTGGCCGCAGTCGTGATGCCTGGACTCCCTTTGCCTAGTGGAAGCTATAGAGGTCCTTTGTTATTCAGGCAGAACTGTTGATTTCAGCAATAAAAGTACTTCAAGGTTCACCCTGTTGGCACAAAGAGTATATTTATTCTGTGACATGTTACTGTCAGGTGGGTATAAAAGTGCATCTATAAATTTCCTAGTTGTGAACTGCTGTTGTTCACAGAAAAACTGATAGAAATGCATCTTCCAATTTTGAGCATTCCGAGCAAACTAAAATGCTTGCTTTTATGCAAGCTGACTTCAGTGAGCTTTTGGACTGACTGTTTTATCAGTAGGGATGATTTTATAAATCAAGAGCAAGTAGTTCAAAATGCTCTGGGCATGGTGGTTTTTTTATAATTCTGGCCATGGCCTTATATCATTTTCATGTCTGTAAGTGACTGATTTCTGAGATATCTATAATTTTAAAACTGACTTAGAAGCAAGGTGCTTTCTGCACAGTCCATTATTATATATATTCTATATTGTATGTATAATATTCTGTATTATATATAGAAATAACCCAAAGGTATTTCTATTTTGCTCATTGTTTCTCCTTAGATGTTTGAGTTTCTAGGTGACTGGACGACCCAGGCAGATTGAAATTTTGCAGTGTGTAGTAGTAGATAAAATAACAAGTAGAAGTTGATAAACTTAGTTTTATTGGAAGTAAATTTCCTTACTAAATTAGAAGTGTGTAAAAACTCTTTACCTTGGTTTATTGTTGACCTTGTTACTGAAATTTTCACACAGATTACAGTGTTAGATCTGCTGTATGACCCATTGTCATCAAAGCAATCTCGTTGTCTAACAGCACAATGAGTAATAGGGCTTGGCTGAAGCAGGGTAGCTTTGAAAGAAAAGGTTCAGCTGGCAAATAGCTTTTATTTCTTCCTTGAGAAGAAGAAAAGTTTTTATTGAAATAAATGTGCTGTCCTTAGCATGGGTAAAGTACCTTGTTGACAGTGCTTTGAAAGATCTCTGTAATACATTTAAAGAGGTGTTTCCTCATGTGGAATTTTGGCTCCCTGTTTTCTGTCTGTTTTCGCTGGGCATTCACTTGTGTAGTTTCTCTGAAAAGACACTGTAGTGAATGACATACACTATAAGTTGTCCTCTTGTTCCTTGTAAGAAGTGCAATTCCTTCTTGATGCCTGAAAGCCTCGTTCTGTGAGGCAAGGGTGAAAAATATCCATCGAGAAACATGAAGCTCAGCGGATCCTCCATCAAAGGTGTCTTTGCACGTACACCCTAGGCTTGCTGTCTAGCTTCATGCTTCTTGCATTGAATGAATTGCCTGGTTAAAGCAGATAACATCCAGTTTATATCAACTGTGCCTGAGAATGATTCATCTTTTCAAAAGCACCTAAAAGTTTCACGCAGTTGCATACTGTTGACTTTCAATAATATTTAAGCTCCTAAGTAAACAAGCCCTTGATAGGCATTGGAATAACACTTTTGTTAGCGCTTAACATGAAGGCAGTGTTTGGTAGTTGCCTGGAACAGCAGAGTTCGGTGGAAGCCTGTTTTGTTTTGGCAGGAGAAGAAGAGACGCTGTGCACCAAATCAACTGAGCGTGGAGGAGATCAAAGCAGTGAGAGGCTGGAACAAGTAGGAGCATGACTGCTTCACCTGTAGGCAGTTACATGCCTGTATGCATATCCTTGATGCAGAGCTGCTGTACTTACCTCTGGGATGTTCAGCTGCCCATGGAACAGAAGGTCCATTTGGTGCTTTGCAAAGCTGCCTTTGAACGGTCTTTCGTGCACCCACATAGGGGCTGTGCTTTATATGTCAGCAAGTCAAAGACTGCCAAGTACCACCTCTTTCCTTTCAGGGAGCATCTCTATGTTGGAACAAATATATGAAACCTCTTACATAGCACTTAATTTTAACGCTCATTCTAGCACTTGTATAGCATTATTAAGTACACAAAATGCAGAAGAAACTACTATCTCTTCCCTAAAAATTACGTGTAGGGAAAGGGTGGACTGATTAATTTCAGTATAGTAAAACAGAAAATGGTGGATACAGAATTTTGCATAAATCTTCTTAGTTATAGTTTTAAGTGTAGTACTGTCATGTAAAAGTGTAGCCATAGTTAGGATCCAAAAGAACTCTTTGTCAATAGAGTCTGTTCAGTTTCAGCTACATTATTCATAAGATTCATTCCTCCCTCCAGCTGTTTCCACAAATTGAAAGACTTTATTTCAGCTTATAAATGCTATTTCCCCATTGTTCATGCCCACAGCTATTTTCCATGGCCAAGTACCCATCTCCCCACCCCCCAAGAAAAGAAATCCACACCCTATAAAAGAAGCCACGTAGAGTGGTCCTTTGAGGAGAAAATGGCACAACATTGGAGTTACCATCTGCAAAACTTCAACAGTTGGTATTTTTTGTTGTGTATCTGTGGCTGGGTGGGGATATTGGGCACAGAGCAGAACATGGGGTGTGGCTACATTACCAAAGGGTTTTCAGTTTTGTGTTGTGGCTTCAGTTTTCTCTTAAAACTGAAAAAGACAAAACTTGCTTCTTCAAGAACTGAAGAGCAGTCACTTGATATTCTGGTGGTACAGCTACAGTAGTAGGAGAATTTGTTGCTCACAGAAACTCCAGATGTACTGGCTTTTTAATAGGAAGACTGGTCAAATGGTTAAGAAACTACAGGTGTCTGGAACAGCACAAATAATACCTTGAATCTGTGCCATAAAATTAAGCTACAGACTTTTACCAAAAAAAAAAAAAAAAAAAGCCTTCTAACTTCAAACCATCTTCATGCATGTATTTTCTTCAGAGCCCCAGCTGGAGCATAGCTGCTGTGAAGATTCAGCTAAACTGAATTGCATGTTTTTGACACCCCTGGACTTTCCAAGATCAGAAAAAGGATCCTTAGCAAGACTGCCGCATCTACAACACAGGATAAGGAAAACCCCTTGTATGTGGATGTCCAACTGTGAATTCTTCTTTCAGGTTAAACAGGAAAAGATTTGTCTAGGGAAAATGAGGAGAACAGATTGTCACAGATATTAAACACACACCAGAAAAGAGATGCAGTTACTCTGAACAAACCGCTGGAATTGGGGGTCTATAGGACCTGTGAGTCCTGGGGCTTTTATATCTCCTATAAATTTCCAGGCACATTATCAGCTAAAATACCAGAGCCCCAAATCATATGAGTAGATAGTCACAAACGATTTCTATAATGTACTCATAATCTTATAAATCATTACCATTTGGTGTTACAAGTAGATTTGTTTTGTTCTAGAAAGGATGAAATCTGCTGTTAGTCTGCCTGCTATATGCTAGGTACAGTTAGGATTCTGCCTGCCCCTATAATACAAATCATGGTCTTAGCATTGTAAAAAAAAAAAAAAAATCACAGGTTTTTATCTACCTTTTGGAGGATGAGGACTAAGTTTTGAATGAGCCATGGCCAAGTTTGTGGTATCAACTGGAAACTGGGGAATTTGGTAATGCAGACTTCATGCCAGACAAAACTAGTTCATTTCTGTGTAGAATGTTTAGATTTTTTTTTTCATTAATTAAACCCAGGAAAAATATCTTCACATGAAGTTGAAACTGAAGAGTTTTTGCATGATGGATTTTATAAGCCTCAAAAGCCTTATTTGTTTTATGATGATGGATTTTTTTAGCAGAAAAGCATTATTTATAATCTGTGCATTTTTCTTTAGCTAATTTACTTACTGGAAGGCAAGTTTTGTTTGTGAAGTTTATAAACAAATTATGTACTGCAGTGTATACATAGTTGTGTATAACTGCACAAATGTGTGTATCTGTAATAACTTGTCTCCTTGCAGATGCACATTTTCAATTCTCTACTTACTGGCATTAGGTATATATACAAGTGAATTGAAAGAGGAATAAGGAAAGAATAGGAGACAGGAGAAAAGTCTGGGATACAATTTCATTTCTGATATCCTCTGTGAACACCAGCAAAGGAGTGTGAAACTAGACATTAGCTGAACACTATATAAACATGAACACTATGAAGAAGACACAGTTGGAGTTTGCCCTTTTGCTAGGTGGACTATATGGCTGACCATAAAAAACCTGGTTTGATGTTTTTATTTGTTGAAGAGATGTGTTAAGAGTAGACAGTGTCATTCAGAAAGCCATCCTGATGCAGAGTTACTTTTCTAGAGTAACGACACTTTAAAAGATACAGTAAAATTATTCCTGTATAGAGAGCAAATTTAAATTAGATGTCTACACTGTTCTGCTTAAATCCATGAGAAAGAAGAAGAGGAACAGGAATACCAGCCTCAGTGTCAGGCACATGTGAAGCATGTTTGAAGGCACCATTTGAAAGTTTTTTCCAGTTTGGACTCCCATGAGATAAGAAAAGTTTGCATCAAACTTTGCTGTAGGCTTATTTACTTTTGGAGTGAGAGTGTACATGCATTCAGATAACAGTTTTTACACCATGGTCTTGTCTTGAAGGATATATTTCTATATGGGGGCTGTACCAAGTTTACCCTACAGCATGCAGAATACTCTCACTTTGGTGAGGAGCCAAAATGTTCCCTGTAAGGGAAAGGGGACTGAAATTGTATCTGATCTGAGTACTAATCTACATCCCTCAGGCTTATCCTGCGGCTGTTTCTGTGTCGCAAAGGCAACACTGGATATGCCTTTTCAATGAGATCATGCAAAATCAAATTGCTATTAAATTATATTTCACTCACAGTTTTGAATTGAGTTAAAGTATGAGCACTAGTGCTAAAACTTTGGGTAGAAATACCGATGCCAGACTGATGCTCCAAATGCTGTCTGGATAAAATTAATAATTTCACACAGATATTTCAAGCTCATGTTACATGTTTTAATATTGTTAAACATAAGTGATAGCACATAACAGCACGGCAGCCAATCTGAAAACAAGCAATGGGACCCTATTCCTTAATGTACTGGCTACTTGCTCTTCCTGGACATGTGTAGCTGAATGGAACAGAGTAGGATTGTGCTTTCTTCTTTATTTTTTTGATGCTGTGTACTCTCCTGTGCTCTGGCAGTAGGGCTGTTAGCAGTTCCTATGCAAGCAGAGAAGTGAGATTTGAGAAGTCAGAATCACCTGAGCAAGATGCAGTGTGGGAGAGGTCTGTACGAGGCCGTGTGAAGGGGTCTAGGTGACAGGGGTCATGGGCAGCAGTGCTTCTCAAACAACAGCTGTGGGCCTTGGTCCTCTCCAATGGATGAAATGGTCAAGTCTTGTAACAGTGTTCTGCATCAGGTTTATTCCTGCTCTGCAGATTGTGAAGAAAGATTGTTCCCTTAGCAGAACTCACCAGTACGGTGGGTCTATTCAAGCCTGCATCTGGGAAGATAGTTAGTGCCTTCATTTATGAAATTCCTATCACAGAATTGTAAGTTCTTTGGAACAGCGACTGGTCTCTTGAGAGACCTCTAACATCTCACGTACACTGCAGTATGTAAATCATTTTAATAAAGGAAAAAAGGGGAAGCTCTTCCAAATCATCAAATACCATCTCACAGCCTGGAAAGGTTTAAAAGATGTTTGATATCATTCATGGTTTGTTTGTGGGTTTGTTTTTGCTCTGCCTTTCTCTAAAATCCCCTCACTCCCTTCTGCCATTCTGAATGTAATGTACATGAGAGCAGAGGTAGTGTGTCTGTGGCCACAGTTCCGGCTTCCTTGCTCTGCTGGAGCACGTGTTGCTCCAGGAAGCTTCAATAGAAACCTTGTGCTGGTAGGAGCCACAGTCCACAGCAGTTAGGTGGCTGTGATCAGCTCAGTAGGCTGGGTGGGTGTTTCACTGCCTCCTACTACAAGGAATGTTAAAACAGGTTTAAGTGTTTCCAGTTGTTTCACTGTCTAGTGGCCGGAGGCCTGATGAAAGGAGATTTATAACACTTACGCTTGTGGTAGCTTGTCAAAACTTTCCTTTCGTGCAGGTGACAAAGGTCCGTGCTGTGGGAGCCGATCTTTTTTCTTGAGAATAGTGCCTCCTCTTCTGATGGCTGTGTGTACCTGTGACTAAG
This sequence comes from Cygnus olor, assembly GCF_009769625.2. NCBI lineage: Eukaryota > Metazoa > Chordata > Aves > Anseriformes > Anatidae > Cygnus > Cygnus olor. Next base: position 63,620,705 of record NC_049173.1, on the reverse strand, counting down.
AAATAGCTGGGAAGATGCTCTCTGCAAATTCACAAACCGGCTTGTAGGTACTAAGGGAAGAAAGCTCGTTAGCACAGTAGGTGGGGTACCAGTGGATATAACAGGACCATGGCAACATTTCTTTTGCAGTTTCTTTTCTTCATCATTTTAGCTTATAAAAATATCTCTTCTAGCAAGAAAGAGTTCCTTCTCTCTTGGATCTCATTGGTGTTTTTTACATTTGTGAAGGGCAACCCTTGACATTCCTTATGTTTCTTCTAATGGCTTTTCAGTGTTGATTCACACTTTCCTTTTTTGTTTTAGTGTGGAAGAGTGAAATTCCAGCAAGGCTGACTTAGTGAAAACTGAATTAGTGTTGATGGCTGGAGAGAAATGTAACTTGATCTTCTGTCTCCAGTGCTCGAATCAGGAACTGAAATAATTGTTCTAAGACCCTGGTAGAGTTGCCAGAAAACGGAGCAGTGCTTCTGCCAGATAGTCACCGCAGAAGTGCCAGACATTCCTTCCCTCTTTTGAGCGCGTGTGTGTGCATTTGAGAAGGAAAATGCACACAGGCAGCAGGGGACCATAATACTTTTCACTCTGTGGTGGTCGCAGAGTGTGCAGTGTAGTGCAATACTGCTGGCAGGGCCTGAAGGGATATCAGTGTGTGATGGCTGGCAAGGGGTGCAGACACAGGACTCAAATGTAGGAGTTTTTTTTCTTGCTTTTTCTCTGTTGAATAGTGGCATTAGCCACTCTGTCACAGGGCTTGATGGAAGATATGAGGTAAAGCCACCAGAGAGAGGACTGAAGGGCCCATCACACAGCAAGAGAAGCTAGTTCAGTCCCTAAAGAATTCGTGGCTCGCTGGAAGAGATGGTGTAGGCTGCCAACGACTAAGCCCAGCTGCACTGGTTAATGATTTGTGCTTTTAATTGAAACCGTTGTGCACTACTATAGCCCTGGCTTGTGGGAGCTGCTGGTGCAATAAATCTTGATTTTTCCATATTAGAAAGCTGTGTTCTTTGGGGATTTTAAAGTCTCGGGTATTTTTCCCCTTTTCTGTTGCTATAGCTACTATAATTTTTGTTAACGAAAAGAATAAGAAGTAGTTTGCTGCACTTAGTTTACGTTATTGTGATTCTGATATAGCTGCCAATATTCTCTTGATCCTTTCCTCTCTCCTGTCTCCCCACCATCTGAGTCAGTTCTCTAAACAAACTGCAGGAGGCCAGGATCTGCTATTCTCCTGCAGTCACTAGAGGGTTGTATGTGCGTGGGGGATTCGGCTTCTACCCATGAACTAGGGACTCAAAAACATGAATTTAGTCTTGTGTTTGGATTTTAACCTTGGCTGTATATTAAATGAGCAGCTATGCATAGTTTGGAAACTTCCCACATTTATGGGGTCGCACCCTCTTTGCAGGACAGCAGGAGTTCCAGTCTCTTTCAGTGGGGTCTCACATCAGGGTACCATGGTATTCAGCAGAATAGGGCAGATCCATTTCTGTTGAGGTATCTTTGGGAACATAAGTCTAATCCATGAGGAGAATGTATCTGAGTGTGAAAAAAGATGGGTTTCTTTTTCTGAGGAATGTAGAGTGCACTCTTAAAGTGGAGGGGAAGAAGGGGAGCCTATTTCTTTTTCATCCTTGTTGCCCTTTTTTTCTTCAAGAAATCTCATTTTCTTTTCTCTCTCTTTTTTTTTTTTTTTTTTTGTTTCCTGGCACAGTGTGTTATCTGTCCTTCATCTCACCCTTGTTCTACCTGCCTTCAACCCTGTGACATTTGTCTGATCCTCATCCCTCCTGTTTCTTCTTTACAGTGTGCTTCCTTTATTTCAGGAGCACAGCTAGGAGGAAGGTTGAGGTTCTCTCATTTTGCTGGCACCATACTCCTCTTTAATATTTCTTTTCACTCTTCAGTCATCTGAGATGGGAGCTGGAGCTGAGGCAGGGGACCGACCAAGCCCTCTCTCTGTCAGCCTGCACACACCACACTGTGGTTTATCAGTGTGGGAGCACAGGGTTTTCGGTTTTGTTTGGTTTGGCTTAAAAACTGTAGAGGTTGAAGGAGAGGGAGGTACTAGCCAAGAGGTTCATAAACACAAAGGGAATCTGAATCAGAAAGCCACCATAGACAAAACAGGTGCTCAGCAGGTGCCCTGAGAGATGTCAGCCTGCTGGAGCGCAGATGCAGCAGGCAGGAGGGGTGGCTTTCAGTGCCTGCAGAGGCAGGGGAGGACTGGCTCGTCTCTGTTACTGATGTGTTCAGCGTCAGTGACACCTGCATGTCTGCGCCCCACCATGTATCTGAAGAACTTGAACTTACTAATGAGCATGTCATCACAGCCTGCTTGTGAGCTAAGTCGTAAAGTTATTCCTGGTTCATTGATAGAATGATGATATCTGGAGAGATCAAAGCATAGAATTATGAGGTAGAGAAGCCAAAAAAGGAGCAGCTCTGGGAAAATGGGCCACTCAGCCAAATGCCCAAACGTGGGCTGTGGGCTTAATCTCTGGCAGTGAATTTCAGGATCTCATCTCCAAGCATCTTTCCCGAGACCACAAAAGCAACCTGTCAAATGCAGCTCAGAACTCCTGAATTCTGCAGTCATTGCTTTAAGCAGAGGAACACCGTTTCTAAATGTAAACAGATAAACTCTTCTGAACAGTTCTGGCACAAATCCTCCATGTCAACAACAGACTTGCCATCCCATTTGCTGCTGCTAATGCCTGTGTCCAGGATCACTTCTGGATTTGCTTTGCATAGAGGGGAATTAAAATCTTCTCTGTGCCTTTCCACAGATTCCCTGGGTAACTGCCAAGAGCAAAAGAGGCAGACCCAAGGTTGTTCTCATCTCTTTGTACAAGCCAAGACAATTTTGGTAATATTTTCTACTTATATCCATGAAGTCTCTAGCCAGTTTATCATCCTCCTAGGATGCTCTTATATCAGCATATTGAGACAGTCCATCCAAATCAACTGTTGCTTCACTTGAAGTGTAGGCATTGGCAGCTGCAGTATCACGGACAGGTCCTGCTTCTTGGAGATACTGACTCAGAACACTAACGCCATTAGTAGGACATAGTGATCTAAACGGAATAGGTCCATAGTGACACCATATATCAGTTTGTGACCTTACTGAGGCACCATTATCCAAAATCTTCCACTGCTGCTTTGAATTTAAAACAGCAATTAAAACTTGTAATAATGTCACCTTGCCTTCTGCTAGTACTAATGGGTTTGGTATTCTTTTACTGCATAGTACTAGAGAGAAGTCAGAGTACTTTGCACCTCAGTATAGCATCAGTAGTTGGCATCCCTTACTTCTACTGAAGATCTCTATTTTTCAGTGCTTCTGACGCTTATGAAGCATCCATTCCACATCCCTCTCCAGATGCTCCTTGTAACCCTCCTCTGAAGTTAGTTTTCCTGGTGACACCTGCATCGGCCAGGAGAGTGTTATCTTCAGATTGTCCTTTGCTGAATACTGCTTACAGCCTTCCCTGGGAGCAAACTGCTGTTCAGATTCCTGTAACAGTGTTGGTCCTTAAATGGTCTCAGATTTTCTTCTAATCTCGTTAGCCATTTTGTCTGTTCTCATCTGCTTAGCACTGGGGAAACATAGTCACACAAACTGGATGCTGATCCAGGGCTTTTGCTTTATTGCTCTGACTTGAACAATGCAGCCACTTTGTTCCTCTGTTTATTTACAGCCTGGGCCAGCATACCTAAGGTCACCACATTTCTTTGCAAAGCGTGCCTCAACCTGAATATTCAGTGTGGCAAACAACCTAACCTGCCTCACTGGATTTCAGGGTAATGTTTTCATCAGTCCTTGTTTTATGTATTTTTTTTCAGCTTTGTTTGCTTTTCCAGTATTTTCTTTTTCCCTCCTAGCACCAGAACTTCTGTCTTCGATTTTTCCTTTCTTTTTCAGACCATTTGCTTTATTTGGTGCTTACTCTGTCAGGGATGGAGATCCACCTACAAATCTGTCTGTCCCTCTTCCCTCCCTGCCATCACTGACAGGGGAAGGAAGAAACATTGCTGTTGGTTTGGTAGAGATTGTACTTGTCTGTGTCTCTGTGGCCATGCTGGCCTTTGGTTTGTGTCTTTCCTCCTCTCTGCTCTGAGAAAGGGCTCTGCAGAAAAAGTCTGAAGCAAGCAGAATAAAACAAGCTTCTGAAAATAGGTGATCTGTTGAAAGAGTGAGTTGGTGAGTGCTACCAACTGCTGTACCCAAGCTGGCCATTTAAACCCCTCGATCTTCATGTTTTTTCTCAGTGGCACTGTTTCTCACATTGTCACAAGAAGTCAGTTGCAAAATGAAAGACGATTTCAAGAGTTTTCTAGCTTTGTACATGTAAACTTCATTGCTGTCACACGGAGTTTGGGGGGAGGAAGCTCAAGGGTCTGTTTGCACAGTTAGTAGTAAGCTAAGTTATTCATTTATAACTTACCACCTGCTATGGAATAATTCACAGGTTATGTACTTAGTGCTAAGCACACCCTTGTATAAGGTAGTTTGGGAAGCGTGTTACCTACCCCAAACACACTAAGAGCATTTGCATGAAGAGTTAATGTGGAGTAATTAGGATGCTGTAAATTCTCCTCTATGTACAGACAAGTTCTCACTTGTTTCTGTTGTATAGAGCAGGATTTGAGAAATGAAAAGTAAAGGTATTTCTCTGCACTGGGAAAGTTAATTCAGGTTTAAAGTACAGTGTAGTGCAGTACCTTGCTAAACTACCCTCTGTGTGGCTGAGTGTACTTCAAGCACAACTCAAGCAGTTTACCTAACGTTTCAGAGGAAGTCTAGGGCAAAGTGAAGACTGAATCCTTCTCTCAAATCTCTCTGTAGTTGCATCAAGATCCTATTCCTTCCATTATATATTTTTAAAAGCTTGTGTAAGCCATATAACTGCTATTAATTTTGCAGTTTGCACTCCGGTGGTGCTCAGAGCGGGAGCCCTGTGTGTCTGGCAGGAAGGAAGGGAGGTGTGCTAACAACACTGGAGACAGCAGCTTGCTCTGTATTATAGCTGTGACCCGTGTTTTGCCTGGCACGATGCCCTCATGAATCAAAAACTTGTAGTAGTTGCAAAGTCTGGATGCTTCTCAGGTGTCCAGCAGACTTTATCAGTCAGCCTCAGGGTGAGGAAGGTTCAGTCATCAATGTCAGTTCAACAGAGAAGTTCTTTTCAGGGTTTACTAAGACTTTTCAGCTTGTTTTTTTTCACTTTGTGTTTCCCCTGCAGCCTGTGCTTTCTGGCAGTCTGTACTGAACAGCTTGAGTTGTATTGCGATGTCTTTAGGAACTGGTGACACTCTGACACTCTGTGGAAATACTGAAGGACAGTCTCTTTTGAAATAAGGTTTCTTGTAATCTATTTTTCTCCATTTCTTTGTTATGCAAAAATATTAATGAAGAAGAATGTTTGTGCCTTAATCTACTCCCATTTCTTAGCAAAATTATAATCTGTTTTTTTTTTTTGTGTGTGTGTTAAAAGAAACAATTCATTATTGTGCAAACGATTTTGATTTCACATTTGGATTATTATAATTTCATTGAGGAATAAGCAACAGGAGCAGGTGAGCTCGTGAGCCTTGAATTGGTGTTTTTATGCAAATATCTTGAGGATGAAGGGAAAGGACAAAGGAAGAATAATACTGAGGAATGTATGTTGGGCACGATTTACAAGTAGCTTGTTTTCATACAGTTGTGTGGTCATTGTTGAAGTGTTTATGTTGTGAAAACCAAAATATATATGCCTCAGATTATTCTGTACTAAAGTTTCTGCAGCAAATGTGATGACCGAGGGCTTTCAACAAAGCAGTGTTCATAAAGTCTATTATAGGGCTTGCTGGAAGGAGTCACCAGCTTATGATCGATACTCAAGTACAGCAGGAGAAAACAAGTCACTTTTCTCTACTAAAGCCTGATTCAGATCTGAGGTATGCACATATTTTGCTCACTGAAGCCATGTGAGAGTAATGTGGATGCTTTGCTTCTAAGACTGAATTTTAGTGTGTGAAATCTGTACAGGGTTTTTGTTTCATCAAATGCATGAGTTTCTGGTGCATTCATATCAGAGAGAAAATACTTTGTTGAATGTTTTTATCCTTTCTTCTCTTTTTGTTTTCTAAAAAATTTAAAAGCAAAAATAGTTTGCACATTTTCAAGGCCAAATTTTATACACTATGGAAACACAATGTTTAGCATACTGTTCACAATGAAAGAGATTTCTGTCTTAAAAGAGAAAGCATGCAGATGTTGTTTACAATAACAGTATCTGTATGTGCATAGAGACATAACAAATACCTTTGGCATTAGCACAGAAACAATTTGCTTGGGATTCATCTTCTACACTCCAATAGAACCATTAAGGCTGGATAAGACCTCCAAGATCATCTGGTTCAACTGTCCCCCAACCACCAATAATACCCGCTAAACCATGTCCCTCAGCACCGCATCCAACCTTTTTCTTAAGCACCCCCAGCAACTTTCCCTTTGTTAGAGTACAACTTAAACTATCCCTGCTTCTTTCTTTCAGAATTTAGTTTTAAATAACATATTTTGAATGCATTTTTGAAGTACGTATTCCAGATAGTCCAGAAGAATGAATGTCTCAAATGAATGGCTGAACGTCAGCCTTAACAAAAGAAAAATAAACACAACTGTTTTTCAGGTGGATCAGTTCTCCAAGCCAGATAGTTTGTGACTCAGACAAGTGTGACAGTGTGAGAATGTGTGGCTAGCGTGGGCATCAGAAAATAAGGCATAAAGTAGCATTTTAGGTCTGAGATCAGTTTTAAGGGTAGTGTGAAGGTCTGAAGACTGGCTGAGGCCATACAAGTTCACAGTGCCACCAGAATTGTTCTGCCTTCTCCTTGACTGAGCCACAAGGCTCTGACATGTGCCCGCCGCTGGCCCTACTTCCCATGTGGCTGTAGAGTTAAGTTTCCTCTGAGCTTATAATAGTACCAAATAATTGTAAGTATTTTAAATCCTTTCTACCCTCATGCCTCAAATCAAGCTAAGTTCAAACCAATCAAAGCATTTTTTTAAAATACAAACAACCTTCAACCTGCAAAGGTAAATGCTAACTTCTGATTCAATAGCAGCCATATAGTTTCTGTTAACGTCTCCTTCTCACTTCCCTGGGGAACAGTTACTTTTAAAGGTACCTTCAGTTTATTCCAGTTTGATTTGTCAATAAATGTGAACCTGTTGTATTCAGTGACAGCTCGTTTAAGTACTGATTTAGCACAAATGAGTTGGTAGAAGTCACAGTGAAATTACTTCTATGCTGGTAGGACAATAGCTATGATTTATCTAAACTGTAGGGAAGTCTTGTATAGCCTTACAAGCTAGGTGGAAAGTGGCTATCAGACACTGCAATAAATGAGGCACAAGTCAATACACCTTTCACTTGTGCAGAAAGGAAGAAAAATTCAGTCCAAAAGCTGGATTCAGTCCAGCTTCTTCAGCTAAGATGTAATTCTAGTGATGTACAAAAGCAGAGCACAAACAAAACCTTTTTCTTCTTAATACTGAAGCAAGCAAGATAAAATAAACACCCTAATTGCCAGAGAGTTCTCGTAATTATACTGAAAAGTTTTTGGAAGACAGCGTGCCCTCCACAGTCTGAGAAAGACGGTCACCCCAGTGTTAGTGAAAATTCCTCCATAAAGGAGAGGCAAACCTGTATGCTACTGGACTCTTTGATTTTCATGTTTTTACGCCATTTTGTATCTGTGATTGCCCCAGCAGTGTTAATGGTATCAGAAAAGCTTAGCACATAACTCTTACATTTGGACACAAGTTCTGGACTGCAAGGTATGCAATGACAACCAAGTCCAGCCCCACTATAGCTTGTATCAGTAAATGTGGGATAGAAGTGTTTGTCACCTAGCTATGAAAGCCTAGCAGAAAGACTGTCAATTTGACTGGGAACACGCTGTCCCTGGATTGTAAGCAGGGAGGCTTTGGATGAGATTGTGGAGTTAATACTAACTAGAATCTGTGCCTTTTGCAGTGTCACAAAGATGAGAAGTTTGACGAACTCTCTTCCTTTGTATCTGTTATCCACAAACATTGTCACTTGTTCTCAGGGACTTGGATGTAGGCAGCTGTACGAATGGCTTGATCTCATTTGTCTTGGAGATTATGCTAGAGCATAATATGGCTCGGACACGCATGTTTGTTGGGAGCATATGGTCTGTTTCTCCAGCCTTTAGGACTAGCCTTGAGGGCAGTTAATTCTCATGTCTTGCTAGAAGCCTGTTGATGTAGTTAGGCTGGCAGTGTGCTGTAAAGAGAAAACTTGGAATGAGATAGGTGAATTAACCCTTAGTGCATCTCTCCATGCCACGCCCTTGCTGAGCTGGTCATTTAGCTCTTTATGTTAGTTTGTACAGTATTGCATGGCTTAACTTACAGTGGCCCAGCTTACAGAACAGGTATACACGATGAAAGCATGTAGGTCTTGTAACAAATGTTCTTTGGAGTCTCTACAGGAGCCCTCTCAAGGCAGAAATCTTTAAAGATTTAATTGGACTTTCCATTTCATCAGAGCTGACGTTGTTCTGGGAGGATATAATTGTTTTACTGGAAGGGAACAGGCAACTTGCCACAAAACTAAGCTGCAACTCTTAAATAAAAGTTTAGCTATACAAAACCTCTTGAAATGTGAGCAAGATTTCCTAAGCAATCAGAAAAGCATATTAGGCATTAGAAGATTTTAAAAATCAATAGAGACATTCTGTTGTAGATACTGTTAAGAGAAAAATAAGTATATCAAATTGGTTATTATTAATGTATTTTTGAGATTTTTATCTTTATCACAGGGTACCTTTTTGAAAACATGAGTTGGTTTTAGTAGTCCATAACACTCATTTCCCTGTAACATTCCACAACATTCATTTCTCTTCATTCACAACATATGTCTCCCTTACTGTCCTCCTCTCAGGTCTGCGCCTGGTGGGCCAGGCCAAACCAGTTATACTTCCGCTTGCTTTCCTCAGCTGTGGAGTTTCAAGAGGAAAGGCACGCTGCTTTAAAAAGCTTCAGAACACATGCAGATCTCAAGAACCCAAACTGTGCCTGGTAGAATTATCTTGCTTGCGGTACAAATTGGTTTAGTCTAGGACAGTTAAATGTAAGGTAATCTTTGTAAAAAGCATGACAACAAGGACTTTACAAACAGTGAACTGTTGCCCACAAACCTTGCTCAAAAATAACAACAGAAGTTCAGAGTGGAGTAGTTCTTGAAGGACATGCACATTTTCTTTGTAGAATTTGTACCCTTATTAAAGATAATGCTAGGGGAAAGAGGGAGCTCGAGAGCCTACTCTCAAAGACTCCCTTCTCAAGTCAGCAGGAGCACTGCATATGTATTCTTCTTTGCCACCTTCCTTACTTCATCTGCTCTACGCTGCAGCCTGGATCATAGCGAATGCCTGGCTCAGAGGGCTGCATCCACATACATGTTGTCTTCTGCTTGGGCAAGTTCAGTGCTCAAACAGAAACAGCTGCATCTGGACTCTTCTTCGTTAAGCTGCCAGATAAACAGTGCTAATGTTCCTGACACTCAGAAAACTGGCTTTGAAGGTCTGCAACATACTCGAAGGAGTTTTTGTTGGAACTGTGTACTTAATGGAAAATTTGCCTTAGAAATGAGTGCAAAAAATGGAGTGCGAGCAGTCCGTTTTAAGTCTAGGTAGGGAATCAGACCAGATGAATAAGAAGAGATATTGAGCAGAGTATTAAGAAAAACACTCGGCAAACAAACAAAAAAGCATGCATGTCTGTTGAACTGAAGAAATTTTATACAAAAAATCCTCTTCTGTTCCCATTGTACTAACAAAATGGAAGATGGAATCATTCAAATTATGAATGTATTTTTTCTAAGACACCTGTTGATCTGAGACATGGATAAGACAACTGAGTAACTGGTCTCAATGTTATCAATGGTACGCAGAAGGAGAGGAGAGGATCAGTTCTTGCAATGCAGGAACTGATGGATAAATTGCATGTAGGAAAGTAGAAGGGTTTCTTGAGACCTCACAGGCTCTCAAATTGTACAAAGAAAACACCCCTGACTGCTGTGAATTTCCATGTGGTTTTGCTCCAAGCCTAGCTCTAGCCCTGAACCACCTGTGGATGGGAGCAAGCTGAGGAACAACTGTGCTGCAGTGGGGCTGCAAGTTGTACCTCCGAAGTATTGGGGTGCTTTAGGAAATGAAGGACAACTTCCAACTGTACAGGAAAAGTTTAGGATTTACACCTCCCTTGCTAACAGACTAGTGGAATTAAGGATTCAGTGATGTCATAAGGTGCACCAGCACAAAGCTTGATGATTTTTAGTGTCCCATCTATGCCTAAGAAGGCTCCAGGCCATGCTTTCAGTTGTACCATTCTGGAAGAGGTAGGGGAGAGATGGTCCACAGGGAATGTTCTGTCATGGGGACTTCCTACGATGGTAAAAATCTGTTTGAAAATATCTGCATTGCAGCAGCTGTTTTCAGCCAGAAGAAATGTTGTCTGCTGAGGAGCAGATCTCATGTTGCCCTCACACTATTTTTTTTTCCCTCTTTATTCCTGCCAAAACTTTTGTGGAAGTTTTAGATGAAATGGATTTAATAGTTGAGCAGGTCCAGATTCTACCATCCTGGCTCATTAAAATACCACTTTGAGAACTGTCCTGGTGAAACTAGTGAGACTGCTCCTGGAGTGATGTACAAATGATGACTAAGTAAGGGTTTCAGAGTCATTCTTTAAATTTCAAATAAATCAGAATACTGCATTTTTTGGCAAGTGCAGTTGGTTGACTGGGCAATGCAGAATCTGTGTGACATGACTATTTTTGGATTTGTTTTTGACAGTATATCTTAATTCTTGAGAGATTTTTTCATTGCTTCATGCCAAATAATATGCAAATATTGTGCTGGAGAATGCTCTTACATAAGCCCATGGGATGTGATTCTCGCCATACAATGATTCATATAAACTTACAGGGCTGTCAAACTCATTCAAAGGCCCTGGCATAACATGACTATAAAATGCATTTTTTTCATTTTTTTGCCTCTGTCTCCCTCTTCATTTTGAGGTGTTTTTGTTGTTGTTCATTCGTTTGTTAAGACCTTAAATTACTGAGTGCTGTTAGCTGTGCTTCTAGGCACTTCAGTAAATTGTTGACTAGTTTCTGCCAAGTTTTCAACTTTTTGTTTCAAGTTATTTGGATATTTAGATTTTCTCTGTGTATACTGGGATGATACCAGCATCACCTATAGCAAAATACTCATGAAAAATAAACATTAAAGAAAAACCGCATATAAAAGTCTTCACTGTATATAGCATAGTCTCAACTGCATGGAAATTATAACTAAATTTGATGTATCTTGTGAAATCTCCTTTTAGGACCAAGTTCCCCTTTTGCTGAAAGCAAAACGATTTGCCTATTTGGCATTCAAGTTAACTTTGAAATGTGGAGTTCACTTTTTTTTTTTTTTTAAATATATTGACCACAATGATTTTATCAAGCTGTTGGGAAGCTGCAATTTGAGAAGTGTAAGGCTTCCATAAAAAACAAACACCTTGATGTACATGCATGCGCATTTATTATTATTTTTTATTGTGAGAGAAGTGGAAGATGACTGACTCTTAATGTGCTTTTATGCTGCTGTTTTGTATCATTTGTGTGTGCCGGGCCAGTGTCCTGTCTTTTTGAAGGTCTATTCAGCTTCTTCTGGTCTTCAACAGAAAAGCAAATCTTGCAAAATGAATGTAACGTCTGCATGCTGTTATTTGCCTTATGTCACACATTTTTTTTTTTTTTTTTACCTTGATTGCTATTAAATGATTTAGATTTAATACAGTAAAAGCATTGAACTGGTGAGTGGAAAACATTAAAAAAAAAAAAAAAAAAAAGCTGTTGGTTCCCTGTGGAATGTACAGTCCTAGAAAGTTTGGCCAGCATCAGAAGCTTTTCTTTCTTTTCCCAGGCAAGTCCTTCTCCAACCAGAACAGGCAGTTCTTTACAGCCCTGTTATCTTGACAGTATAACAGTAACAATAACACTGAGACACTGGGGAAATTTGGAGAGCTTCAGAACATTTAAAAAAAAAAAAAGTTACCTACTGAAAAAAAAAATCAAACCTCCACACAGCTGGGGAAGTTTGATACACACAGGACAATCAGAGGGTAAGAAGACCTGGAATCTGTGGTCAGCATGATTAACTCTGCATTTGGAGCTGCAATCCACAGGAGATTTTCTGACCTAATTTGTGGTAGAATTGTTTGGAATAAAGTGGTTTAGAGAATGTCCTCCTCACTGCAATGGGTCTGTTTGTACAAGGATTTTGTGTGTTGTCAGTACCCAGCTTGCTTTCCAGCATCACATTACAGTTGGCTTCTCAAGCTGTCTGGACTTACTGTGGGTTTGAGTAAACAAGTTTGTAGTACTCCTTATTTTTGCATTAAGTATGCCATTAATGGTTGTAAAAATTGGTAGTTCTGGTCAGAACCTGGGTGGCAGGACTTCAAATTGTGGTACATATTTCAGCCTACAAATGAAGGAACATCTCGAACCACCCACAGAGCATGCCAGGAGAGCCACAGAATCCTTGATAAACAACTCTTGTGGCATCAGGTAGAATAAGTACTCCCTCATTTCTTTCCTGAGGGACTCATGACATAAAAATGTATTTCTCCCTCTTCCTGCAAAATATTTCTCAAGTGATTACAGTGGCAGAGGAAATTGCCAGTATGAGCAGTGCTCTACAGAAGAGAAATGTGGGATGTAGTCAACAGAGAGGCATGGTGGCAGAGGTTACCACTTTCACATCCTGGCCCACATCCATATCATAAAATTCTCCCCTCAGGCTCAGAACATTTCTATTGAGGTAGTGGGGCGTGTGCAATTTATATCACAGTACTGGGCTGTTTCTTAGCTGATTTGCAGCAACATTATAATGGTAAGACCCATCTTTTGGGTTCTTGGTCGTCACTCACTGTCTTTCCTTTCCTATTCATTTGAGGTACCTCAAGAAGGTAGAGTTGCCAATTGCCTTCTCTCTGCACTTGTCTGGGAGAAATTTCTCCCAGAATGTGTCTTTTTTTTTTTTTTTTTCTCCCTCTTCTTCCAAACCCCTTTACTGTTGAGAATCAGTCTGAGGTGTCTGTTTTTATACCTGTTGTGGGAATTCACTTGCAAGGACTTCTCCCTACTGTCTGCCATTTCCATTTAGGCTTTCTTCCATGCATCTGGTATTCTTTTTGTATCCTAGCTATACAGAAGAGTAAACAATATTTATGTGCTTCTGGCAGCATTTTAATTTCTCTTTGGAAGAAAACCATTGGTCAGGAGTTCGTGAAGTCAGGAAGACACTAGTATTGCCTTGTACTGGGAATTCTACAACACATGACTGAATATATAGGGTTTTCATCATGGCTGAAGTTTAATTTACAGCTTTTGGTTTGCTACCAAATCTCGTGCCTTAGTATTATTAGGATAGAGCTAGAAATCAGTAATGATTCTTTATATTACCTGAGGTCTTAAAAGCATCATAAGACAGTTTTACTTGAAGAATCTTGTGGTTAATAGAGGGAATAAGCCAGGAACCATTTGCAGACATTTTCATGTCACAAGCAGATCTGAAAATTATATTCAACCTATTCACTATTGCACTTATTTCACCGTTTGAAAACTATTTCCATAATATACACAAAGCTACACTTTAAAATTGTGAAGTTTCCTCCTGTTTAAAAGCTTTTGTGTGGCTGGAATGCCAGTCATAACTACATTATTTGCAGGTATTGCAGAGTGCACTTGGTGGGTTTTCAATGTATGGTGATGGATGGAAGAACCACACCAAGCCTGTGATATTTTGTGAATATCAAGCTATGTTCATCAGACATGCCAGAATTTGAAGCATGCACCTAATGTCTGTAAGCTATCTCCTGCTATAGCATTGGGCTCTGATAAGCTTGAATGGGATGTGGATGTGAAACAACAGCAGCAGAGTGGTAGGGTTTAGTTTCTCAGGACCATAACTAGACCTGATTGCATTTTATAGAATGAAAAGCAGACAGGAGTTCTGCTTTTACAGAGTGTAGTACTTACAGCAGTCTTGAACAATTAATTGTCATTTGGGCTTGTCAAAGCTTAATTGACTTTTCTTCTCACAGATATCCAGATTTCTAGAAAGCAGAAATGACCATGACTGCCAACAAGAATGCCAATGTCAACAGCAGAGCTGGAGGGAGTAAAGTGCCTCAGGACACTCTGGATAGGTAAGTGAACTGCAGGCTTTGTAGACTCTGAGAAAGGTTTGTTTGGAACAAACTTTGTTAAAAGATAAGCAAACTCTATTCTGACAGCTTTGTTGGGCTGGGAGAAGTTTTTGGTAGGAAGTGGAGGAATTGAGGTATAAGAGATCCATTTCTGGCATATTTCTGTTGAGCTGCTGCTGCTCACTGGTGATGAAAACGATTGCAAGGAAGGACCTGTGTTAAAGGCATCATGCAGGCCTCAGGAGGCTTGGGCTAAATTTCTGGGCTGTATGACTACATGCTTTTCTCCATTGCCAGTCACCAGTTTGTATTTTGTATCAGTTTCTGTCACATTTGCTCTACTTCATCTGCATTGACAGACAGTGTGGGAAGAGGTTGCCTCCCATTGCAGGTCTGGCAGCGAGCGTGAAAGGGCTGAATGTAAAGTATAGGGATCATTTTTTTTTCTTTGCTTATTTGTGCTCCTCTCTGCAGCATTAAGTCATTTACAGAGGAAGTAGATCAACTGTATCATTCACACCTAGGGGAAAGCAAGTGGCCCATCCCGTTATCATATGGCATTTTCCCCAAACTCAGTACTGTAGCCAAGGACACTTTAAGTCCCCAAACCTGGCAATCCTGAGGGTATCAGACTGTTTAAGACTAGACCAGAAAAGACAGTGGGTTTGCAGAAGGCTGTGATGTGATTGCACACAGTGACACAGACACCTGTAAAATACAGATACCTTTCACTCATGAATTAGTAATATGAAATGGTAAAGAGTGTAAAGTCCCTTTTTTTTAATTGCTCCCTTGTCCTTTATTTTACAATGATGAAAGACAGTGTTTTGAGGACAAGAAGTTTCCTTTGGGCAACTCTGCTTTGCAATATTGCTCTGAGATGCAAACAAACAACTCATCTGTAGTCAACAAGTTCATATATCCTTGTCAGAAGGAGTCTTGTTCTTGGCCACAGCCTTTACAAAACAATGCTGACTGGTTCAGCTTGTGGCCTTCACAGAGGACAAGCCCACCAGCTCCTCTTGGTCTGGGACTGACAGTTGCAAAACTCTTACTTTTATCTGCAGTCCCACTAGGACAGCCTTGGTATGCTTTGACTAGGAAAGTTTAAACAGCCATCTGATTAAAGAACCTGTGTGAATTAACCATTTGAACACAGGAGTAAAGTGCTAGAGTGAGTATGCCACCTTAGCAAAGTGAGCAGAAAGCAGAACACACTATTCAGCGTCTTTCTTCAAAAGCACAAAATGTTGATGTGTACCTTTGTCCCTGCTGTAGCACTTTATGCAGCTCTCCAGGGGATTCCTGCACAGGTATAACATCCTATTCTGTTTTGAAACTGTTCTGCATTGCCTTATCTAATAACATGTCAATATCTTCATTTTTCTTCTCTTTTGTCTCAAAACAAGACTTTAACCCCACTATAAACAACATACAGGAGGAATGTGCAAATAACTTGCACCAATTTTATGGAGTCTCTGTACTGCAGCAATACCCTTATGCTAGGTATTGGACATAATGCCTGCCTCATTTCTGTTTGCCTAAGGAAGTTCAAAACTCTGTAAGGCTTTAAGTAGGCTTCAGTAAAACGGGATTGCATCCAGAAATGAATGTGGTAGAAGGGAAAAGCAATACAGGTCTCATTTATCTGTTGGACACTTTGGGATGGAAGTGAGAGTTGTACCAGTGTAAATGAAATGCTCCAATCACCTTGTCTAGGCACAGCTGCAGCAGTTCCAGCCCTATTTCAGTGAGGGTGGCACACCTGGCAAGCTGTACCAAGGTTAAACCCAGCTGCCAGGAGTACTGTATGTGCATTGGAGGGATGTACTAGGAGAGCTTTGAAGTTTCAAATAAATTAGTAAAGACTGTGATTCAGGTGAGTAGATCACATAGCTACAGATTGATTTACTCACTTGAAAATGAAATGTCGGAGGCAAAAATTCCCCATCTTGGCAGGTGTCAGGTAGAATAACCAGCATAGATGGAGAAGTTTGGCGAGAGAGATCAAAGAGAGTTGGCTTTGATCTTAGCAGGGAGCTGCAGGTCAACTTGAAAGTGATGTCAAATCCTGGCTTGGTTTGGCATACTCACCGTTGTATTCTTAACTTTTCCAACCACAAACAATAAATATATATATACGTGTGTGTGTATATATATAAAAATTAAATTTAGAGATTTTCAGGATGGAAGCAATGGAATGGATTTTCTTTAACAGCTTATTTTTTTGTTTTGTTTTTATTAAAGGAAAGTCTCTTTTTCATGGCACATCCCTGTTTTGTGTTTAAACACTCTGGCTTTGTTCGCAGTTCTGGTCATCTTTACATATTGCATGCACATATGGCTGCCTTTATGTTGTTTTCTGTGACTAATCACCCATTTCTCTTTCAGCTCTCTCTTACACCTTCCCTCTTGTCTGCACATAGTATTGAATTAAAATAGTTTCAGGCAATTTTCCTGAGCTGGATGAAATGGCATCATCCTGATTACCAAGGGACAGGTTGACTACAAAGTAGAGGTGAATTAATAATCACCTTAATTAATAATTTGCCTTAGGCAGAAACCTTGCCCTGGTGCAGTCTCTGCTGGTGACCTCCTTTGTGGCGTTGTCACACACCGTTTCGGGGTCTAAACCTTTCATTAGGTTGATTTGCCTTTGCCTTTACTCCAGGTACTGTTCTTCTTTCACTTTTAAATTATGCAGCTGACTAAAGAAATAGATGACCTGCATCCATCCGAATGTCTCTTGGTAGTCGTATTATGCAACAGTAGCTGTGGTAAAGCTCAGCAGAAATGGACTTGGTATCCTTGTACAGTTCCCAGTTTGTTAGTTTGTGCATTTGGGATCTCTTAGTTCAAAACTGTAGAAAACATAGAATAACAAGGGGGTGGGGAAAAGAAGGGGTGGCTAGAGGAATTTCTAGAGGCATACACGTATGTGGATATTAAAAGCAGATCCCTAATGATATCTGGCATTCTCATGTCATTAATCATCCTTCCAGCTGTGCAGACAGGTCAGTGCTGGGAACTTGGATCTGGACTTGAGTAAACCTTGGACCTGCTCTTCTATTTTTATCTTTTCCATTCTTAATAGCTTAGAAAGTACAGTAGGATACTAAGTTATTAGATAATAGCTGTCAAATAAACTGTCTTTCCTTACCATCACCATCTGTTTTGATTAGAATTTATCAGAAAAAAGATTTTATAAGTACAAGCATGGACCTGAAGCTGAGGAAAATCTTTGAGTTTCATGACAAGTGAGGAGATGAATAGGTTGTCATGCACCGGTTCTCCATCCATTATTTTGCCTTATATGATCTTCTTCACCTGTCTTTGTGAAACCTATAAGAGGATATTTGAGTCAGCCGTGGGGATTCTTCATTTTAGTCAGACTGTAAATCAGTGGAGTAAGTGCTGGTATAATAAAAGGTAAAGGCTTGCAGGATTTATTGCAAACACGTTCAAAGATCCACTTAAACTGCACAGTCATTGTCTCCCTTTAGTACAGGATTTGACTAGAGATTTGGAAAACTGCAAATGTTCTTTCTGTATAATCTGTGGAGGTAGAATTTCAGTAATGGCTGATACTGGCATAACACAGGTGTATTTGTCTCCTGGTGGCTAAGGCGTCTTTTTAGTGTTATTTTCTTGTCAGTCCTAGTTTTGGTGCAGTTTGTTGCTGCAAGATGCAAGGTGTGTTACAGTGATATAGTGTTGCCATCTTGTTGAAGTTGTGGAATGTCTTCACTGGGAGGCAAGAGTAGATTGATTGGTGACCTTCAGCCTGGAGAGGAGGGGAAGAAGTGGTAATAGAGGTCTTTGAAATTATGGGTGGAACAGAGATGGTTAATAGGGAAAAAAAAAAACTTTTCCAATTTAAAAACTAATAGGCATTAAATAAACCAGAAGGAGTCAGGTTGAAAAGAAGGTACTTCCGTGCAGCATGTCTTTCAACAATGAAACTGACTGCTGCAGGAAGTTGTGGTTACACGAATTCATGGAAGAAAAAACTACCAAAGGCTTTTATCCACAGCAGCAAAATCTGTGAGGCAACAAGTCTTTAGCATTAGGCTGGCTGAGTAGCACTGTGGCTCATCTTATCCTTACTTCCTTCTCTAGGCACCTGATAACGGTCTTGGGCAGTAACAGAGCCAGGACTAGGGGTGCTCTTTGGCCCAACACAGTGGGAACATTCTAATGTCATCTGGAAGAGAAGCCCTTTATATGAAGCAAATACTAGAGCATTTGTGAAACAATTGTTAAACTTACCGAATGAGACTGGAACCCTAGCTCTCAGTGAACTCCAAAGACACAGCTTTAATCCTTCCTTGTGAGTCACTGATGTGAAAGGCAAGGAGCAGAAGGTTAGGAAAGCACCTTATGTGTAGCTGAAAGTGACTTAGCAATTCTGGCAAGAAGCAGCTCTGTGAAATCTTATTACCTCTTCAATGGGAGACAAAGGAGCTCATAGTGTGCAACAGGTGTGTGACTGTTTTGCGCCAGTTGTCTTCTTTGTTTGACTGCACCATACCTAAGAGGATGGCTGCAACTCTGAAGAAACCTTAAGAGAACACAAGTCAAAGAAAAGGCATAACGGTGTTTGTATCTCCCTACAATGGCTTGCTTTTCTTAACAAATAATTCAATATTTATTTGGAGTCGACTTTGTGATTTATGCAGAATTTTATTTTGAATTCATAAATTAATTCATAAAGTGTTTGTCCTAATCTTGTGGTTGCTCCAGTGCAAAGTTAAATGTAGAAATGGCACCACCAGCTCTATTGACTTAAAAATCACACCAGTACTATATGGTATTAAAACAGGCCTACACTTAGTTTATGAGGTCATGCTCTGCTCAGCAAAATATAGGTTTCAAACTTGTAGTCTGTTTAGTCTAACAGGAAAAAAGAAAAGATTTCTGAACAAAACTAACTGGAAATAGAAAGACTGTGTTCCTGCTAGATGGTGTTCCCCCGATACAAGCTGGGTCTGAATGAGAAACAGAATAAATATTAAGATGCATTTTTACTTAGGAAAGGGTTTTTTTTGAATAAATTATTGTGGTGATTTTAGTAGTGTGTATATAAACAGACTGCCATAATCAGCTTGAACAAACATCTTTTTAGTTTAATGTCACTGGACTTGATTTGGGAATATAGCCAAAGCAGAAGCCAGTCTTTGTTCCAGTTGTGTGAAAGGACTATGTGGCTATTAGTCTGGGACAACTACGTCACTATAATCGGGTTAGTTTCAGCACAAGTTGGATTGGTGATGTGGGCAAATTTGTGATGTCTCTCCACCCAATCTGCACAGGAGCAGTATGATTCTCACTGAATTGGAAAATCCTCTCCAGCCGGGCAGTTGTGATTTAATGACCTGATAAAGTGTAGGTGCTGATGTCCGTGGGCCAAATTTCAGATGCAAGGCATCTGAAATTTGTACTAGCACACGATTACATCTGCAAATTGCTGTGAGCACAAAGTTGCAAGTTCTTAGTCTCAAAACATTCATAGAAGTTCCCATTTCTAAATACTTTTTGTTGGATCTTTGAATCTAATTACTCTCGTGTGAGTAAAACTGAAATCTGGCCTGATGCTGATCCACAAAACTTTATTTTCAGTTCATTCTGTCTGCTTTAGTTTCCTGATATCTTTGAAGCGGTGACTTCTGTGCACAATAGCAATCAGATTTCCAGTAGGGTATCTTTGATCTCTGAGTTGCATCTCTCTTTTTGCCTGGAAAGAGGAGGAAATAACTGAGCTGGATACCCACAAACCTCTAAGTATAGGCTTTGGTTTTTATCTCCCAGCAGTGTGTGAGGCCATTTCAGCTGTCACCAACGATTTGTCAGCTCCATTAGTCTAATGCGCACTGAGATTTGCTTGTACTGGCTTTGTGGCTCAGACCTTCTTCAGAATTTAATTTAATGGGACAGAATTTTAATTGGTGGGAGCTGGCTTATCTCCAGTGAAGGCGATGGAGATACACCACGTAATCCAAATGACTATACAGACTTATACCTCTCCAGAGGTAGCTACACAGTGTTTCTGCTTAATTGTTTCTAGTTCTTTAAATTAACGCACAAAATGATGCCTTGTATTTCCCAACCAAGTGATCCCATGGGGTAAAGTTATGCCCAAGTTTGTCATGAATCCAAGATTATTTGCTGCTCTTATAGGTAAAATCACTGTCTGAAATGCAGGGGGAAGGCTCCTCAGGCTGATGCCGCCACCCGGTGCTGGCTCAGCCAGAGATCAGGTCTGGCCCTGCTTCCCCAGGGCCTCAGCTTTGCTGTAGCTATCAGCAGCTCTGTAACGGGGGCAGATGCTCGCCGTCTGGAACAGCACATACCTGATGCTTGCTTCTTGCTTTGGGCTGTCACAGGTGATTCAGTCCTAGTCAAGCCAAATTCATCCAGTTTTACAGCAAAAATCTTTTTTTTTTTCCTATGTAAAACTAATTCTTGTACATACTAATACATATTAATAAACCCAACTGAGATACTTTCTTTCCTTTGAAGAAAGAATTATGTGGCTGTGGCCTGGGCAGAAGATTAAGAAGTATTTTGCCTTAGGAACTCAGACCTTGAAAGTTCTTAAATAGAAAGAATTTGCACATGTGTCTGGCATTAGGTTTAGCTGATACTCTGCTGCTGTTGACACTCAAATGTGGGTGTCGGTTGTTCACTCTGCTGGCTTGTCCTGGGAGTGCTTATTCTCTTTCTTTCCATGGTAATTTTTTTCATTTTGAAGGTGATCTCATATCAGGAGAAAAACCTGTCTGTATAGGGAGAAGTGTCGTCTTAGTAGAGGCAATGCCAATGCAGTAGTTGGTGGTCGTATAGGAAGATTGGTTTGTGGATGCAGCTGTAGCACCTTTTGCTAACCAAGCATTTTGCTTGATGTTACCTGGTGTGCAAGAATGATTTTAGCCTCATAAAGTTTTAGCGCTTCTGTTATTGTAACTCTCCACCCCTAATAAATCAGAAAAAAAAACCAAAAAAACAACACAAAAACAAGACACACAAAGACCAAACACACAGTGAGTTTCAGCTCTGTGTTAAACTCTAGACATTGTCCATGTTTCTTGTCAGGACATTTACCCAGATGGAATCCAGTCTGCCTGTACTGCCAAATGAGGGATCTTGTGACTAATGCACAAGAGCTGTGTCCAGAGCCAGGCTCAACGCCTTGGGCAAATAGTCTCCATACTGTGACTGAGAGTGTGGATGGAGATAACTGTCTGTGGCCACCACAATGGAGCTCTGATCTTACCATAGGAAAAATATTATTAAAGCAGTAAGGTAAACAAAGTGGATTTTTTAGTATTTACCTTTTTTTCATGTGAATATGAATTTAGAACTTAGGATATTTCTTACATGTCTTGAGTTTTCTGAGTGCAGAGCACTGTGAAGAAAGTAGTAACTTGGAAATCAAAGTATGCATCTTCAGCTCCCGGGCATGCCACAAGAACTTCATGTGCTCCCAGGCAGTCCGTGTGTTTCAGCCATCCTAAAATGGTGCAAACATTACTTTTTTCCTCTCTGTTTTTTTTTCTCCCTAACATATTTATGTTGTAAGTTCTTCAAAGTGTGAGACTCCCTGCGTTGTTCCAAAACAACCAGGCTTTGGTCTTATTTGAAATTCCTGTGTGTACAATTTTCCCAATACTTACTATGTGTGATTGCCATTGTCTTAGCATAATTATGATAAAGTATTCTCTCATCTCCTATTCTTTTGCTTACTAAGCATGTGTGTGGTGTTGCTTGAGTGATAGAAAAACTGCTTCTTTCCCTTTTGTGTATGGCTGCATTCAATTATGGCTTTCATCCGTAAGCAAAAAAAAAAATTAAAATTATGGGTGAAAGGCTCTCTCTACCTGGGCACTGAAGTTCATCAAATGGTTTAAAGGAGTCTCCATAAAACATTAGCCATAGATATTATGTTCACCTAAACGACTCCTTGTACTTGGATAAAAATTTCTGGGTGGATGATGTGCACATCCCTGCTTAACAGAAAGTTTAGCGGGATGTTTGGATGCCACTGCAATTTGAGTTACAATGATGTGTCGTGGGAAAATATGCTGGTGTATTTGCTGCTGCCTCAAGTCAGTGCTGACATGCTCACCAAAACTCCATGAGTCACCCATGTAGACTTTGTTAGAGCATCAAAGGTCCAGGGGTGTGAGTGCGGCCGCGTGCTCCTGGGGCATCCTGGCAGGGCCAGGATCTTGTCTCCACTGCTGTGCACGGCTTGCGGCAGCAAGGCGCTCGGTGCTCAGCTGCTGAGGTGCCTCCTCCTGCTGCTTGGAAATACTGGTGTGAATCTTGTAAGCTCTTGAATTTGTGAAACACAACCCATAGAAAACATTTATTGTTGCTTTAAAAGGGAGTCAAGTTTTAATAACTTTGATAGAGAGCTTGAGAATGGGATGAATCACTATTTAATCAAATTCTGCTAAGAGTAAGCAATATATTAAATTATTGGAGACACAATGACAAGCCATTTTTTTTCTTTTTCTTTTTGCCATTGAGGTTTAGAAAACAATACAAATCAGCTTCAGCCAAGCAACTGGGGAAACTGAATAACTGATGTGAAATCCATTAGCAAGTATTGTACTCCTTTAAAGCAGAAACAGCTTGAACTGTGCAGTTCACAAATTTTCAGAAGGTCGGTTCCCAGCAGCACAAAGCTACCTCTGGTTCAGAAAAGAATACAAAGCTGTTATTTACCCGGTGAGCTTGGAGGTGCATTTGAGAGAGAGCTTGGGTAGCTCAGCCCTGATCTGGGCCATGGGAGATGGGAGTACGCTTGCTGTTGTCAGGAACAGAGACATCGGCAGTGGGAACACATCAGAGCACTGATTAAAATGACCCTGGAATTGGGCAAAGCTTGAATACGGGCTTTGACTTTGTTGTTGCCCATCATCTCTGTCAGAAGCGTTGGTGGAGTGCTGGCTTGTGATGCTCTGAGACGTGTGATGTGCCCCCTTCCTTGTCCTGTTCAGAAGTGACCTCAGGGAGGTTGATCAGAGTATGTATGTTTGAAATCTCTTTAGCAGGGTTGCAGAAATACTCTTGCAACCACAGTGGTCTAAAGATGTGAGAGAAGAGTGGTTTGTGAGTGGTTTGTAACAGCTTCTAATAAGATCAAGAGACAGAACTGAAAAAATGGACCTACTTTTGGACACTTAGGACACTTTTCAGGCTTCCTCAGTTTGTGGCAAAAGCTAAAGATGGAGCATTTTGCCACAGTAATTCTATAGCTGGCTATTTTGTTTCATTTTAATTTTAGATGTCAGTTCAAGGAAGAAGAATTATGTACTTTAAGTGCACTTGTCAGTCAAGCAGTTCACTTTTTCCCAGTTGGAAATTCTGTTAATGTATCTCTCCTATATGCATAGGGGGGAAAAACAAAACAAAACAACAACAAAAAACAGTTTTTTTTGGGGGGGGGGAGGGAAAGATTGCATTTTCTTTCATGCAGCTTCAGATCAAGTTTGCTTTGTTATTATGTAAAGGCAGCAGGAACATAGCCTGGCTAACTAATTCCCAGTGCAATTTAATTCTCATGGCACTTTTAATGCTTTGTTCTTTTATATGTGGAAATCATATGTCATCATTAAAAATACTTTTTCCCTTTTATCAAAGTTTATGTTTGCTAAAAACACTGGAAGATAATTTAAAAATGAAAGGAAACAAGTCTTTTAAAAAGCAGAGGTTTGTAATTGACAGGTTAGACTGAAAGCATGTTTAATGCAACTGTGTTCTGCTACAGTAAAAAAACTGCTTAGACTAACACTGCAGTCCTTATTTATTTAATCACTGATGGTTTCTGTTTTTACATGAGTGTACACAGTAATACAAAGGCTTGAACTGACCTATTACATATATTTTTTGCAGCAAATTATTAGAACAGCATGGTTTTGAAAACTTTTCTCATGTCTTTCTAGTGCTTTTACTGCACTGAAATGTAGTAAGTAAAAGCAGTAAGCAAGATATATGCTAAAGCACTTAAGGGAGTCCCTATCAATGCAGCATCAGAAAATCAGATCAGGAGTCTTATGTGAATTTGCTTTTTTTGGGGTGATGATAAAAAGTTATTCAGAAGTCTACAGGGGATACTGCATAGAAACTGTGTGCATAACATTTTAAAATTATCATGCCAATGTTGCATTTCTTCTGGAGGAAGTTGTTCTTAGGAATGAAAATCCCATTGCCTTCCAGACCAGGGAGATGCTGGCGATCTCACTGAATAGACCAGCAAATATACAAGTCATGAGCTTTCCTAATGATGCTTTACGTTCCATGAGTACACTGGCAAATGGGAGATGGCAGATAGCCTGTGTCCTTTCGAAACCGTTGGCAGAGACTTGAAAGCATTTGCATGTGGATTTTTAACCTCTCCCTTTCCTCCCTAGACAGTACTGCCATCCGTGTGATTTCAGTGTAAGTGGTCATTCAGGCATGCTTCTTTGCTCTGTCTGTGTGCGTGTGGTTTGGTGCAGCTGATACAGCTTCTAAGATTTTGTTAGCGATCAGCAGCCTCAGGTTGAAGAATGAAATGTAAACTGTCAGTCCCTGCAACTTCAGAAACAAAACCAAATGAAAGCCACAGAAGTTTTCCAAGCTGTAGGCAATCAGAAGGAAACATTTGGCTTTCCAGATTTCTCACACACCTGTCCCTTCGAAATCAGCATGTCAGATTGCAGAGAAAGGCTTTGGTAGTGCTAGTCTCGTTAACCATTAATACCAGTTTCCTCCCTTTAAGTACACAAAGCAACAGAGATTTGACAAATGTCCTCAGACCATATGTCATTCATTGCTTGAGAAGCGAAGCAGCGAGCTTTCAGGAAGTGCAGAGGATAGAGCAGGTTACAAGGGACTGGACGTGGAATTCCTCCCTTTCCATTCTGCACCTTTCCCAGAGGGAAGAGCTTCTGAGTAAGTCTGGAACCCGTGTGCTGGAGTGATTGCAGTGACGGACAACTGTGTGCTTGCCAGAGGTGTGAGCGGAGGCAGCGAACTAAAGCAGAAGTGAAGGAGCATGGAATGCTGTCGCAGTGGATTCCTTAATGTTCTTTGCTAGTTTTGCAGTTTGATGGGCTTTCTACTCACAGGCAGGAACTCAACAGCAGCTCTCTGCTCACTAAAGATAGTGATACGAAGAGCTTTATTTTTGAAGTTTGAAGCTCTGGTATAGAACAAGGGACTTGGTGGAGCTAAAACTTGATTTTGCTCCCCATCTCTTCCCCTCCTTCTCCACCTCTCTTGGGCTCTCAGACAGAATATAATTTCTCTGCCTGGCTAAATGCATATTTCTTGCCTTGCCTAATGAGAATCCATTTTTTTCTCCTTAATAGTTAAAGGTAATTTTTAAGTTATGCAGCAGTATTTGTACCTACACCTTCTGCCAGTGTTAAATGTAGTGCTGATGGTGCACTTTTATGTTTTGTGTTGGCCTTGATGCCTGATTTAAAAAAAAAATAAATTAAATGTGTTGTAAGGAACTTAATTTCTGGGGCAAGAGACAGCTCTGATATATATATATATATATTTTTTTTTTTTTTCCACTGAATAAATAGCAGAACTCTTATGGGTTTAGAAAAAAAAACCAACACAGCATTTCAGGCTAAAGCCTGTGGGTCTCTGTGTCATGTAACTTAGGGTCAGAACCTGGACTTCAGTTTGTTGCTCCAAATATTCTGTTCATGAGCTGAGAGCCCATGTGTAGTCTTTAAGAGAGCAGTATTTTTTGCTGATGAGCTTATAAACATTTAGTTGCTTTTTCTTGCTCCCATCATACATGCAGATTGGTATTGCTTCATTTGCTCTGTATCATTCCAATTTTCTTGCTGCTTTGCCTGATGCTATCACCATGTCCTCCTGTAGAGACATGAGGGTTTTTTTAGGCTCTGTCCCAAAAGGAAAGGATGAGAGAGATAAAAAATGTGTACTTGGTTTTAGTCGCTCCAATGCATTGTGTATTAAGTAACCTTGCAGTTCTTTATTACTGTGCAGCATTCCTGTTGCATGGCAGTGGTAGCAAATCATTTTCATCCTCAGGGGCATAGTATATGCAAATTCCCATATAAGATATGAGAAGTAAAAGTATATTGGCCAGCTCCTTATAAAAGCCAATAGGCCAACAGAAGAGCGTAAAACTAAATCCACAGTTTTATAAGAAGCCAAGGCCTTGTGAGAATGAAATATTTATAACGGAAATACAAATCCCCCAGATATTATCCCAACTCCAAATTTAGGCTTGAGATCCCACAGCTCTTGTAGGTGTGGTGATGAAACGTGGTCTGGGAGGCTCATTTCAACTTAGTGAGTAATGCACATGCTTACATTACTCTCGATCATGGTGAGGAGAGTGTTCAGGAGCGTCGCTCCCTGACCTAACTCTGCTCCTGTTGACATTTATAGTGAAATCTCAGTAAAAAAAGCAGAGAGAAACTAATGTCTAAACCTTTGGGAAAATTTCCTTTAGAATATGGTTTTGACTATTGTTAAGCACAGTAATCAAGTGGCTGGTCAATCTTCTGCTTGATATTCAGTGAAATTCTTCTGCATTAAGGCCAGGGTCAAGTTATATTTGGCCTTGACTGGACTGTTATATAGATAAGTATGATAGCAACAGGCATTGCAAATTATAGGTTGGCTTCTCCTTTTTTCCCCTTCTCCCTTTTTTTCCCTTCTTCCTTTTTTTCCCTTCTTCCTTTTTTTCCCTTCTTCCTTTTTTTCCCTTCTCCCTTTTTTTTCCCTTCTCCCTTTTTTTCCCTTCTCCCTTTTTTTCCCTTCTCCCTTTTTTTCCCTTCTCCCTTTTCGTGTGTTTGTGTCTGCCAACAAATTGGAGAATAAATAGATCAAAAAATTGACTTGAAACTTTTTTTTTTGGTAAGTATATTTGCTCCAGCTCAATGCTTTAAATCTTCCTATAGTAATGAGTTTTACATCAGTTTGCATCTTTAGCAACTTTTCTTTGCAAACTCTTGATTTGTGCTGATGCAAGCCAGAAGAAAATTGAACCCCAATTCACAAATATTTGTGAATTCAAGCAATTAAATGAAAGAGGGCCATCACTGAAGCTGAGAGAAAATTCTCTCCTAAAGGCAAGAGAAGTATTCCATTATTACTCAATCCACACAAATCTATGTGCACTGTAGCATGTACCAAGGGTCATGTTTGTCTGTCATAGCTGGAATTTATTTTGCATTCCATGGGGTCAGAGCCACTGAAGAAAATTGATGATAAGAAAGGCCAGCGCTGTAAAGCTTCAAGTCATTCCTCCTCCAGAGGCAGAATACAGCCTCTGAACAGGAGACACACTAGTTACCCAGCTGACATGTACAAGCTAAACTCTTAGTATATAGTTTGCTATTTCACCTATGTTCCTTCGTTCTTCTTACTGCAGCATCCGTAAAACGCAGTGTTTGGCAGTGGTGGTACGGCTTGTATGCGATTACACGAGGGATGTCAGCTCACAACGTGTACATCATAGTGGGTCAGTTTAAGCTGAGACAAGCAGTGGCACCTTCTGAAATGCTCTTTGTACCTTCCGTCTGACTGCAGTCCTGCGGCTGGCCTGTGCTGCAGCTCTGTCCTCACTGTGCTGGGGAACGGCAGACTGTAAGCAGGTTTCTTCTGAGCATATGAAGCGCTACATTGCACTTTAGCTTGTCTTTCTGGTATTTGAGAAAGCAGCAAGTTCCCATGAGTTTCCTGCCTTCTCCCTTGCTTTGGCACCAGCACTAGCCATGTTTCACTTATCAACCATTTCAGATCTTTTCTGCATTTTCAGGTGCTGAAAAAAAATCCTGCTTCTAATTTTTTCTTGATGTTGTTCATGTAAAAGTCACATGTTCTGGCAGATACTGCTACTGTTCCTCACTACAAAGTCTGTTATGAATGTTTGTCATTTTCTTAAAAAAAAAAAAAAAAAAAAAGTTTAACTCTTGTTAGGAAAAACTGTTTTGGTCATCTTCAGGGACTGCAATGAATGTGAATGTATGGTTGGGAGAGAGAACTGTCTGGGTGTGATCCCGTAACTGACTGGGAAGTTCAGAGAGGAAAGTAATAATTCCCTTTATTATGGTGGAAAAATAGTCAAAAATTTAGGTACACAGACCTTTGAAGCACTAGGAAGGTGGAAATCCACTCTTTGAAGAGACAAAGGAAAGAGGGTAAAATTTATAAAACTAAGCTGAAGATGGAGAACCAGGCTGCATTTCTCTAGTCTTATCATTGTGAGAGCAATATAGGAACAAACATAAAGCTGTTAGACTGCTTCATTGTTATAAAAGAAACATTAGAAAGTGCCCTTGTGAGGACAAATATGCTTTCTCAACCATGTAATCAGGAGCCTGCTGATTATATGCCGTTGTTTCAGCTTTGTGCTTACACAGGAAGAGTTTGCACAAAGTGGAACTGAGTTGCTGCAGTTGTCTTGACGAACAGATGGCACCCAGCTATTGCAGATATGAGACCCCACAGACGTCTGAGTACTCCTTAGGCGAAGTTTAAAAACAGAATTACTCCTTTTTTTCCTCTGCTTTACATTAAATGTGAACTGCCTTCACCGCACAAGGGCTTCAAGTGGATGGCAGCCTGACAAGGTGGGTTCAGACAGACTGTACTCAGACAGGGCTGATGCTGAGGTTGTTCTGGATTCAGGGAGGGAATGCAGGAGGTTCCATTGTGCTGCATTTATTTATTTTAATTTTATTTTGTTTATATTTTATTTCATATGCAGTGCATTAACTCCAGAAGCTTTGAATCACTTTGGTGTTATCCTGTTGTGACATATTGTATTTTCTTACTGGGTCCAGATCTCTCAGGCCTCAAACTTTCTGCATTGTGATATTAATAGTTGAAATGATGACAGAAATTAGGAATGTCTGTTTCATAACAGACATATGGATAATGGCTTTTGGTTTTATAACCTGTTTTTGTAGGAAGCTTTCTCACTGTGTTAAACCAGTTTATTAGAACAGAAAACTGGCAAATCTTACAGAAAGGCCTCGCTGGACATTGACAGCACTTCAAGACTCGGATCTCTGCTCCTTGGGGCAACAAATTGCCTTAACCTATAGATTACATAGCTAGCAAAGAGGGATTTAGCACCTGCTGACTGATACCTTACATGATATCAACAGCAGTAGAAACTGGGGACCAGAACTAAGCTAGTTGGTCTGGAGGGACAGTGTATCATTGTGGCTACTGGTAGAGAAGCAAACAATAGATTTTGTTTATTCTGAAAGCAACTTAGTGGGTCTTAGTGGGTGAGACTGAGAATAGTTCTCAAAGACAGGATGGAGTCCTGAACTCCCTTCCTTTTATTCTGCCTCTACTAGATATTTATTCATAGGTCTATTTAATGAGGTTCTTTGTGACCTAAAAGTTAATTTGTAAGTAAAGCAGAGAAAGCAGGCTTGGCTATATTCTGGATTAGTGTGCAGCCAGGACTCGTGACTTTCTGGCTTGCAATTCAGTTCTTTTCCCTTTGGGTGTAGAATATTTCAGTAAAGTATACAATGATCTCATGAGGTTTTTCTGGCTTGAGAGAGCAGAAAAGGTATGAACCTATCTTACAACAACTTTTCCAAACCAGAGTTCCAGAATTAGAGGTTGCCGAACCAGAACTGCCTCAGTTATGTTAAAAAATAAACATCACAATTCATAAAAGTCATTTTCAATCTTTCCCAAATTGTGTGCGTATAAGCATGGAAGAATTGCAAAGCTCTGACACAATTAGTTCCAAAGCGTTCAAATGTTTTGAGATTCCCAGGCAGATAAAGCACGTTGAAAAATCACCTATGCTTTGAAAAAGCAGAGCTGAGAGCTTCCATGTGCACTGAGAGTTTGAATACTTGTATTAAAGAACAAGTTTTGAGGACTGGTGGTCCTTAAAGAGACAAATAAGAACTCGTGTGTTCTGCCTGATTTAAGAACGTGCTATCATTTGCTGTGTTGCTGCTCTCAGTCCAACAAAAAAACCTAAGATCATAAAAAAGCAGGTGAGACTAGATCACTCTGAACAGCCTCCACGACATAAAAATCAGTAAAAGTGGAGACAACAGTGGAAGTATTTGTTGCAAAAATTGTTGTTCAGAACATGTTAGAGGAAAATAGTAAATATGAAGGAGGCTTCCATTGTCAACTTTGATTTGTATTTACTATTTTGAGGAGAGAATGAGGGACAGTGGTATGAAACCAGTGCACTGTACCTCAGTAGAAAAGAGAGAATGGCTGTCTCTGATATTTTGGTTCTTGCTTTTGATTTGTTTTTCCTGTGTGCAGTCAGCTTCTGATCATTGTGATGGAAGTACAGTATAGGCTAGTGAATCTTCCGTCCCTGATTGCTGGTGTTTGGGGCAGTCACTTGTATATGAACGGGGCGGGGGGCGGCGTGAAAGCCTTAAAAATGGCAGTGACTAAATTCTGCGTTTGCCTTTTAACAGTGCAAGACTGCCATAAATCTAGATCAGCAGGGAATCTAGCCCTCTCAGTCTACATAATTTCACAATTTCCTTCTTCACCCTTAGAAATTTCTTGGCAAAGGCACATATCTGCTGTCCATTGATTGATCACATTTTGTCTTGCAGTCATTTGTCACAGATTTTCTTGCCATCTTTGCTTTACAAATTCAGTCTAATTCAAGTATTTAGGACCTGACTCATAAGCTTTGATTTTTTTGGTTTTTTTTTTGTACATTTGTGGAGAATAGTTGCCACTTCAAATTTCTGTGCACTTCTCTTTATGATTCAGAACTATAAAGATTCAGAGCTTTGAAGGGGTCTATTTGTAGGACAGCACTCTCTCTCTAACATTGCCCACCATCACTCTTGTGAACTGAGTACTTGGGGGCACAGAAATTAAAGCACCTAAAAATAGCACATAGCACTTGATCTTGTTTGTTTGACAGTCCTAGTAGCCTATTATTTTGTAATTAGTTCTGATACGGTTTCAATTTTTTATTTAAATGGCAAGTATCAAAATTCCTGGAAAAAATATCAGAAGCACAGAGAAGTATGTGGTGTTTCTATTTTTGTTCTGACTTTAATTATTTCTTGATCTTCATCCACTTTGACTTATTTTGTTGCTTCATTCTATCTAAATGCTGGGATTTTTCCACCACTAGCACATGCTCATGAAAGTGAACTGTTTCAAATGGTCTTATTATGCAAATTCACCTTTTAGTTTCGAAAATAAATTCTGTTTCATTTTTGTCAAAATCCCAAAGTCAACAATAAAGAGAGGAAATGATCTGTCATGCAGGGTTTGGGGGATTTTGAGCTATGCTCCTGGTGAGAGCTCAAAAATAATAAAGGGTCTGGTGGAAGAGCAGCTATTGTGTTGCCACTACTATCACTTTCTTTTCCAAGCCAGAGGCAAGATGCCACAAGTTTAGTTTCTTGCTTCATTACCAGGTTAAATCAGCTCAAACCCACCTTTTACTGCTATGTGCCTAGCATGGAGTGTAGAAAGTTCACCTCCTTTACTCACAGTAAGCTTTATTTAGATTTAAAATAATTAAATATCAGTTGTAGTTATCTACTTGAGGTATGTAGACAATTACAATAGACTGTACACTATGCCAAAGTACAGAATATATTTTAATAGGTTTACTGTCAAACAAAACTGGATCTATTTAGATTCAGTAGACCAGGAGGTCCCTTTTGTTTGGTTGTACTGTTCCCACAGCCCCCAGTTACAAAGAGTAGCAATAATACTAATTCTGAAGTCCCTTTCTACTCCCAGTACAATTAATATAAGGAATGATTGGATTTATTATTAATGTAGCACACAAAGAAATTGTCCAAACCTAGATGATCATTTAGTTTTGAAAAAAGAATGTCAAAACTCGAGCTATCATCTATACATGGGTTCTACTTGGTTTGTCTTGGCTAATCAACAAAGCCATCTCATGCCACACATTTTGGTGATGGTTGTACATTTAACCCTCATGCTAACCACTCAGTATCCCAGTTAAACCAGTTTGAGTACCTGAATCTGCCCCCTGAGCCTTCGCTGTTTCTGCCCTACAGTAATGCCTTACCGAGTGCTTGACAGAATCACCCTTACTACTCATCTGTCCCCACTGGCAGGGATGTAGGTAGAGGTGATAAAATAAAAGGAAATAGCACAGTGTCACATGCAAATGATGTTGAAACTTTGCTTCTCTGTCTAATGGGTTTGTCTCATAACTCATCTCAAAATGCAACCAAACCACTGACTTACAGTGTTTGTAGCTGAAAGTAGATTTCTCATAGCTTTTCTGAGGAAAGCATAGAGAAAATTATTCCGTCTTTGTACAGAGAGAGAGGAAGAAGGAATTCTTTGCAAAGTGTTGTCCCTCAACATTGCTTGAAGGTTGTGATGTTTTTTTAGCCTTTGAATTACTCTTCTGCTTTACACCTAAAGAGGTATGACTGGAATCTTTTTGTTCTGCAGTAGTTCTTTCAATTCTTATTTGTGTAAAAGTAGGGATAATTGCCACGAGCTTTCACAAATGTGTTTCTGAAAGAAGAGTGCTTTTCTGTTTGTTTGCTCAATGATTTCCTGGCAACAGTTCCCTTAGAGCAGAGTGAGACTGTACCAGCTACAGAGAGCCATTGGTATTGAACCTTTTCAAAATGGCTTTTTTTTGGTGCAGGTCACAGAAGTTATGAGAAACATCCATTTTTATTCTGAAGACAAAAATGCAACTACAGCTTTTTAGTGTGCTGAGAAGTTATACTGGCATGGGAGAAAATACCCTTTTGAAAATGCAAGAATCCAATAAATTATATCTTGTTCTGTGAGTTTCTTATTTCACTTGTCTTGTAAGTGTTTGGAGGCTTACACTGGCTGAAAATTTGGACATAGATGCTTTCATCTGGACAGACAATAAAATTCTCAGGATTTAGTTTTTTTCAGCATATGGTTATAAATATAATTTCGTTTTTTCATCCTGTAATCTGAACACGTCCATTTTGTTTAAACAGAAGCCAAAAAAACTAACAAGAAGCCAAACAGGTGTAAGCATTTCTGCTCTTTGTGATGGGAGTATTAACACTGGCTATCTGAAAATCAGTGCCTCAAATGATATTTTTGTGCAGTCTTTTGCTTGAGTTGATAACTGAGCATTTTTTAGCATTCTCTCTTACAAATTTCCAGGGAATTTTGTATCTACTTCTTCAATTACATGAAACAAGTGCAGCATTAGTGACCTTATTGGGGTTCTGCTGATTTTGGGATCTAGCTGAAGATGGATATTCTAACCAGTATAATGAAGAAAAATAAATTTATTCACATCTTTCTTGAGAAATATTCTCTGTACTCAATTAGTAGGAAAATTAAGTGTTTTTTGTTGTTGTTTTTAAGTTGAGGCTTGCTGCTCTTGCAAAGAGGAATTTCTGTTGCTTTTGTTTCAGATCTCTTTAAACATTGGCAACAGCAATGACAAGTATCTAGTCTTCTGTGGCAGCCAAATCTGCTAAATACGCAAACATGCTTACAGTCACAGCTGATTCTGATTTTATTATCGCTACTCTAAAATATATTAGGTTGTCTTGATAAAATAGCACAATACTATGAGGAAAACTGGTAAATAAGGTAAATAAAATACTAAGAAAGCAATATTTTCCTAGCAAGAGGGGAAGAAAGCCCTGAGGAATATAGAAGTGCTGTTCAACTTTGTGAGCTCACCAAATTTCTGTGTTATGGTGAACTGATGGGATCTCATCAACAGGATCCTGGAAAGACCCGACACCTTTCTGTCAACCTGTTTTCTTGCTCTTTCTTTTGTAAATGGGCTGCCAAGGGCTTGACTTTTTTGAAATGGGAAATTACCTGGCATAGTGAGAGCCCCAAACTGTCATCTCCTTCTGTAAGTGTTGGTTTAAGCAAGGTAGATGGGATTTGCAAAACTGAAAGAATGCAGAGCAGCTTCTCCCAGCTTGTGTTTCTTCAGCACAGATGATCTGTGGAGTCCTTCCTGACACTTCAGGAGAGCTAGAGCAGTGCTGTGGTGTCTGAGCTGCTCAGCCCAGAGGTCAGGTCAGGGCAGTGGGAGTTAGGGGTCCTGGAACTCTTCCAAGGCAAGTTACTTAACCACTCTCCAGTCACGTTTAATCCCTGGTCTGAAATGCAACTTACTGGTTTTATTAGTATTTAGCAAATATGTGTGAATCATGGATGCAAACTCCTCAATAAATGCAAATTCTTATAATACACCTTACTCAGACATGGAAAAGAAGTACAAAACCAGCTCTTTAGCCACCATTCTGGCTGCCTCCTGTTGTTGAAAGCTGTCTAACGAAGTTAGAGAGAGATGCAGCTGCTCTGTTATCCATAGATGTTCTTTAGTACTGGGGAAAGGATATGGCTGTTGATATTACCCTTTATTAGAGCAAATTATATGAATACATACGCTAGTCCAGGGAAGCCATATCTTTATTTGAGTGGGTCTGGACAATTACAGCTCTTGTAAATTAACTTTTTTTTTTTTTCTATGTTTAAGTGAGGAAAAAAGAAACTGGAGAGAAGAGATTGAATCAGAACTTAAAGCTCAACTGTATCTAGAGCTCCAAATCCTACAGATAATCACTGATATTAATAGTTTTCTACTATTGTGGGTAATTCTGCTGATTTCTCAGGGAACAACTCAGAACAGCAAAGCTAAGCAGGGTCTGGAGGGATGGAAATCTCTCAGGTTCTGTCTGCTCCCTTCACTGTGCAGCTGTGAGTCCCACCGGAAGGTAGCTCTGGGTCTGTGACCTGCCTACACACATGGTGGGCTGTGTGATGGGCAATTTGCCCATGACACTGCAATGCACTGTGCCTGCTGACTTGCCGTGGTTTGAGAGCTGCACACCTCAGACTGAGTGCTGGAAGAATGCACTTTTCAGATAGAGATTCGGAGCAACTCATTCCGGTATGTTTTGTGAAAGAGTGATAATCTCAAAGAAATGTCATTGCTCAGAGAAAGGTTCTGTTCAAGTGAACTTGTTAAGAAATCTGCATTTATTTATGAAATAAATATTATATGAAATATTTTAACAGTGATTGTAGTGGCAAGCATTGTAAGGCGCAGCATGTATCATTCTGTATGTAGGAAACTTCAATAAAAACATTTTGCTTACAGTCTTTGTACGAAAGATTACAAGTTATTTAATTGTCTCTGTCAAGTAATATTTGTTTCAAAGACTGGAATTATTGTGCCTTCAAGAGAACATTCTTCTAATAGAAGCAGATTTCTCAGGGAAAGGAACGTTTTATTATCTGTTGTTCAGCTTTTGGACTTGATTCTGTTACTTGCTGCTGTCCTGTAGTGAATGTATGCTCAAAGCCAAACAGACAAGGCTTTGCTTCTCTTTGTTGCTGAATTATTCCTATCTCTTCTACCTGAATTACAGTACAGCATGAAGTAAATCAATGTTTTAACTATGGTATCCCTAGTACTTAACAGCACACACCTCTAAAGGGCCTTTTGCTCTGCAGTTCCAGACTTGTACAGCAGTGAGTGGGAGTTGTGTAACTGACTTCAGGGGTTCATGATCGAACTTTAAGTGCAGTCACCTTACTGGGAACCTGGGATTTAAAAGAATGGCTCATATCTTCTGAGAAGAAACATTGTGCAACTTCTGCAGGTCATGCAAATCATGCTTTTCCCCTTTCCTCCTCTCCTGGTGAGTCAACAAACCTTTTCCTGACAGTGAAAACAACGGAATATGACTTCAAAGGCTTCAGTGGAGGCTGTGGTCTTCATACATGACATACACTGCCACTACGAAATGCTTGTTTCTTTGCAACAAATGTTGGTGCAGCTCTGGGGAAGGCCTGCATGACATACAGGAATAAGGAGAACATAATCTCAAGGCTAAGCTAGAGGAGTGCTAAGAATAATATAAACCTTACAATCATGGTATTAGGCTGAAGAGATTTCTATGATGGGATAGACAGGAAAAATGAAGAGTCAGGGCAGCCCTCCAAGTCTGAGGAGGGTGATTTAGGTAGCATCTTCAGGTGCTGTGAAGTTCTGTAGGCCAAGGTAATCCTAGGTAATTCACTGCAAACTCTATGCTGTGACAACCAGCCAAAACCACTCATCGTTTGTCACCTGCTTTTGATCTCCTGAGGTATCCTAAGACACCTGTCTGAAACTGCATAGAATAACAGTAAATTTAACTTCTAGGACTCAAAATGAAAAGAATGTGTTCTGACATGCATCCTTTCTGACTGGAAATGAAGAACGCTTTTCACTGAGCTTTAAGTAGTTGTTGATGAAGTATTTCCATTGTCTTTGACGTAAGATTTGTCTTATCAGCATGTTTATTTTTCAAAATGATGAAAAACAAAAAGTCACAAAAATGTGCAACTTCTATGCAAAAAAAAGACTTGATTTCATAGGATTTTGAAAAAGATAAGTTCCATTTTG
Source organism: Cygnus olor (assembly GCF_009769625.2). Taxonomy (NCBI): domain Eukaryota; kingdom Metazoa; phylum Chordata; class Aves; order Anseriformes; family Anatidae; genus Cygnus; species Cygnus olor. The sequence continues at coordinate 63,584,001 of NC_049173.1, read as the reverse complement.
TGATAATTTGATTTTTGTCCTTTTGTGACCAGAGCTTTTTAATTTTTTTTCTTCTAATGCTTCTGAGCTTTGCTTGCAAAGTCTCAACTGTAAGAATCTGGGATGAAATCTAATAATTTGGTTTGGGACTGTGTTTGAAGAAGAAAATTCCTCCCATCTCAAAGTATATTTTTCAGAGGTTATCTCAGTGCTCTGGACTTTTAGAGTCATCCACAGAACTTGGCACCTGTGGGTGTCAGCTGGCTGCTGAGGAGAAAACCATATAGCAGAAGGGATCTTCCGAATCTTGTCTCCCTTTGCTACAGCTGAGAAATTTGCTCCTGTTACTTCTTTTGGTCACCTAGTTCTTCTACTTGGAATTCATGTATGCAGAATGTTTTATAAAAAACAAAACAAATAAAACCTTGATGCCCACAGTTTTGTAGAACACAAACTTAACTGTGTATGCAAGGCATTGTATTTAGATCTTTCCTTTTTTTTCCTTATTTCTTGGAATAGAAAGGTTGCTAGGTCAAAATGTCAAAGGAGCCGTGATTATTTCTGCTGTGGTTTGTATGTGTGCATTGTGGCAGAGCTGTAAACCCCCCTTTTTTGTCATGGTTTTGTCTCTTTATTGCTGTCTCATCGCTGATGAGCCGGCTGATTAATAGGTTGTTTAATTTCCTTTTGTCTTTTTGTTTTTAAAGTCTTTACAAGAATGTACAACACCCCAGTAACAATGGCTAATTTTGCAAACTGTGACAAAAACTTCTCCTGAGGATTTTTTTCCAAGGTGACGCTGAGACTTTCTGCATAGTCTGCAGTCTTCAGCTTGTACTGTGGGCAGATTAGCCTGTGTCTTTCAGTCTGTAATATTCCTTTGATACAGTTACTTCTGTTCTCTTTGATAAGAACTTCATCTGTTTGCCACAACATCAGACCAAAGACAAAACAGGTCTCCCTTTTGCAGTTTTATTTAAATTACTGTATACATCAGGGATTTGAAATGCTGTGGCTAAAATACTGTAGGTGCTGACCACAAGGATCATTTGCTTCAGATGTTATGCATTGAAAACGGGCATCTTTTTAAACTGGTTTGGTCACTGCAGCCAGTGAGTGAACTTGCCTACTTGTTGGTCAGTCTTTACAATTTTTGTTGCAGTAGGAATCTTCCCCCTGCTGATCCCCTTTTCTTGCAGAGGGAATCCTTAACCTGGGAGACCAGGGAGCTATTCTGTTGGAGGTGGTAAATGCGTTCAGGGCAATGGTTCGCTATGAGAACGTCTCAGCTGTGTTTAAAGTCAGGAAACTTGTAAAAGTTGGGATTCAAATAGAGGTGAGAAAACTGGCTTGGGACATGCTGAGTGCTCAGTTCACTACTGACATCACTTAATTACTGCCCTCCGCTCCCCAGATTCTGTGACTGAGGTGTATTTGGTGCCCGATGCTTTGGGATAGTTTTGTGGTGTGCAAACGTCCTCTGCTTTGCCTGCAGCCAGAAGAAATTTGGCAAATAACTGTAGTTTCCCCAAGGACTTGATTTTTTTATTTCTTTCTACTTCTAGGTGTCAGTCAGTCTCTCCACCACCTCTTTTGTCCCCGCCAAGAAGCCCAGCCTACCCTCTCAGTGACAGTGAGGACTCTTGCCGTTCTACTCGGCTCACCAAAGCTTCCAACTCCAGACTGCGCCTGAAGGACTGGAGCAGCCGCCCGTCTGCACTGCGCAGCACCTCCACCAGCCCCTCGGACACCGACTCTCCGAGCCACCCTCTCAAAGCCGTCAGTGTGGGTGCTTTGGATAAAAGGTTGTCTGTGTTCAAGTCTGAGGACCAAAAGGAGACCCCAAAGGAGGCTCAGGATGGGGACGCAATAGGGAGCCATCCGCTTGCCCGGAGCACTCTTTCCTTGGGCACTGCTGCAAACTTGAGGAACCTCTCCCTCAGCCGGGCGAGCGTCCGCTCCCAGGTGCTGGACATCAGGCAGAAGATCACAGAATGGGAGTGTCGCCGGGAGCTGTCTCCCAGGATGAGCATGTGTGCGGACAAGAGGGACGCTGGGGAGAGGTCAGGCAGCGAGAGCTGCCCTAGTGTGCTGACATCTCCTTGCAGCGAGAAGACATTTGATTTCAAAGGGTTTAGAAGAATGAGCCGAACGTTTTCGGAGTGCTCTTACCCAGAAACAGAGGAGGAGGAACTGCTGGACAGGGATTCCTGCCATCGGGTAGAAAAGAGACCGGGCAGGAGCGAGCCTCCTTCTGTTGCTTTCCTCAAGGGCCATGTGAGGAAAGAGTCCTCTGCTGTGCTCAACAGAATACAGAAGATCGAGCAAGCACTGAAAGAGCAGCCTGGCAGGGGCCTCCCCCAGTTACCAAGCAGCTGTTACAGTGTTGACAAAGGGAGGAAAAAGTCTCTGACTCTGAGTACTGTGGAGGGACTGGGTGAAAACCTAAGTAATAGCAAAGGAGGGAGTGTTATTTTGGGGGGTGAACCAGAAGCATCCACTGAGGCTGAGAAAAGCAGTAAGACAAAACAGGGGGTTACTGCAAACTCTGCTGACCCTAAACTGCTCCTTGAAAGCCCAGCTAACACCGTGGTGAATCCTGTACCCAAGCCCAAACGCACCTTTGAATATGAAGCAGACAAAAACCACAAAAATAAACCAAGCAATGGCCTACCTCCATCTCCTACATCTGCTGCTCCTCCCCCCCTCCCATCCACCCCTGCACCCCCCGTGACCAGACGGCAGAAGAAAGAGTCTCGCTTTCACAGAAAATCCCAGAATAGGTAAAAGTGTAGGAAATGTCTTGGGCTTGATCTTCAAATAAGTAACTGTGGTGTATTATTTTAGTAGCAATATTTCAAATTCTCCCTCTAATAGAATGCTTTTGACCTGAGAAATGCTAGGAATTGCTTGCAAGACAAGTATTTTTTCCACTGGACTGCTCTGTTGGGATGCACTGGCAAAATACCCGTGCATAGCTACAATTTTGGAGTTCTCCATCCTGCGTTCCTTGATCCCTGGAAAAGTCTTCAGGTCATTTTGGCACAAATGCCCTTACTTGAGATTCTTAATGGAGCATAATTTCATTATCCTCTTGTAGCAGGACCATAACTCATCTGTTGTAGTCCTGTCTGCCTGTTTACTGCTAGATGTACCTGCAGAGGGTTTGTGTTTCCAAAGCTTACTACAGTTGTGTCAGTTTTATGTGACATTGGTGATTTTATGTAATTCAGTGCTTAGAAACGTTGTCGTAAGTTGCTATCAACAGCTGTAGAGGATTAGTGTTGAGAAAACCATATTTTAGCATAGAAGGGACTTTATATATTCCTGAGTTAATGATGAGCAGAGTATATGGCAACATTTCCACAGCAGTCTGTGGAGTTCAACTTGTTTTAATTACATGATTCCCATTGGCTTTTTGGAAATGGTAAAACTCATTCTGCTCTCCATTTAGAAAATTGTAGGGATAATTGTTGATAAAAATTCAAAGTATTGTATTTTGAACATTTGTTCAGCTATCTGTGCATGTGTACAGTACACACACAGCTGAAACTTAGTGATGAGCTTTGCAAGTATCTGTTAAACAACATCTCAAGTGAATGCTATGAATTCAGTATCTGGTGTTTGATGTTGGCTCAATTAATTATAAGTTTATGTCAGCACAACCTGACCTGAAGTGCTCTGGGGCAGGAAAAGGAGAAGAGGAGCCTTCAGAATCTCTTCTTTCAAGAAACACCTGTTTCTGAAATGGGTCAGACAACTCTGCTGGTGTACATCACTTCTCAGAGAAAGAGAGGGGAGAAATGTGGAAAGCCGAGCTCTGATTAGCAGCAATTATCTTTGAGTCCTGGCAATAATCTCAGTTAGAGGAAACAAACCTAGATTTTAACAAGAATTTGTGAAATAAACCTGACCTCATTTTGTTCACTGCAGCATATACAATGTACAGAAGCTGGACAGTAATTTTTAAATGTTCAGATATAAACGGTAGCCTTTATTGGAAAACTAAGGGGCAAATAGTAAAATGGTCTGGGTAAAGTGGTAAGGTGGTCTGTGTGGTGGGTGGGAAGAGGAATGAATCACATGAGATGATTCTTGCCACAGAATCACCTTGTGGCCTATGTCTAAGTGATCAAAGTCAATCTCTGAGTACATGCTCACACTTAGTTTGAGACCATACAAGTCATCTAAGACCACAGTATTTTGGTATGATTAGTTTTTGAGATGAAGTTTTGAATCCTCTTTTCAAGAAGAAGTGCAATTCATGCTAGCGCCTGCTGCTCTGCAAGCTCAGTCTCTTGTCATTGCCGAGTTAGACAACAAATTTGTACAGACAGTGGAGCCTCAGTCCTAGATGGGGCTGGTAGGCATGAGTTCAATGCAAAAACAATGTTTATCAATTTAGGTAATGATTAGCTGAGTGTAAGTTTTAGGATTTGCAGTGCTATCATGTGTATCTCTGGATTCTTGCAAATCAGTTTGATATTTTGCAGGTTAGGTTTCTATTTGCTTGGAACATATGTGTGGTTTAAGCTCACTGGAATATCAAGAGAATGGACAGTTGATATTTATTCTTTTAATATTTTGGTTGAAACCAGCTTTTCTGATGGCTATTTTAACTTCATAATAAAATGAAGATGAACACTGGCCCTGGTAGAGCTAACAGTGCAAACCATATACCTCCCAACTTTAGTGTAGGTAGTGTCTCAGAGAAACAAGAGCTGGGCAAACTGGAGAATGGGGAGGGCGTGGACAGCAGCTTCTTGCAATCCACAGGATTCTCCTACATCCAGCTGGAGTTATGACGCCAAACCTCCCATCCACAGTGACAGGAGAGAGCACAGGAAGGAGGGACCAAGACTCTCTCCAGGAAGCTGTCTGAGCCAGCTGTCCCTCACCTTCCTGCCAGAAAGCCCAAATCTTCAGGGCCCAGCCATCACCCGGGGGTGCTCATTCACCCCTGACAGCCTTTATTTCCTGTATGCTTTGTCCTTTGCTGACAGTGCTTGGCACAAGCTGTGCAAGGGAGATGGGTGACTTTTACACACTTGAATCTGCCTTTGGCATTTGTACACTGCTTTTTATGGTAGGATGTATCTGAATGTTCAAGACATGAATATTTTCAAACTAAGGTTTACATCTGCTAAGGCAACTGGTAGAGGAGTGCTTTCCAGATAAATGCCTTTTTCTTGAGGAGAGAGGGCCACATGTTTCTCCTGGCAAGCACAAAACAATTTCTAATCTGATGACTGTGCAGCTAACTTACTATGTAACTGATGAAAAATATTCCATACTTTCTGGATATTTTCTCCTTCTTTGTATAATGGGGATAACAATACTTCCAACCTCATAAAGGTGTCACTGTTTGTTATACTGACTACTGCTGTCAGTACAGGGCTTGAGGGTCCTCTACAAGTCCTCTTAAAGCATGACGTGTGATTTATTTTTTAGTTAACTTATATACATTTCTTAACAAACAATTGCTCAGCTAAGTGTTTGAGTCATTTTTGCATTCTAGTTACTAATTACTTATTGTTTTAACTTCAGAAAATCCTTTGAGTTTGAGGATGCATCAAGTCTGCAGTCCTTGTACCCTCCCTCCCCAACTGAAAATGGGACTGAGAGCCAGCATAAATTTGGATCCAAGAGCACTTTAGAAGAAAATGCCTACGAAGACATCGTAGGTAAGAACCTGTTGCATTATATGAACTCACACTGGGTTGTTGAGCCATTGTGGTCAGGCTGTGCATTGCTGAACATACACCCTGTGCAAGAGCGTTCAATGCTGACAGTAAAGAGAGATTAAATGAACGGTAAATGATTCTGTTGTATCAGAGAAAACGTAACTCTCAGTCCACATGCAGGAGGTCTTGATTCCTTTGAACTTTGTTGAGTGGTATTGGAGGCAGACTGGTCAGATTTTTTCATGCTTTACAAGAAACAATTATTTTTTTTAACAAAGCCTTGGCCTGAAGCCTTGAGCGATGTAAAAATGTAAAGTGAAATAGATACAGAACTATCCAACAGCAAGATTAACCTCAGTGGTCTTGTGTGGTCAGCTTGAGCTTTTCAGGACTTCTGTGGGGACTGCCCCAAAGCAGTTGTACGTAGCATAATTCCTGGTCTCCCCTCAGTCCCAGTTGTTGGCTAAAGAAAAATTAATTTCCTTTAGCTATAGAGCCATCAGGAATGCACAACGAAAACACTGTTTTGATTAAGCTTCACAAGAAAAACATGTTTCTTTTGGTCTTAGAAGGAAATGTATGGCCTATGCATACATTCTTTTAAGATCAAAAAAGTTGTTATAATTACTGAAAATTGGGCAGCCCTTCAGAGCACAGTTTTTCCACACAAGTGATGAATATCTGCACTGTTTTTAACTCTTTCAGTGTTGTATTATTGCAACAAGTACAAAGGGTACTTCATTTTCACTTACTTTGGACAATGAATCTTTATCTACTGCAAACTGGAGGGCTACCAAAGTAGTCAGGGGCCCTACAGCACATCCTCTAAAGAGATACTGAGGGAGCTGGGCTTGTTTAGTCTGGTAAAAAGGAGGCCCAGAGGCAATCTAATGCTGCTTACAGATGTCTGAAGGGCGAACAAAGATGATAGCACAAAAATCTTCTTGGTCATGGCAGTTGATACAGCAAGGGACAGTTGCCACAAATTTCAGCTTGGGGCTCTTTCTCTGTCTAACTAAATTCTGTCTCTGGTTTGTCAGCCTCAGTGAAATCAGGACTTCACTCTTTCAGTTTTCAGCTGTACTTTCCCCCTGTGCCATTCAAAATAAATGCTACCAGAACACCAAAAATGCTTTTGTTCAGTGTCTGCTAATAAAAATATGAGAGCTTATGTAGATACTAAAAAGATTTTTTCCGTGGAGAGCATCTCTATATGATCACCAGCCTTCTCCATGAACAGCCAGACCACTGTGCAGTCCACACTTGAAAATGTATTGTGCGTTATAGTGCCCATCTTTGCTCAGGGACTATCAACATGCTGCCAGATGTTAAGTGGTAATGTTTGCTTTCCTTGCTTTGGTTTGTTTTAAAAAAAAAAAAAAGTGCAGGACTAGTAAGAATCTTTCTTCAAATTAGAAGAAATCTTGGGTTCAATGAAACAAAATCACAGTGGGCTCTTCCAACTCACGGGAACTATAAGTTTGCTTTCTGCAAATTATAATTTGGGCATTTTGGCAGGGTAGTGAGAAGAGAATGCAAAATTTCTGATCTGTGGACAAACACAGAACTTCATTGTTTTGTATTACTTTTTAACAGTCTCATTCCAAAGCACTTCATTCAATACAGGCAGTGAGGGGGGAATACAAATTCAGTATAATTCTTATAAACTGTCAAATGTGATTAAAGACAAGCCAAAGTAGTTTGATCTCTGGCTTTAAGGAAACTAATGTAGTTTTGCGTATCACATCTGCATAATTTATACCAGTAGTGCTAGACCCCTGTCTCTAAGTAGCACTCTTGTACTCATGTAAACCAGGTGTCTGTAAGAGTGAGTTTATTTTATAGATTTACATCTGCTTCAAAGCTAGAAAGAACTCTGTCACTGCTGCTTTGGATTTCCTTTGCAAACAGTTGTCCTAAAAGTGGTAGATTTTTTTTTTCTCTTTTTTCTATAGCTGGTTGAATATCCTTCTTCCCTAAATGCTTGTAGGCAGCTAAAATATTGTCATTGTAGCAATAAATTTAATAAAATCTCCCTCACCACCCATAGAATTAAAACTTTTAATGCAGGTATTATCTATCAGAGAGTACCTTCTAAAAAAGTGTATATAATGTTAAACACCTACAAGGTGCTGTGTGAGATGCTGAATGCTCTCACTCAGGCTAGTCCAATTATCAAAATGTAGCTTTTAAGCACATAGGTACTAGGAGTAGAGTAATTTTTTCTGAGATTATTACATGACCTTCTCATCTGATGCACATGCACACTAAACCTTTGTCTTTCTCCTGGTGCCCTTACAGTGTTTCCTTCTTTAATGGTGAGGACAGTGATGAACTGCTGTGGGTAGATTGTTATTTTGAGAGTTGACTTTAAGACTTTTTATTTAAGGTATTTAAAACCAGAAACTGTTGTTCTTTGAAATCTAGGGACATAATGAACCAGAGACTTTGTTTAATTTTGTTATATTTAAGTACATTTTAATAAATGAAATATCTGCATGTTAACTTCAAGAGAGGTACTGGATTGGAACATAATGATCCATTCTGCATTAATCAAAAAGCAATGGTATAAAAGCATACACATTCCTAATATTAATCAGAGCTGTATTCCATGTGCAAGGAACCATGTGGACTTCATTCATCTTCTGTACTAGCATTCACAGGAATGTGGCAGTCATAGTAAACTTAACATTGTTTTGCTTCGTGTGGTTTTGAATGAGTCTTTAATCAGACAAAAACTGATGTGGCTTTATGAATCCAGTTGGGGAAACCATACTTGGCTTTGTGCAAATTCAAGGAACTATCATAGTATTAAGAGATGTCTGAGACAGTTGCTTCCACTGTGTTTGTGGACAACAGTATTTCCTGTCATGTGTACCATATGGTTTCAGTGTTCCAGTCTGTTCCACTAAATACAGTTGAGATATTTGAATATTGTTATTTAATCCCTGCTGTCTCTGAGGCATTTTTCACCTGACACCTAGAAGAAAGCACAAAAAAGGTTGAATGAAAGTAAAGTGAAAGCAAGGGTAGGGGAACAATATCAAGTTTGTCTAAAGAAAATGTAGTAAAACCATGTAAATTATGGTTTGTGTTTGCAAGAGAAATTGCATTCACAATTTTGAAATTAAATACAGAGGAAGAAATCTGCTTTGACACAGGAAGCATTCTTACTGCATATGTAACTCATCAGAGTGCTGGACACAGTAGAACAGGTGGGAATCTCCTCTAAATCTATCTTTCAGTTTATTTCTGCCCATCAAGCTCTTAAGAGGAGGAGCACAAGTGTCTGCCCCTGCCCCGGGGAAGTTTGGTGTTTCCCTGGCAGCAGAGCCCCTAGGAACACCAAGTCTAGGCACACTAGCATATGGCAGCCAGGTATAGCCTGGCCTGGCCTATGCCACGAGTTGGGTGGCATGTCAAGGGAATCGGTATCAAAACCTGTGTTAGGACTGCTTGGTGGCAGGTCCCAGTGCTGTGCTTAGATCTCTCGTGGAAGTCATGCCTCTCTCCTTTGACTTTGTGGTTGATATAGTCAGCAGTATGAGGCTCTTTTGTTCATTAAATGCAGGTATTTTTTCAACAGACGTTTTAGGATGTACTGTAGAAGATGGAACCTGACAAATACCTTCTGGCTGAGGAAGTGATTTTTCCAAGCTGGCTCCAACAGCAGAAATGGACCTCTGCCTGGGCAGATGCGTTAGCTGTTAAAGAGGGACAGGTAACCTAGGCAGGAGGAAAGCTAGTCGAAGTTGTAAGATTCAAACAACTGGAACAAATTCCCCTGGGGGTTAAAAAACAATAACAAAACCAAACCAACAACAGCTTTCCTCTAAGTAATGCTATAGTTAATATGCAAAGTTAAAAGTTGAAATGTTTTCATGTTAAAGCTGGGATTCAGCTGTAGAGTTTCGGTTCTGAAAGAGCACAGGCCTTTAGATCTGGGGTTTGATATTGTCCATGGTAATAGAGGCCAGCTTTGGAAGCTTGCACTGGAATTCAGTTCCATCTTCTCCTCATTTCTCCCTATCTCCACATCACAGTTTCTCTGTGCTCCACTAAGGAGACTAGAGACAATTGTCACACAGTCTTGATGGGGATGCAGACTTCTTCCCAGCTCTGAAATGCTCGGAGCCATATCTTGGGTTCAGGCCCATCTCTTGTTGTATTTGTGTATTGAGAAGTAACTGATGAAGCCAGTCAGAAGACTTTTCTGGAGCCTCTGAAACTCTCAGTCAGATGAGTTAGATTGTTTCATATTGGCTTCAAATAAAAGGTGATAGTTAAAATGTGTTGGAAATCTGGCCTTCTATGGAGGGGAAAGGATGAGAAAAGGAGGCAAACAGAGGAAGTGAGGCAGTTAAAGGAGAAGCAGCTGCAGACAGCTACTGTATCTGCTTTGAAAGCAGTCTAGTAGTCACAAGCAGTCTAGAAAGTAAAGCAATGTGCCCAGAAATACTGCTGTGGAATCTCTGTAACTGGAATGAATTTCTGAGTGAGATCTTGCTCGTGGGCTTCTAATGGGAGCTTACAGAAATCTGTGGTCCCAGGGGCAGCTGGACCTCCAGGGAAGGGTTTTTTACACACCTTCCTGCTCTCTGGATCTGTTCACTGTCACATTAGGAAATGCTGAGCTCTTCCAACTGGATGTTTCTCTTGACAAATACGTTTTGCATCTTAAGAGGAGTTGGAGAGAGGATAACAACTTAATCACTGTGCTTCTGGAGGCATATTATTAAACCGTGTTACAGTTGTCACCTAAGGTGACTGAAAAGTGAAACTGTGGGATTATATGCAATAATTTATCTGTTTTCCTCTCTTTGTCCATTTGAGTATCTCACTTCAGTTTGGGGAGAATCAATTTCTTGTTTACTTCAGCACTATAACAGGACAACTAGCTAAGGGTTTGCATGGGCCTACTTCACAGTCAGGGACCTGGGTGAAATATAAATCATTATAAAGCCCCAAACCTGTCAGATTGGTACCAGGTCTAGAAAAGTTTTTTGTTTTATTTATTTATTTATTTATTTTTTTATTGAGTAGAATTGTTTCCCCATAAGTCTTATGTTCAGGTTATCACTCAGGAAGCAAATATATCTTGCTTTTGGCATATCCAGCTCTTCTTGAAATTAGTGGAGGACGGTTTGTTGCTGTACTTGGGTAAGTACAGTCTTTTCCAGAGAGTTGAAAATGGCCCGAGTTGGGTCTCTCAGCTATTTCACAATACATCAGACCACATAAGAGAGGAGATGGAGCAATATGTCTCAAATCAGCATTATTAAATGAAGTGTCAGGGCAGCCTAACCCAGGTGGGTGCCTGAGCAGTTAAAATAGGCAGGTGTGGACCTTCAAGCAGGATCCTGAGTGTGTAGGGAATGTGGGTGATTTAACCTTCCCTGTAGAGTCCGGTTCCCAAAACAGCATGGTAAAGCACCTTGTCTCTCCTAAACAGATAAGTTGTTTTGCATTCTGATGTAAGCTGGACATAGTACATGTCATGTAACAAATGGGATGATTTAGCTGCTTTACTGAATCCTCCATTAAGTGTGCCAAGAGCTGCAGAAATGATGACTGAGGTCCAGTTGGAAGACATTCCTGCTTGACATTGCTTTCAAATTAGACTGTTTGCAAAGTTCTTCCAGTAAACGTGGAAAAGGTTTAGAAAAAGAGTGAGCTGGGGCTCTTGACGTTTCCAGTAAAATCCCATCATCACATGCCACATTATCATCTGTCATATTATCATACCACATTATTTTCCATCAGATCATCATCTTGCATCAAAATGGTTGTATGAATCTGGGAGAAACTGGAACTGCTGGGTTGCTGTGAAGCTGAAGCAAACTGGGAGAGAATGTATCTCTACCAGCAGTGCTGTGCTAGTCCCTTCTCTGAAAACACTTTGGGCTTTTAGTCAGATGCTTATTAGTAGGTCTCTGGATAACTGGTTAGTAAAAGACAGATCTATGATTGGTACAAAATGATGGTGCAGGCTGTGATAAGGGAAATGTGTGTCCCTATCTTCCTCCATGACCCTAGCCTGTCTTTCAAAGTCTAAAAAGCATGGGAGTGTTTTGGAAAGTGTAATTGTGGCAATTTTAATAACAGACAGTATAATGTAATGGCAGCCAGAGCACATTAAATGAAACAATATCCATATGGGCCTGTCAGAGAAGGGCCAAATGCTCTAGCTGTCTCATCCTATTGATGATCAGGCTGCTGCTTTGTTGCCACATTGGGATACATGGATTTCAGTTATTTTCAATAATGATTTGGTATACAAGAAATATACACTTTGCCATTTGTGAGGTGCTGACACCATCTACCTTAGTTAGCCGCACAGCTTAAGGAGCCTGGGCTTCCCGTGCAGCCAGTGGGGAAAGCAGCAGGCTTTTAGCTTGGGCATTCAGCATCACTCTCTGGAGACAGCATCTTTTCTGTGTGAGCACAGGGAGCACAGTAATATAGGCACCAAGTTTAAGGCAATTTGACGAGCCATTTCCTTACTATATACCTGATACTTGTTTCTTCCTACTTGTTGGTAGGGCGAAAGAAAGTAGTTACGCTCAGTGAACCACGTGGTTCCTCTGACAGTTGCTTCTGCCATCTAAAATTATGCATTTCCCTGCTTTCTGTCATTTATAGAGAAGTGTCTGTCTGTACTTTTTTCCCCTTCAGTCTTATTTTTCACTCATTTCTCAGCATGAGACAGGCTTGCTGCGTCTGCCTCTGCTTCCCATTTGCCACGTGTGAGAGGCTGAGCAGAGGAACATTGTGTGCTGCCTCAGGACTCGGTGGGGCTGACTCGCAGAGCGTCACGGACTGAGAAATTGCAACCGCTGGAGGAAACTCTTCAATGCTTAAGCTCAAGGCACTACATTCCTCATGGCTTTTCTAAAGATCCCTGACTATTTTATCCTTTTTTTTTCTTTCCCCTATGGACCAATCATTAAATTGCCTGTAAGAGCTTGTGAAGATAAATGTTATGTAGATAAATGCCCGATGCTAACTCAGCATTTCAGTACGTAGAATTCAAGAGAATGGGAAATGTGGAGGAAAAAAAAAAAAAGAAAAAAGCCTGTAGAGGGAGCTGATCTGGAAGCAGGGCTGGTGATCAGAGACATGAAATAGCAAACCTTTGACAAACACTGTGACCATATGAGCCGTGGGGGTCTGACTCAGCTTCCTTTGAAGTCAGTGATAGTCTGCTCTTGTCTTCTGCAGCAATTGGATCAGCCTTGTTAAGACAAGCATGGCCTCTATACTATGCCATCTTTCTTCCAGTCTGTCTTGGCTTCCAATGGAGACATCATATGGAAGGAACAAGGACATTTCTTTGCTCTTTCATTGTAAATGTGTTTTCCTTTTGCAGCAAATACAAATGCATACAAAAGCACTACAGCTTGCAGATTGTAAATATTCCTTGTCTTGGTCTCTGGGATTAGAGAAGCGATGTTGTTGAGGAGAAATGCTGAGGTCAAAGCTGCAAACCTCTGGAGCCAGCCCAGCTGTACGGAAATCTTCCTCATTTTCGTGCTGCAGCACCAGCTGCTGCCACCACAGCCCTTCCCTGAAGCTTCCTTCTGGTGTGGAATCCACACCTGCGGGTGCCCACCAGTCTCCTGGTCCATGTGCCTGTGGAAGGCAGTCACAGTGCACTGGTGTGGGGATAAATGCTATTCTAAGGCAGTTTAGGAAATCCTCATACATTTGTTTTGCTTGCTTGCAGTCTTGGGTTTCTTGTCACTTGCCCTTCCTGTTCTTGACACCCAGAAACCAGTCTGTCTGTGCTGCCTGGCACTCTTTTTGCATGTACGGTCTTTTTTGTCTCTTCCACCAAGAAGAGCACATATATTAAAAAACAGTGGTTGTCTCAGGTTTGAAAACTGCTGAAGACCACACAAATAAATTATCTCTTTTAGTTCACTGGCTGAACAAAACACTTGGTTCAAATATCAAACCAGTAAAACCAAGTTGTTTCAGATTGATCAGACTATTTCATTATCAGAGATTTATTGGGGAGAGAGGTTATTCTTACCAAAAAAAAAAAAAAAGTGGCATATTTAATCTCAAGACATCATTTCAAAATTAAAAAAAAAAAAAAGGACCTGAAGTAAATTGATTTTTAGGCAAATGATACAAATAAGTAAGTGCTCTTGAATGGCAAATCAGTCATCTGAAGAAACTCACACAGCTCTAGGGAAAGGGTTAAAATCCCTGTGGTGTCTCCACTGACCTCCACGTTACACTGAAGATGAATTTGGCCAGAGCTTTCTTTTGGTAGACTATCTGAGTCAGAAAAGCAGCCTCTGCTCATGATTTCTTGCTCCTCCTTCTTCTCTCATCCAAGACTTCTCAGGGCCCGTTTCTATACTTAATATTTTAGATCAACATTTGTAATGCTGAGTTTAGCTGGATTCAAGCTATTTTGTTTTACGTGGTGTCTTGGAAGGAGAATCACCCTAAACTTTTTAAATGCTTTACCATTTAGAAAAGGTTTCTTTTCAACTGATGAACTTGTTTCTTCTCAGAAGTTTGGATAATATGCAGACTAATGTAATAACATTAGTAATCTGTTTTCTCAAGGAAGTGTGTGTTTAACCACTGTCCAATATAGTTGGGTATTTTGAAATCTGCTGATCCATTCTAAAATGCTTGCTTGACCTATACTTGACTTGGGCTTACAAGAAATTTTATTATGCTAGTACTGTCCAATTAGCTGTATTGTTGTGATTGTCATATCTAAGGCTGTAGCATTTAAAAGTAACATTTACTGCGCAATGTCTATTTATTTTTCTTCCTGCAGAAGGAGTCAATCGGTTCCATAGTCCTCTCAGGACATCTGTAGCTTTAAATTATTTTAAGAATATTTGTTACTTCAGATTTATCCTGTCCATTGCATTCATCAAAGCGTCTTTCTTTTAAGTATTTCATGCACCTGAAGGCATCCTTTCTATACAGCATGTGGACTGACTATTGACAGTGCAACCTCTATAATCAGATTCCCTCTGGATGAAATAATAGGTTGTGACTGCCAATTCAAACATTCTTCAAAAGCAGCAGTTATTCAGGCCACTAATTAAAACAATGCTAAAACATTCACTCTTGTGCTTACTTTTGACTAGAAATCTTAGTATGATGCACTACTGAAGCAAAACCCTAGTTTTACTGGTAATGTGTGAATGTGTGATCTTGCCAATTACAAGCTCTTATCGCTATAACTGATGGATCAAGCAGACCTGTGTTTCTAGGCTTATCAGTAAACTAGAAACACAAACTGTTTTAGTTTTCTTTTGTGCAATGAGGAAATATAATATTGTGTCTAGAATGAAAACTGATAGTCAAAAGGACAAGGGTATTAATTCAAGCCTTGCTCTCGTTGAAAGTAACTATACCTCAGCTGTGACCTCTGTGAAAAGTGAATATTGTCTCTGTGAATAATAAACCATGCTAGAGCTTTCTGTCCTCACTTCCTAATTAATACAGTATATAATAAAACCTGGATTTTTTCTAAGCCTTATATATAATAGCTTGAATTCTGGTATATATATTGTACTAAACCTAGAAGTTTCATAGTCATCTTTAGATATAATGACGAAAACAAGATTGTCCAAAGCTTTGAACTTCCTGCGTGTTTCAAGCTTCTGCAGATTCAAGTTTTGAATTTGAGTAGATGACTTTGGTGGGATGATTTTCTATGCAAGGTGATTGGAAAACTGGAAGGACGCTGTGCGTGAAAATCCTGAAGTTCTAAGCCAGTTGCTGATTATGTGTTGTCTGAATTGGATACAAAACTTTCATTTTACTGGTGGAGTTCATTCCTCTTTGTGCTTCTTAGTTTGGTGAGAGGTTTAGTGAGTTCAGTATTTCTGCGAAGACGAGTTGCTCCACCAGTCCTTAGATGGAAATGGCTGCCAAAGGGTTTTGGAGCTCATTTAAATCTGTGCTGTAAACTTTGGTTCTGGTTTTCAAAGACTGAGAAGACAAAGGTTGCAGTCTGCTTTTCGATGTATTTTTCATTTATCTCTTATTTAGTGATTAACAGTTCAAGCCTCCATATATTACTGGCAGGATGAGTACTCTTCTGGGCAAAACAAATTTTACATAAGTTGAAATGAATAGCTGCTCAGTTAGAAGGTGTGATATATTTTAAAGAACACCCTGAGAATGTAGCATGGTTGGTGCAGAAATTCTTCCCTCATCTTTTACATTTTCCAATCTTCTCTCTTGGCACTGCTGAGCTGAAGTGCTTATTCTTTCTTTGCCTTCTCTCAGGGGAAGAGAAAAATGAAGGTAGCATCACATAAAAGTTGTCTTATCATGTGTAAGGGTGGTATGTTGAGAACAGTTATTTATTGCTATTCGTTTCACCCTGTGAGTGGCTGCTATAGATTTATAAAACCTACTGATATACTTTAAAGTAGTTATGTGCCTTAGTTTTTATATATCAATAAATTTTGCACAGCTGCGGATGCTCAGAAGCACGTCTTGTGAAATCTTTGTGTTTTATTTAAAAAAAAAAAAAGGAAAGTAAAAAAAATGTCGACCTCATAGCCAAGTTCTCCTCCAAATACTTCCAGCTGCAGCAAGAGGGATGAGTCATGCTGAAAGCTGAGGAGCTTTTCTTAAAGCCTTTTACTTGGTTCACATGATTTTTTTTTTAATTTTACATTCCTGTCTGTTTTTCTTTTCTTACAAAAAAAAAAAAAAAACACAAAAAAAATGTGAAGGAGAGTCACCCAAGGAAAACCCGTATGAGGATGTGGAGCTGAAAGGCCGTCACGCGGGCCGAAAATCCCATCAGCTTTCCGAGAACTCCCTAGATTCTTTGCACAGGATGTGGACTCCGCAGGACAGGAAATACACATCACCTCCCCAGGTAACGCGCGGCTTCGCAGGGCGTGAGGTCGCGTTTCTTTCTGCGCTCAAAGCTGCTGCAAGAGAATCAGTTGTGGCATAGGAGGAAGAGCAGCTGCACTGAATGAGAAAGGGTATCTGGAAAAAGAATGTGATCAAATCCATAAATCATTGCTCTTGGCGGCTGTAGTTCAGAGGCTCAGCACTGCACTGCAGAAGCTGATTGCTGTTTGGAATAGCCCTGATGAGGGCTGGCTATGGGCAGCCGAGTTTAAGCAGAATCCTTCTGCCAGTTGTTTGGGGGGCTGAATCTGGCCCTAAATCCTTTGTGCAGTTACACCTCTTTGTGAATTCCTCAGTGTTTGCTGATGGGCTTTTAGTAGGACAGGAGGGAGAAAGTCAGGTTCTTAATCTTGCTCATGTATTATGTGAGGCCTCTCGTGGCTTGCTAATGTGAAGTATGTAGCATGGCATGGTTTCGTGTAAGATGGAGAAGGCAAAGTATGCCCCCCGCCCTAGTAAATAAATGAATAATAAAATAATTAGAAAAACCTGAGTGTCTGCATTTAACAAGGCTGTATAAGCTGTGTTGGCAGCATAAAATAAAACACCGGGAACTCTACAGAGTTCCCATTTTGTGGTGAATTTTCCAAAGCAGTGTGTTTTCTGTGAAAGCTGTGAAATGCCAGATTGCTATGCTGTTTATGGGATCATTGTGTTCATAAGGAAAAGTATAAATTTATCACATACTTAATTTTGAGATTCAAAGCTCCTTTTAACGGAACTTTGTTTTGTACTGAATCAACAGAAAATTTGCAGTTAAAGAAAGGTCATGAGCATCTACATTTTTGTCATGTAAAGTAACCTAGAACAAAACTGAATATGTTTTCTTTTGCTTATTCAGTTTGGGTACATGTAAGCACCACAGTCCTAGAGACAAAAGCATTACCAGGATTCTTAGTATACACCTTGCCCATCAGTTGTAAAACAGGAGTATTTTCAGCAAAGGTACTGAAAAGGGAAAAAATGGGAAGTGAATAATCAGGCAGAGTAAGGAGAAACAGAAACTACAGCTATGAAGATAACTTTGTAGTGAGAGACATACTATGAAAAACAATTACTTTTGGCTGTACTCTGTGTGTTAAAAGGAATTGTGATAGCGTTTAGATGGTCCAAAATATGTCCCATTGGGGTAGGACCCGTACAGGTCCATGGTAAGACACTGTCCACCGTTTGGTGTTTTACGCAGGGTGATAAAAGAATATACAGATTAAAGTTGCTTCTGTAAAGTTTCTCAGGAAATAAGTATTCTCTGGTATCTACACAACAAGGCTATCTTTATTCTGGTAGCTTCTTTTTGAAATGCTGCCAGGAGTTTCCGTCAGTCCTGCCATAATTGTGCTGTCATTTTGTTGATATATAAAGCAAAGGGACACTAAGAGCAGGTCAGCTATGAGCCTGGGCAGTTCTCTAATGACCAGAAATAGAACAGTCTCAATTTCCTGAAAAATGGCAGCTTTGTCAACAATTTATCACCCAGTTTTTCCAGCATAGCAACATAGCTGGATTAGCAACATGACTCTTCAGTCATGGATGATGATAAACAAGATGGAAGAGATCAGAAGGTCAGCAGGCTTTCACCAATCATCTCCAAAAAGAACTTTCATTTCTAGACAGCTGCAGATTTTCCTGGCATGCAAACGTGTGGTAAGCAGAGACCTCAGAAACACTGGCTTGTGGTCATTTTGAATCCCAATCTCTTGTTCTTTCCCTTTTGTTGTTTTCAATTGTTAAAGTCATCAGATAGAAAAAGAATGTTTTATTGATGATGATGTGTTTGTGATGCAAAACCCACACATACAGAAACACCTACTTTTAATCCCAGATCGTATGGCCCTGTAGTAGGTAAACCCTCCAAGTAAAACAAATGGGACATTTGCTAGTGCAGGTAGCAGTCTGTCCTTCACTTTAATCATAGGGAAGCTGGAAACAGAACCCAAAGACCTGACCCTGCCAGCCTGTGGATTAACCTTCCCAAGAGCTGGGCAGAGCTGCTTTGAGGACTGTTCCAGGAGAGGGAGAGCCCCATTTTTTTTTTTAAGATAGATGTTACTTGATGCCTATTCCCATCAGTGAGATCTTGCCTTCCTTGCTACAATGATAACTGATTTGTCCTTTAAAGAGAATTCCTTGGGAAGGCAGGACAAAGCTGTAACCCAGCCTCTGCATATTGATGGATCTTAAAGCATCTCGACATGGTGGAAATTCAGCCAGCTTGATTTTCTACTTTCTTTCTCTAGGATGAATAGCAGCCTCAGTGTAGTCACTCTGGATTTTCACCACTGCAAGTGAGAGAGATCAGGCCCATCATGTCAGTGTTTTGATGTCCATCAAACTTTTAAGTTAGGTTTGAATGCTCATGGTGTTTGTTAATGTGGTGTGGGTGCATGGAAATCCAAAGCCAAATGCAGTCTATTGTTTTCTTTGAAATTTAGATAAAGCCTTAGATATTGATCCCTGTTTCTTCAGTTTGACCTTGCACCCTCTTTTTGCACATACTTCATAGGGTGCAATGGTGCCACCACTCGCTCACAAAGAGCTTCTTCTGCACTAAATGTTAACAAGTAAGGGAGGGGCTCAAGCTGTTCTTGTTCCCACAGCTACCTTCAAAGCCTACCAGCCAGTCTCTGCGTATTGGGAACTGGTCGGA
This sequence comes from Cygnus olor, assembly GCF_009769625.2. Lineage (NCBI taxonomy): Eukaryota > Metazoa > Chordata > Aves > Anseriformes > Anatidae > Cygnus > Cygnus olor. The sequence goes on along the minus strand of NC_049173.1, from coordinate 63,564,774 downwards.
AAGGAAGAGCCACCGCTTACCACGGTTACCCAAGCGGCACAGCCATGATGACATGCTGCTGCTGGCTCAGCTTGGAATTCCCTCTTCCCCCTCCAGCCTCAATGAGGACAGCCTGAGTACCACAAGCGAGCTACTGTCTACACGCCGGGCCAGGAGGATCCCAAAGGTACTGGCAGGATGATCTTGTTCCAACAAATTGTCCTCTGGGGAGATAAAACTGAACGCAAGGCCTCAATTACAAGGCTTATGCTGGGGTTAGGTCACCTGTCTGCAAGAGCCTGAAAATTTCTATCCCACCTTTAGCCATTATTTATTTATTTATTTAGCCATAGAAAGCTCTTTTTTGCATCCTAAAGGAAATTTGAGATCAAAACAGAAACAGTAACTCTGGGAGCCAAAATGTATTATTTTTTTACACACACCCCTACTGTGAAGTCCCTTCTCTAAAATTGGATAACTCTCCACTGGTCCAAAAGTAGCAAACATCTGATTGCCATCTTTGCAATGAGTTGATTTTAAGCCAATTCTGTTTTCCACACTTTTCTTTAAGCTTTGTGGGCCAGAGCATTTTGTGTACCTAATGTTGTGATTTTGAATGGGTGATGGCCAAACAATTATTATTTATAACATGGAGCAGCATCTGAAGTGTGTTTTATTTCCCATCACTTGTTTGGTTTTGGGAAAACAGTTATTATTGACTTAATATGTTTCTCTGCTTTTACTCACAGCTTACCCCATCCTCATAACCCTGTTGTCTTGAAGGATTTGAAGCAAAAACTAATTTTCTATTTTGCAAGGAGTTCAAATTTTCCAATTCAAAATAAGATGTGGAAAAAACCTACAAAGAAACACAACCCCCTGAAAAAAAAAAGGGGTGGGGGAAAAAAAGGCATACTGAACAAAACCCAGACCTTTTTTAGTACAATAGCAACAAAGGGGAGAGAACTGCCAATATATTTATTTTTGGCTTGTGAACAAAGGCAATTTTTACTGTATTCAGCTCTTTCCTTTTCTTATTAAACAGTATATTTTAAAGTATGTGGCTGTAAATACTGTGATTGGGGAGAGATTTTTTCGTTCCTGTCAATTAGTTTGAAATTCTGCCTAAGCCAGAAGCAAACAAAGAAGAAAATTAACGTTATGTCCTTAATATTTACTGTATTTTCACTTTCTTGAAATATACTATTTTACTGCACAAATGAGCATACATCTTTGGAGGAAGTTACTCTAACTTACAGAGTAGTGTACTTTGGTTTTGAGTAAAATTTTGAAAGTTTGAATGTTAGTTTTGTACCCAACTTTCATTTTTGTCAGATTTAAGGAATAGACGTTCTCCCCATGTAAAATTATGCTTTAAACATTTGAATGTTCATAGTTTTATCATAAATTTCATGATAATTTCTGCCTTTGACAGCTCTAACTCCTGGAATCATGTATTAGTGGATAATCTCATGTTTTTATTGAGAAAATATTAGCTATTAGAGAAAAGACTTGAACCTGAGAAACCCCTGTCATGCCTGCACAGATGCACAACACATAGAGAAGATAGCAGGGATGCTTCATGAAGCAATATCTAAATGCTAATCTAAATGTCTAAAGGCTTTCTTCACTGCCATGCAGGTGTTTTACTCTTGGTGAAGCAGCTCAAGCAGACGAAGTGCTGAGAGTGCTGAGCAGCCCAGCGGAGGGAGCACAAAATCCCAGCAAGGCTCCTCACTGGGTGCCTCCTGTTTTTCCCCAGAATAAATCTTGGTTTAGTTATTGGTTACCTCCTCTGGTCTCCTGTCCTGGCTCCTCTCCTCAGCTCCTTTGGGCTTCTCCTTCTGGTAATTGTGACTCGAGTACCCAACCACATGATTGTGTGCATTTGGAAATGGAGAGAGGGGCCTTATTTAGTTCTTATTGTGCTCAGTAGAAGCGTAAAGAGAATTTGTGCAGTAACTGTAAAATTTGCCATAAAAAATAGGTATATGTTTCAAATAGCACTCCTGATAAAATATGTAGTCAGCTTGATTCAACTGTTGGAGGGACTGCATGAGATTTTGTACTAGTCTGTGCTCTGTTACTGACTTTCTATTGTGTCTATAGCAAATTAGCTTCTCTCTATGAGTTTATTTCTCTCTGCAAGCTGAAATAAAACAGCTTTTGCAAATTGTGTAATAGTTCTGTGAGTAAAGCTGCTATGGAATGAAATATGCTGTTACGGACCATTATAAAGATTAATTGCTTCATATTTGTGACTTTTCAGAAATCATAATATATTGTTTAATTGGTAATTTTTAGTAATCCCAACCTCTTGTTAAAGTCATTAAACATCAATATTTTCCTTCATCTCAGATTATTTTGGATAGGCAGGTATTATCTGGATTAGTCTTGTTGAGGGAAGTCATGAAGATGATTACCAGGAGTTAAAATTCCAGCAACTGCTTGCTTTAGCCAGCACTAGTAGCTCATTTCAAAATACATTCATAGATAAGGGTAAGATTGGAGAAAATAGATACAGCACCTCTGAAGGTCAGTAAGTACAGCACAAGTTGGAAGGGGAATGGAGGAGAAGTCTGTATGGGCCAGATCCTCAGGTCATATAATGTGGCTTCAAAGCAGCAGGTTACTCTGTACCTAAAAAGGCTTTAAAAAGCTACAGTCAACTTTTTCTGTCTGAGAGAGAAATGAGGTGGTTAGAAGATAACAGATGCCTTTGAATCCTCAGTCATATTGTGCTTTTATTGCAAGTGCCTAAGTCATTTTTGAAAATGGGATTTTGGTTTCTGAGTTCTTTCTCTGTGAAAACCTATCTATAGGTAAGGTAGTGAGATTCCAGATAAGTGATTCAAACAAATGGGATTCAAAATAAGAGAGTTGCACTTTGAACTAGTAAAGGTTTAAGGGCATCCAGTTGACCTATAATCCACAGTCAAATTGTTTGGATAAATCCATTAATTAAAAGTTTCATAGCAGGGTAGTGTTTGGCCTTACTGTTTTTTCACTTTCCTATTTTGCAGCTTGTCCAAAGAATCAATTCCATCTACAGTGCAAAAAGAGGGAAAAAACGATTGAAGAAGCTTTCTATGTCCAATATTGAGACAGCGTCCCTGAGAGGTACAATACATGCATCATGGTTCAGTGATCCATTTGAATATTAGAGAATTAACACATTCTCGTCTTTCATTCACATGTACCTCAGGCTCAGCTTTGTTTAGAACTTTCTGGTATGAACGATGATAACGTTGTGAAAGGAGAAAAATGGGGATAAGATAAAAATAAACCATATTCTCACTGTTGTCTATCCAACTAATCCTGTGACCAGCTAGACTTACTCAGCCTGTTCTTTAGTTCACTTCTTCAGTAGTTTGTGTCTCTAAGTTTTGTCCAGAATTACAATTTGACTCTCTAATTCATTCATGCTTTTTCCTGACATGAACATTTGAATATAACTCAGCCTGTGCTTTGGATCGCTTCTAGAAAAGCATGGGCCCTGAAAGAAATTCAGGCTGTGTTTGTAATAGGAGTACAATGAAGTTTAATACAAGTACACCTCAGAAATGCATGCATTACTTTTGCATGTTACTCTCAGTCTGGTGAATTCTGCTGATTAAAAATGTTACTCAGAAAAAGCTCGTAAGGCTTCCCTTGACTTCTCAAGTACTACATAACTTCCTTTCAAAAAAAATAAGAAAAATTGCAAGTCTGAAAAAGTAGTGGATGGGATAAAAATTCATTTTCAAAATGCCTCATTCACCTCTTTAGCTTAGCATAGATGACAGTTCAGCGCAACCATTTGCTGGAAGGGAGAATGAATTCTACATTTTCATCAAAATGAAGCTCTTATTCTCAAGCAAAATTGAAACTTATTTCAATGGAAACATAATTTAAACAGTCACTCAAACTTCATTTCAATATGTTTTAAAACTCAGGAGGACAGCATGTGTGGATCACAAGGTTCAGTGTGAGGTGTGTGTTTTTCACAGTTTCACCACAGTAAACTGAGTTCATGTTTGCTTTCGTTTTATATTAACTGATCCCTCTGTCTCCTCTGCAGATGAGAACAGTGAGAGTGAGAGCGACTCAGATGACAGGTTTAAAGGTAAGGGGTCAGCCTTTAACAGCTTCTAGTCAGCCACTGTCACAGACCCTGTCAACATACATTCTCATGCTACTGCACATTGTTCCTGTCCATGACCTGTATTTTCCTTCCTGAACTATTCTAACTTCGTTACTGTAGAGCTCACAAAAATTCCAACACAGCAGCATGAATGTGGAAAGCAAGGACAAAATGAACTGTGAGGATCTAACAAGGATTTGGAAACTGTGCCAGATAATGAAGAACAGGACCTTTGATAGATTTGCTTTGTCAGCTACTTCACAGATGCTAGTGTTTTTCAGACCAACTACTGGGTGCAAACTGAGAGGGATGAGGTTGGATAAATATACTTTCTTATTATTCGTATGCTGCTTTAAGTGTTTGCTTCTAGCTGCTGTTGGAGGCAAGATACTGGGTATGATCCAGTGTAGCAGTTCTCATACTCTTTTATAGGTCTGCAGTCTGCAAATTGTAGAAATTCCTTTATCAGTACACGGCACCTGCACAAACTCTGCTTAAGCCAGGCCAGTAAATTAGTCTGTTATTTTCAAGAGTCCTGATAAATGGACAGAACTGTAAAAGAAAGTCAAAGGCAGCAAAAGCAGATTTTTATTACTAAAAACCTATCGTATTACTAATAAGTGAGGGCAAAAAATACCCACAGCAGCGCAGAGCTGTGGTTATATGATGAGGAGAAAGCATTCTTACCTGTCTACTACAGATGTCACCTGCTTACTGTTCATACAGGAAACCTGGCTGGAAAAAAAATATCTGAGGAAAAAAGGTGTGTTCCAGACAGGTGGTGGTAAGACACAGAAACTCACCCAAAACAATCTGTATGCAACATTGTACAGCAATATCTGCAAAACAGCTCATTCCTCCTTTGTAGACAGATACCAGCCCCAAAACACTTGCGATTATGTTTCTCTTTGTGTCCAAAAATCAAGGGGGTTGCTTTTACCCATAGCCCACAATTAAGAAAAACAGGGCCTCTCTTAGAAATACTCTGTTTTCACTGGAAACTGAGAAGCTTTTCCCCTTGTTGTTGTGGAAAGGAGGATCCTCATTCTGATGTTGCTATAACTGACTGCTTCTACATGACCTTATAATTACATAGATGCTCTTAGGGCATCTTGAGCCAAAGATCCAGCTGTCATGTGTAACAAAACAGGATTTGTTAGGTCCTCATTTGTTGGGGTGGGCTCTTTGGTTTTGCCTCTTGCAAATATGAAGCACTGTCTAGCCACGTGAGGCTCTCAAGGAAGACAAAGCAGGATCTTTCTTGGGAATTGGCTTCCCTTGTGCAGTCACACCATGACCAAGTGCTTTATCAAAATAATTTATAATTCTTGGGTTGTTAAACTAGTTGTAGGACAGCTGATCATGAAGGGATTTTCTTTTATTTCTATCAGTTAATTACTGCTGTGATCAAGTGCTTGTAACGTCTTATTTCCCTACAACGAGGGAGAGTCGGTCTTTTGCAAACTGTGTCAATGAATATAGCCTTAAGGGGTTGACATGTGCTGCTAATATTTTGTCTGCCATTGCACAGAGATCCTGGTGTGAAGAGGTGGGGAAAAGCATGCAGGCAGCTGTTTTTACTTAGTTGTTTTCACTTATTTGTCTACCAGAACTGGTAATGATGACTAACTAGTCCACCAGAGAGATCTGGAGACAAGTCATTGGATCAAGGAGTATCTTTCAGTCAGGACTGGATGTGACTATAAATCTAAATCTGCTCCTCGGTCTGAATTGGCACAAGCAAAGCAATCCTGAAGGAGGCAATTTGCACGTTTTTTCTCTTCTCTCCTTTCCTTCCCCCTTCCCTGGAGCTCATTCCACGGCTTGTATGAACTATGCCTATGCTGTGGAGAAGGAGAAAGTATGCCTTTGGTGGCTCTTACTATAGAGCTGTGCTGTATAGGGACAGATCACAGAAGTGTTTTTCACCAGTGTAAACAAGGTCCAAGTCAGGCCTGAGGAGAAATGTTGCCCCGGAGGCTCTAGTGCATTTGCATTATAAGTTTCACGTAAGAGCTTATAATATAGTTTTACACGTGAAGGAAAAGCAGACATTTGGCAGGACAACAGTTTTGAACTGCAAATGATTTCAGTGACTTAGTGTTGCATCACTTCACTACTTGGAGTGAGTTTTGATTTATGGGTGGAATTAGTGAGGGAGACTATAGTATTAAGGTCTGATTTTGTAAGGAGAACATGCTTGGAATAATATACTGGCAAATTGAAAGTCCTTTGTGAATGGCTGTGGCTTACACATACACATTACATTCCCAGGTAATGATCTCCATTTTTTTTTTTTTTTGATGCTAGCTCATACCCAGCGTCTAGTACACATCCAGTCAATGTTGAAGAGGGCTCCAAGTTATCGAACCCTGGAATTGGAGCTAATTGAATGGCAAGAACGGGAGTTATTTGAATATTTTGTGGTAGTGTCACTGAAAAAGAAGCCCTCTAAAAACACTTATCTCCCAGAAGTGACATATCAGTTTCCCAAGGTAAAGAAAAAATCTTATTTACAGCTTACTCTAAATGCCTTGTAAGATCATTACTTTGCTAAGATCAGTAAAGTGGGAAAATTAATGGAATCTATTTCTTAAATTGAGTTAATCATTCAGCTTTCAGATTTTTTATGAAGGAAAGTGAAGGTGACTGAAAGCTTTCCATATTTACAAAATTGTCTTTTCTAGTGCTGGAGAGTTTAGCCTAACGGTAGGTGCTTTAAATACTGTGTTTAAATTCAGTTTCTAAATATTTCACTTTCAACTCAATTTGGCTATGTTAGGATTTGTTCCAAAACCCACTGAAGTCAATGGAAAGACTTTGGCTGAGCTATGGTATTTCTCTTGTGTTCTTGCAGCAGAAAGGAATTTGAGATAGGAGTGTGTTTTAAGTGGACATTGTGCAACAAGGGAGTTTCAGTCAATTAAAAAAAATCACAACAGCAGTGACGATTTCTGTTGTACTAGCATCTATAAGACTGTCCTGGGGTAGTGCCCACTCTTCAAAGCACCAATAAGGAACAAGCTGATGGGCCTTTGCTCTTCAGAGCTCATTATTAACCCTCTCCACATTGCTGAGAGGTGCTGTGGAGCTGGCCCTAACAGTAACTGATTGAACTTCAATTTTTGCCCCCCTGCAGCTAGAAAGACCAACCAAGCAAATGCGTGAAGCAGAGGAGCGTCTCAAGGCTATCCCTCAGTTCTGCTTTCCTGATGCCAAGGACTGGCTCCCTGTCTCTGAATACAACAGGTAAACCTTCTGGTGCTCCTCTGCCTCTGAGTGCTGATGGAGTGCATCTGGAGCAGCTGCCGGCTTGCTGATGCCCAGTTAAGGAAGTAGCAGTTTGAGACTTTGCCACTTCAGGCTCAAGCAGTTGTATTACTTTTTTTTTTAAAGGTCCCGGTCAGGCTGGCTTACAGGCCTGTGTGGCTGAGGGAAAGAAGTTTGAAGGTTCCTCTCAGTGCCAAATCCAGAAGTGTAAATGGAAGTATTTAAAATAAATCTTGAAAAGAACAGGGCCCTGCCCACTACCTGCCCTAGTCATCTACCCCGGAGTGCTTACCTAATGTTGCAGGGCCCCTCTTTGTTTTCTCAGAGCAATGCTGTTCCAAGAACTTTTTGGAGATGTGCTCTGTGCCAGCAGAAGAGCACTATCTTCCTATGCTTAGAGATAAGTGTAGTGTGAAATAAGACACATTTGGAGTGTGCCTAAAGGGGCTTTCAGTGATGACAAGGAATTAGCATTCACCTGCAGGAATTACTGCAGAAGAGAGTGCATATGGAACATTTTATTGGCTTACGCATGGCACGTACAACATAACCATGTTATATTCTGTGTTGCTTGGCTGTATTATTCAATACTTGGAAGCACCTGAATAGTGAAGTATTGAACACACTGAAGAAGCAGAGACCTGTGTGGGCAACATTGGTGGGAGCAGCATGCAGCCCTGCTTACACAGCATTCTGCTGCTGCTCTGCTAAACAGATCTTCCATGAGCCCATGTTTGTTAAACAAGATTATCCATAGCATATTCTGCTATAACTGTATAAACCATGGCACTGCACTACAAAGAAAAAGTGTTTTATATAAGCCATTTCAAAGTTGCAAAGTAGCCAAGAACGTTTATCAGCCCATGTGCAAATTCACAAATACATCTCTGTACCTGTGCTGTAATTATAGCCTTAACTGTTGGTGTACTTCTCTGTCACAAATAGTACTTATCCCAGACAAGGATATAAAATGAGCTAGATTTTACAAATCTGTGTTATTTTTGGATTAGAAAATGATTTCTCTACTCTTAGAGAAGATCTAGGGTTCTCCCTTTAAAACAAGGCACAGTCCAAAAAGAGGATCTAACTAAAAGGTAAGGGATAATGCAGCATTTGAATACTGCTTTCAAAATCTGTTTCATGTGTCCCTTCTGCAGTATGAATGGGACTGCCATGTTACTGAAATTCAGCACCTCTCTCTTGTTGTGAGAAGATAGCTAGGTTGTCCAGGACCATGCAGACATTTTTGCTCTAATGCTGATGGAATTCGGCCCTGGCATATGTCCAGATGATAGACAGGTGGAGAGAAGACCCTCAAATGGGTAGAATCTCTCACAGGATAAGGTAGTATCCCTTTTAAAATGCTCTACCTCATAGCTATGCTGTAGTTCTGATACTAAGATCTGGACAATTTACTTCCTTCTAGTGAGACCTTTTCTTTCATGCTGACTGGGGAAGATGGGAGCCGGAGGTTTGGCTATTGCAGGAGGCTGTTGGTAAGTACACACCTTAATTTCAAACTGCAGAATTCTGTTAAACAATATCTCAAGACTATAGTCTGAACTTTGAGGCTGTCTCTCACTGTTTTACAACAAAACTGGTTTGCTCACTCTGAAATTTGAAAACGCGAGGAGCTCAAGTATAATAACACTTTGAAATACCTGTCTGAATCAAATAGATTCCAAGTCCTTTCAGCTATTCATAAGAATGTGGGAAGTTTCTTGTGTGGGCGCTCTCCTTTTAAGTTTTTTATATCACATGCTTTCAAGCAGAAGTAGAAACACTACAACACTGCAGACAAAGGCAAATGTGGTATTTCTAAACATTTGTGAGTAACGTTTATTCCTTGGACAGCTGCTTACATCCCCAAAGTGCTCTGCCAGCACTGCCTAATCAGTCTGCAGCATATCTGAGATGTAGGTAAATGTGCTCCTACTGGCCAGGGTGGCGTAATGACGGCAGAGAGCAGACCACCATCAGCATTGTTTCAGGACCATGCAATAAGATGATGCCCGTGCCAGGAAGTCTCGGTTCTTAGACTCCCTTTCAGTCCTTGTCACCAGGGGTAATCAATTGGTGGGAAGAGGACCCGGTTCAACAGTTCTATGTCATCACTGGACTCATCACTTGGAAAACAGGCTGGTCACCAGTTAAATGAGAGAATGGCAGTGTGCATGTGTGTTATGGGGGGAAGGAAACTACATGATGATTAGTGAAGTCTATTAAGGCATGCGAAGCACAGTTTAAACGGGCATTTTTCTGTCCATTCCTGCAGAACTTACGGGATGGCAGCAAAGCATACAGCAGTTGGCCATCCCTGCACTAGCCAACACTTATCACCAGTTGGACAGATTTGGAGCTGTTTGTGAATGACTAGCCAGGGAGTCATAGCTCCTGTACTATTCACAGGACGGTTGACTGCAGTTGGTTGGAGAGCTTATATGGATAATAAATACTGCGGGAGCCTTTTGCATACTCTGTGCAAAATGAATATCTGCAGCAATATTGCAAGGTTTTAAATAGGTATCCTCCATCTAAGAGAAAAGGACACTGGCCTTTTCCCCTTCCTTCCCTATCTGGCATAATTTCCCATCTTTCCAAGCAGGGAACACCTGCCTTCAGTAGCTTTCAGAGGCTTCAGGTAGACAGAGCAACTCGCTGATATTAGAACAGCACCCTCCATTCTGCATGCTGCCATTACGTGACCCTGCTCTTACTCAAGTCTCTGTGGCAATGAGTTTTGTCATGCAGGCAGCAGATGCTCTGTCTGGGAGGTATTGCTCTGTGGGGGTCCTCTATTTGTAAGAGGTTTCATTTAAACTAACATAACGGAAAAATTGTTTATCAATTCTGTGGGCGGTATTTGCTTTAGGTAGCATCACAGAAACACGCTTACTCTGTGTAACAGAGTTTGTAAGCGTGGGCTAAAACAACAGGGTTTATCTGTGGAAAGGAAATGTCAATGAAGGCTTGTGTTACAGTAAATCTAGGGCTGGTCAGGAGGTGATTCAGAGACAACTAAGTGGAGCACCTAGAATATATCCTGGCTGATGTAAATAAGCATAACAAGATGTAGTGCAGCAGCACGATTCAGTTATTTTTTGTGTTGTCGTTTAAAAGGATAATAACGTACATTCAACAAATGTTGGCTAGAATCAAATTATGGAATGTTTTCACTCTACCAGATCAAGGTGATTTAAGGCTTTTGTATTTATGGAAATGTCATCAAGTTCAGAATCATTCACAGAGCTTATGAAATGCAAAGCACGATCAAGTTGAGACTGAAGTAATAGCCACAGTGAAAAAGATGTATACACAGGAATATTGAATTAGTTTTTCAGTGAAAGATTGTTTTACTCTCTTAAGGCTCTGTGAAATCCACCCTATATTAAAGGCAAGGTAAAAATAGAACATGGACTTTCGGCTAGTGCAGAAGATAGGTTAGCATAGTAGGAAATACCAGGCTCAGAATTAAAATCAATACTGCATACTTCTATATAAATGGTGTTTTGAGAAAGCATTAGAGAATTTTTTTTATCCTCTGTTGCCCTTGGCAAAAATCAATCAACCAGTCAGCAAAAAATAATGTGAAAAAATGGGAAAAATACATACTCTTCTGCTAAACCTATCTATTAATTACAGAGCCAGTTAAAAAGCAGATCTGCTGCTGCCCTGGGAGATCACTTAATTCAAGATGTTTCATCTGGTTCCAAAACCTGATATGCAGAAGCTGATATGTCTCATCTCACTGGTACAGCCTACCCAGCAGAGGAAAGCGGAGTAATACTAACTGTTCTCTTTCTGGGGCAAATCCTGCCCTCTGAGACCAAAACTGGCACAGCCTGGGACATAGCAAGAAAGAAGTTTTTTGAAGCTGCAGAGAAACATCTCAGCATTTCTCTGTATGAGGAAATGGCAAAAGAAGCAGAGATCTGCTGTTATTTGAGCCCCACAGAATCTCTCTGCCTTGCTGGGAGAAACAGAGGAGTTGGTGTTGTTACCTCAAATGCCTTCCCCAAAGTGCTCAGTTGCACTCACAGAGAGAAACAATTTCTTGTCCCCTGCAAATGTCAGTGCATGGGTGGAACAGTCTCACGGATGTGTACTGTATCAGTGAGATACTTCTATTTAAAGCCATGTTCATACTTTCTTTTTTTCTCTATGCAAATACAGAATTTCCACAGGCAACAAGGCGCAGGTGAATTCTGCAGATACCGTTTATATGCCAGAGCCTTGGTCTTTAAAGCATTTTTTTGTATTTAGCTGTGCAGTTTCCTGAGCAACTTCTGAAAGGTGCAGTCAGGGTGGCTCTAATGCCCAGGAGTACACAGTATCTCCTCTGAGCAGTCTGATTCCCAACCCACAACTTCTGTCAAGTACACTAACCATAATCTGGGAACTATAAGAAGTTTTCAGCAAACATTACATATGAGAAAGATGGGGCCACACTGCACAATACAGAACTGTATGAAAATCCTGAATTCATTATAAACCACTCTGCTTCAAGGTAAGCCAACTGCTGCAAGGAGAATTCCATAGAGAATATTCCCCAGCCATTGTGGAGAGGAGCGCTCATAATGTTCAGCTAGAGGTTTCTCACACCTTCTAGAGCACTTGGCAGTCATTGGCAATAGGCTCCATGGTCAGATGGACCAATCTGTCCAACCCTGTGAGGTAGTGTCCAGCTTACTATTTCTGTCTCTTTGCAGAGTTCGGTGTTCTGATGCCTTTGTTTACAAAACAATTACTTTTTTGTTACTGAACTTTTTGTCAGCCTTGTTCTTCTTTGGCATGTTGTGATATGAACAAACAGCTCCACTTTCCCTCTTTCACCTTTGGATTTCAGATTCTTCCAGACTGTTCTGGGAGCAGGGTCTAAAACCCTGCCAAAATACCTCAAGGGATACAATGACAATTATGTTCTGTTTGTATAACAAATCCTGTGCAGTATCCCTTTAAAATGTATTTATATTATCTTGTTTCATGGAATGTGACCTATTGTACCCCTGCAAACAATCTGCACTTTCATAGATAGCATGGAGTTTTTTCCAGTTACATTTCGCTACCTCCAAGGCAATCGTATAACATCTTTCCTGGTCACTTGATATGAGAAGTATGCGCTTTCATATAAAAGGAAATTGACCGATATACTAGAGATATTAGATCTTGCTACTATCCCATTTTACTGAGAATAACAACATCTCTAAAGGTCTCCCCTGGATTTCAAGTACCTGCGCATGGAGGTGTGCTTTGAAAGAGAAAAGTGACAGGCGTGTTTTTAGGAGAAAAGGTCTTCTGTTTCTCCTACCAAAGGCAGAGGAAAAAGCAGGTTTTGGAGGGGGCTTTTTTCAGCAAACTTCAGATTAAACTCACTGTAACAAGACTGGTGTGGGCCACTTGTGGATCAGCCCTGATGCAAATCTCAGCTCTTCCATCTCATAGCCAAGTTCTTGTCAGTTTATGTTCGTGCTCTTGGGAATCTGTCTCCTGTTATCAACAAAACTCATCAGTGTTTTCATTTGTGATGGACTAAGGCCTAAAATATCCTGGGCTCCGTGAAAACAAATCAAAAACAAATCAAAACCAAAACACCATTCCCTCCATCCCTCTTCTTTTAGGGGGAAGGCAGTATATCAAGGCAGAGTCAGTCTGATGCGTTTCAGCTTGGGCTCCTTTACCACGCAGCTTTCCTGAACTGGGCTGATTGATTGCATGGAAGAGTGAGCAGTGGAGGACGTGACTGCAAGGCTGTAGCTACCTTGCAGAGCACAGCCTGCAAGCTGGAAGCACTCTCTTCTGAGAAGAGGAGAGGTTAAACCAGCACGGTTGCTGGATGCAGACTCTACGAAGTCTCTGCTAGTGAAAGGAGATGAGTCCAGGCAGAGAAGGGAGGTGTGTGGACAGGAAAGTTAAGATTAGTGCTTTACCTGATACAACTTTTTTTTTTTTTTTTTCTGGGAAAGAAACAAACTACAGCATAATGAACAGGTGTTTTAGATCTGTCTTTGCGGTGTAAACTAATGGCTGAGGGGGGAGGCTATGTGAAGAGTTGCCAGAGTTAGAGATTTGAGAAATCCTGCCTCTCAGAATAGCTCTGCCTGAGGCTTTTACTTGCTGTCTCTTACAGTTGATACATATGCACTCGGGAAACTGTGCTGTTTGCAAGGAAAAGTCTCAGAAATAGCAGAAAAGGATGTCCTATATGATGAGTGTGAGGAAGAAGAGTCCCAGCTCTGAGACATGTAGTTTTTAAAACATTTCCAAGCAATGCTATTTCATAAAGCAGAATCTTTGAGTAGGCACTGAGCAGTTATTGTTTCTGGTCTTATAGATGACCCAGGAATGTGATGTTTTTACTGGCACTCAGTGAGACAGCTCTTGGTTGGGAGCTATCCAAGGCTCCTGGCATGGCTTCGGCATTCCTGCAGATTTGACACAATGATTTTAACCAAAATCCCACATGCTTGATATAATCACTCAGTGCCTTTAGAAAGGGTTTTATACCTAATATGGACAAAAAAGGGTTCTGCTTTTTCAGAGACATGACGTGTAGTGAGCAGGTTTGGATCCAGAAATAGACTCATCTGTATTCACTTAGCCCTGGTATTTTTTCGTGGTCTCTATTGTAACAGGCTAGGCACCTGCTGACTGTCCAAGCCTAGATTGCAATATTCCAATTTGAAAAGCACAGCTACCTGCAGTTTCTCTTGATTGCCATGTGCGTGGCGTGTAAGTGCCAAACACAATGGGGGAAAGTTAATCACTGTATCAGCAGACTCTAAGGATGAGACAAAGATAAAAATATACTGGCCTTTTATGTGGATCCATAGGAGATGATCAGCCACTTTGGCTAAATATACAAGTGGGCAGAAGCAGATGGAAATGGTGACTCTGAGATCCTTTATCACAGTGTTAATTAATAATAAGGTGGAAAGCTGCTGTGCATGGATGTGTCAGCCATCTGTGCTCATTGTATGTATGCAGGACACAGGCAGACCAGCTCTCTGCTCTGAGAACTTTGCCAGTGAGGATGGGTTTCTAAAGTGCTTGGTATTGGGCTAATTGTACCTCTTTTCTAGTAAATAAGCAAAATTCAGCAAGTGGTTGTACCCTGCTTTCACACGTAGTGTTGCTGGGCCTTTCCCCACCGCAGCATAGACAGGGTTGCAGCTCCAGTATGCTGCGAGAATACACTTCAGTCATGCCAGTTAAACCACTTGCTTCTTTAGGAAATATCTTCGATAGGATGGTTATAGAGAACCATTTTGATAGCTTTTAGAAGGGAGGAGATATGCATTGTTGATTTATACTTGCCACGGTTTAAGTTATTTATGGGTTTCATATTTATCTTGCATGAATCTGAAAAAGTTAATGATTTAGCTCATGCAACTTGCCTTTGTTTAGGTCTGTGAGCTTTCTTTCTGTAAGTTAAGCTCTCTCTGAACACCATGGAGTGTGTTGGGAACTAAAGCCACAATAACTTCTCCTAGCATTATAATTCTCATCTCCCAGCACATGGCCCCAGGGTGGCTTCACTTCTCATGCCACAGCAGGTGAAGAGGACAGCGATAGCGTAGGCATGAGCTGCACTCATAGTTAAATGTGCTTTCATGGCTGCAAGTCAGCGCGATGTTGGAATACAGCTCCAATGTTCTGTGATTTCCAAAGTGGGTAAGCAATATTTATGCTTTTTAGCTTCCTGTGTTATGGAAGAAATATGATGCTTCTCCAAGAGTAGCTATTTTGATGGAGAAATGGATAGTAAAAGATCTCACATTATGGCCAATTGTGTGAATAGAGAGATAAGTGTATTTCCATATGGCTCCAAATTAATATGTAATTTCAATCTCCTTTTTACTGTTATCAGCCAAGTGGAAAAGGGCCACGCCTACCTGAAGTTTATTGTGTCATCAGCCGGCTGGGGTGCTTTGACTTATTTTCCAAGGTGAGAAGATTTTTTTCAATATTGTTTTTTAACTTGAATGTTTACTGCGAAATAGTCACATCAATGAACCAGACAAGAAGAATTTCTTCCTTTGATGGGAGATAACTGTATTTTATGGTTGCTGTTTTGGATATTCCATCCCTATTATTGGGTTCATCAAAG
The DNA here is from genome assembly GCF_009769625.2 of Cygnus olor. Classification (NCBI taxonomy): domain Eukaryota; kingdom Metazoa; phylum Chordata; class Aves; order Anseriformes; family Anatidae; genus Cygnus; species Cygnus olor. The sequence continues at coordinate 63,549,295 of NC_049173.1, read as the reverse complement.
AATGTCGTATTGCTTCTGTGACTGGGGCAGAACTTGATTCAAAAAACATCTGGGTGTCTGTATGATCTGGATGACTAGAGTATTTTCCATTGTTTTCTGAAGCCATTCTCTGCTAAGCTGTAATTCTTGGCACACACAGTTTGGATGATGGGCCAGTACCACTTTTACTCCAGTACCCTGTGGAATAATGAAGTTAAGAAAAAAGATGATTCGATCCGTGAAGTCTATATGCTTAACAACACAGACATGATTTTTTTTTAAATTTTTTTATCCTAAGAGGCTAAGGAAGTGTGGATAATCTTTTAATTGGCCTCTACATCAATGAATCCAAAGTTGCATCATATGCTTATGTGATTTACCTAGGTAATAAATTTCTGACACAAGAGTTTTGAGACAATAAGCAGGGCATTGCAGCTAAATAGGGATTGAACAACCATAGAAACAGTTAACTGCCAGTCAGCTTCAAAGCCACAAGCATTATTCTTTTGTAAGACAAAAGGTTATTAAAATAAACTATTAAAACCGTTGTCAATTGATTAACATTTCAAATGTCTCTCTGGCTGTCAGTTTAGGGCCTCCAGTCCTCTGAGAGAGTCCTGCAAAATCCAGTGAGCACCTCAGAGAACCACATAGGATTCACTGGTGATCTGTGGAGAACAATGATGTGTCTAATGTCAAATGGTTGCTTCCCCATTTTCAAATTTCTCTACAGTATTCACAGAAATGTTTTAATTTGCCAGAGATTTTTACTTCAGTTACAAGAAGCCTCAGAGAACTTAAACACAAATTTTGCTTGTACATTTGTAAATGAATAAAGTTGAAACAAACATGTAAACCATTGAAGTTAATAAAAATCATGGGATTTATATTGTTGATATGATCTAGTAATCATACAGAATGTTATCTTTCATCAAAGCTGGTTTCAAGCCTTTCCAGATAAAACTTAGTTTAACACAAATCTTGTGTGAAGAAAAACAATTGGGTTGAAATAGTTAATTAGTTCTGCTTCATAAAGCTCTGAAACCCAGGGTTTGTAACAGTGACCCTCAGACATAATATGTATCTAAACACAGATATCTGTGAGCAAAACGGAATGCATTGTTCTGGGAGGATAGCACAGCTGACAAAAATAACGATCTTGGAAACTATGAAGAGAGGTTGTGAGGCTCTTTGCTTTTATATTTTTGTCTAATTTTGATAGGGCACTCATTTTCAAAGGAAACTTTGGGAGAGGGTAAAAAAGCAGAAGGTATGAAAAATTAAAATTTAAGTATCCTGCTTACAACCAAATATCTCTGCAGCTGGGGTATAAAGTCTGCAGCAGACAGGAAAGGCAAACCAAAATTGCAAATAATCTGCTTTCCCAGTTAAATCTGTAATCTGAAAAAAAGTGTCTGATCATCCAGTCAAAATGAACCAGAGGCTGACTGGTGAGTGTAATTTCACTGGTTTCATCAGGGGCTGATCCCAGGCATCCTGTCAAGCAGGCCCTGATGACATTACCCTCAAAGTCTTGATCTTTGTACGGAAAGGAAGGCTCCCACTGAATTACATATGAGGCCCTGAATGGGGCTATAATACACCTGCGCCCTACCTGGGCCACAAAAAAACCCAATCCCCACGGCAGTCCGGACACAGCCATTCTGTCCTGCAAAGGGCTGGTCACCTCCGGGAGGTACAGGTGCCAGGGTGAGAGCAGGGTGTTTGGCAGCGCCCAGCGCTGACTCCAGATTCAGGCTGGATTTAGCATGGGTCTTAAGCACACACTCCAAACAGTGCATTTGGAAAAGTTTTGCATGAAACATCTGTTAAAGGAAGGAGGAAGAGTTCAAGCCTTAGCATCTCTGTTGGTTTTGAAGACAGATGTGGTATGGAGCAAGACAGTTCTTGAAAACCGATATAGTCTCTTTCTCCAGTCTAGTAAGAGTTTTTCTAGTAAGAGAAACCTGGGCTCTCCTAATTGAACAATCGCGATGGTGCCCTTTGCAATATTAGTCAAAACAAGGAATGGTAGTCTTTGCAGAAGAATGTGAGTGGTGAAAGACCACAAGATACTGAACCTTGGGTGTTATTTATCAGAAAAGCAAAAGGAGCCCTCTGTTTTAAAATATTTATCACCCTGATTTTGATAGCCTGTTTTATTTTCATGTTCCTTGAAGCCTTTTGTGTTCATTGCTGTAATACCTACCACTAAGACAGCCTTGAGTACCATGAGTATCCTTACTTCCACACCTAGTCAGTTATAACCTAGTGGTTATCTGCTACTTCCATGGCCTGGAATGCAACTTTGCTTTAGAGTTAGGCCTTTAGTATGCTGCAAAGAAGGAGGAGAAACTATGCACCAGTGTTGGCATTTCATGTCATCAGCTACCTCTGGAAGTCACCAGCTTGCGCTTAAGTGTGTTTTAATGTTCTGTTTCAGTGAAAAAGCATTTCCAAGAGAAACAAGGAAAAATGCCTGGCTTAGACCCACTAATGCTTGTATGGCCTTTTGCTCTTGAGTGGTGGTTAAAAGATAACTCTTTCAGGTCAAACCACTAACTGCTTTGAAGCTTGCTTTCTCATCTTCTTTAGGTTTATCATCTATATGGTCTGTCTAATGTGGGAAAACTTAGCTGTGATCTAATTTATGTTGGTCTATGTCACCAAAGAGAGAAGAAAATAATAGTCCTCTCTATCCGTAAGAAGTTCCATCTGCTTATTTCAAAACTAGATTGCCTGCCCTGCGTCATATCAAACAGAAAATGATCTTTGTGCTGGCACCCAGTGTAAACAGCTGGACATGCTGATTCCTGAGGCTGCTCACAGCTGTCTTCAGCTTGGCACAGACTGCAAAGTGACTGTCACCACAGCCAGTCCTCTTCCAGGGCTCTCCTGGTGGAGCCCTGCTGGTATCATAGTGTGGCAGGTCTGCTTTTCTTGCTGGTCTGGCTTTTTCCTGCCCAATAAATTGCAATGGAAAAGATGCCCTCCTTAATGCAAATCTCAGGTTTACAACTGAGATTTGACGCTCAGCTGGCCTGTGATCATGGGGTTTGTCTTGATCTTTCTGTTCTTCAGCTCACCCTGTTGTTTGGGCCAAATCCCAACAACATAGATCCATTTTTGCCACGTCTTCTTTTAGCTTTCCAGGTTTGTTATTTCTTCCTTGTCTCTCTTTTCAACTGCATTCACAAGGGGCTTCATTTTGTAACTGGAGGATGGATCATTATAGTAGGATCAAGTTTAATGGTAGTGAAGAAATGTATGGAAAAGGAGAATTAAACTTAGATATGCCATGTGTTTAGGCACATATGAGCAAGAAGTTGTTTCAAAAGTGTATGTGGTGCTGACATGTTCTCTCTCTTTTCTCTCTTATGTCTTACCAATGGATTAGATCCTGGATGAGGTTGAAAGGAGAAGGGGCATTTCTGCTGCCTTGGTTTATCCATTTATGAGGAGTCTGATGGAATCTCCTTTTCCTGCACCTGGAAAGACAATCAAAGTCAAAACCTTTCTACCTGGAGCCGGAAATGAGGTAAAAAGCAACAGCAAACATTAAGAACCAAAGCCTTTCCTCTCATCATTCCACTAACAAACAGCAAAATTAAAACAGGAGGAGAGGCACAGAATACTGCAAGTCATGTGGGGTGGTACTCCTTAAAAAGAGAAGTGCAGGAGCTGCACCAGTGTTAATACGTTAAAGCTTATTCCAGCTGATGATTATAAACCAAATTATCATTATGTATTTGTTATTTGTATTTTTTAATAAGTTGTGTGTAAGAAAAAAAAAGTTCTAGTATGCCTGGCCCAGTGCAGTTAACAGAACTACAGCATTCTTGGGCTTTATCACAGTGATAACAAGCTAGCATGCATGTAAGTTTGGAAATGAATCTTTTTGGAAATAAATTCCTTTTACCTTGGCCTCAAATCAATATTCTATATTTGGAAAAGCAGGCCATATAAAAGTTTTTGTATGTGCATGCGTGTAATAATTTCATTTTTTTACTGACTCAAGTAGCTAGAAGCCTACCCTTATAAAACATAGGCCTTACTAGAAATGACAGTGTTGGTAACTTAAAGTTTTTTTTGTAGCTTGAGGCTTACCAGCCATTTGGCATGACAAATTCTCAACTCTGCATGTCCTGATGTTAGTATGCAGCAGATCCATGCAGATGGGCAACTGTATAGAGCAATTATATTACTTGAGATAAGAATAGAATTTGGCCCACTTAGTGAAAGCTGGAAAAAAATAATCTTTTTAGGGTTATTTTACAACCCCTAGGGTTAGTTCTACAGCACTATTTCTGTTTTTACATTGAACCATATTTTCTCCAAGTGTAATGCCAGTGGCTTCAGTGGAGTGGATCTGTAAAGTCACTTGGGATGAAATGTAAAGGGTGCCTTGTAACAGTGATTTGCATGGAATTTTTAAGTCCCATGCATTTTCTCCTGGAGAAGCAAAGGGAAATTGAAAGGCTGTTTGGTGTAACAGTGGTAAGATCTGACAGTGCTTTTTTGATGTGAATGTATATGGGAACCATGGATCTGCAGTTTCTCTATCCTCAGCTCAAGCATTTGAACTCTACCAGAGAAAAATATTGAGATGATTCCAAACAAACAAACAACTCTTTTTCTGGCTGAGCTTTGCTCTCTGTTATGCTAGTACAAACTTGCTATTTAAATGGAATACATTGGTTTAATTAGGAACAGAATCTTGTCCTTCCATTGTGGCTCCTCTGGCCTAAACAAATATGATGATTAATTGGGAAGTAGACAGTATGTTTCTTTGTAAAGAGCAGACTGAAGCAGAAGGCTTTGCCAAGCAACAGAAAACATCTATGGCATTTGTAAAAGCTGCCGTAACTCGCATTGCATCCTACCCCCCAGCAAGATTTTAGTGTTGGAAGTTTTGCAGCAAAACTAACTCCTCATGATTTGGCACATAAATATGATCTGAGCTTCCAAAACCAATGCTAAGGAATTGAAGTGGACACCTTTATTGAATGTGAGAAAGGGTAAGCAGGCAACATTTCCCTAAGAGGTATCAATGGTACGTCACCATTCCACAATTTGATTCTTTCTGTTGTCTGGGTCAACAGCACACCAATGGGTATGTAATACTCTGTCACTCTAATGTTTATGCATTTCTTTAAAAAATCAATTAACGGTACACAAATACTGTTCTAAGAGTGACTTTTTAGAGTCCTGTGTCACTGTTCACAAACAGTATTGCAACTTAATAGGTATGAAAAGGTTTAGTTTCAGTGTCCTGTGGTCTTGCTGCTGACCATATCCTTAAAACAGTGTGTTTGTGAGGAATGAGGAAAGGGCTACTCAAGTTTATTGCTACTCAAGCAATACTCTATGCTAGTGGAATGTGGTGTCATGTGCATGAAAACATAGAAGTGGTTTAAAGCAGTAAAGTGACGGTGATTTTTGGACATGTGAGAAGGAGATGTATATATGTTCCTGCTAATATGTCTACAGAGATTTCAACACAGCTTTAAGTTGGCCAACTTTTCTCCTTTCCCTTCTGTTTCCTCAAATTCCTCAGTAGTTCATCATTTGCTGTCTTGCACTTCGTATTTTTCTTCTTCTCTTATTCTCTTCTTCATGTTATTTTTCTGTCTTCTTTTTTCTGTCCTCTGTCTTCAAGCTCCACATCTGAGCATGTCAATTGCAGAGATATAATAAAGGAAGATATAATAATCGAATCAAGCAAAAGGCATTTGAGAAAAGGAAGGAGAGGGCCTGAGGTCATGGATGAAGTATGAAAATTAGACTTTAAAGGGATGTCACAAGTCACCATCTAAGACCTTGTCCTGACTCCCCAGTTAAGTATATATATATGTCTGTGTACATATGTTTGTGACAAAAAAAAAGGCTATAAACACTAGCTAGTGACTTATGTGTCACAAAGGAGTGAAAATGAAGTAAATTGTTATTAAATTTTGCACTACACTTAAGTTCAGTCCTTGACTTCCATCTAGATGTGAGTTTAACTGCTAGCTCTGTTGATACCAAATTTACCTTGTCTTTATGGCTGTTTCAACCCTGCAAGCTTCCAGTTCCAGTGTTTCCAGTTTGCTGCTTGCTTCCTACTGTTGACTCAGCCAAGCTTTACATCTCTGACAGGATGTTTAGAAGGCAGAGTTATGCATCCCTAGGAAATGATAGCAGATTTAGTGCACACAACTGTATTCTGGGAAGAAAATTACCTGATAGTGAATTCTGTAATACACCATTTCTCTGGAGTGCTGTGCCACCAGCCTCTGTTTCCAAAGGAGGATGGGCACTGTTCTCTGTGCCCACTCAACAGGCAAGCCTGGACCAGGGTGCTGGGTGCCCCTGGTGCTGTCAGCCCTGACTAGTGACAGTGACTGAAGTTTGTTAAATGTGTTCAGGTCATTGAGCTGCGGCGGCCAATGGACTCGCGTCTGGAGCACGTGGACTTTGAATGCCTTTTCAAATGCCTCAGTGTTCGTCAGATCATCAGGATCTTTGCTTCTCTCCTATTGGAGCGGCGTGTGATTTTTGTAGCAGACAAGCTCAGGTAAGTGGCAAAGGAACCTGAACCTCATGGTGTTAGGGCACTGCTATCTCTTGACACAAAAAGCTTTAAGAAATATCTAGAATGACTGTCAGATGTGAAGATCCTCTCACTGCAGGATTTAAATAATTTTTAAGTCAGTGGAAGTTATTTGCATCAAGTGGGGAACATGTTCTCTACCTGTCACTAGCTACGAGCTGCTTGTTCTGTTTTAGCTCCCTGTCTGTAAAATCATGATACCAGTACTTATCTGCTTCATAGTCAACAAATGTTTGCACAACATTTTGAAGTAATATAGTCCTAATAATATTTCATTTCTGTTTTGGAACAAAGTACTCATGAACAGTAGCAGAGATCATCACTGAGGTGCTTCAACTTTGGCCATACAGCCACCCAACAGCCACCCAACAGGTGAAGGGGGTGAGGTACAGGTCATGACTCCATGTGGCCTTTACCAAGAAAATGGGAGCTCCATGTAGGCTGCACCTCTGCCCTGCAGCAAAGAATCAGCCCTTTTTTAGATGCTTGTGTAATCTATATATGAAAGTGTGGGCATTGTAAAGAAGACATTCTTTGCTGTAGCATGGCAAATAATAAAAGATAGCAAATCAAAGTAAAGACTAAAATTTATTAGATTCAGAAATATCCAGCATCTTTTAAAAGGACACAAAAGACAGTATGGGTGGTTAAAAACACAGATGGATCTACCCAAACAAACTCTCTTAAGCACTTTATCAGTCCTGACCTTCTCTGAATGACCGCCAGAAATAATAGCTGCACTTAGTGGCCGCCAGTGTATATAATAGCAAAAATACTTTGCATAGTAAAAGCTTTACAACCTTTAGGGGAGAATTTCTTAAAGCTGCAGACCCTTCTCAGGTTATAAAGTTATTTCCTTAGCAGTCTTTTTTGTAGTCTAGAACAACAGGAACATTTTATTTCATCCCTCCCCTGTCAGTAACCCTTAGTTTGAATGAACATTTGGGATAACTTAATTTCACAAAAACTCCTGGTGAGAATTGTGCAGCTAGTCCAGGGTTTCTGCAGTACCTTACAAGATATGTGAGTCACACCATGAATATTGGGGCAGGTGGCTTTTGAAAATACTGTTGATGTGCTCCTTCTGACTGTTTTTCTACTGCATGCTTAATTACATCATTTTGCCTGTTCCTATTTTACTGTTCATATAGCAGAATCAGTGGCACCCACAAGTCTGACTCTAAGTCAGAATGACACAGTTCTGTGTTCCTTCAAATGGCACAATGATTTGAGTGGAAACTCACTGAAATGGTACAGAGGAAATGAGGGCTATACTGTGCTGCTTCCAGCCGTTGCACTGCTTCAGAGTTCCCAGTTACTTCTTTTAGTGTTCTGGTTTGGCAGAGTACCCTGAACCTTGATCTTGACGGTGGGCATGGTACTGTAGGGTGGCTTGCTGCAAGAGCCATCCTCAGCTGTGAGGGGACAGAAAGCAGTCATTCTCAGGAGTGTTTCTCTGGGAAAGCTGGCCTCACCAATATCATGTAATGCTTTTGGGCACTGTTCAGAGAAATGAAACAATTAAACCTACTTTGACAGACTTGTAGCAGCTTGGCTTGGAAAACAGTTCATGTTGCTGATGCTGAGGCTAATTAGGTCTTGTGGCTGCTCCTGTAAGAAGGGACAGAAGCCTTCTTACAAAAAGGTTTATATACATGTACCTTATTATCTATTTTATTATACCTACATGCAGCCTTTATTATATACGTTGTTTTGTTTCCGCTAAAAAGAATATGACATAATCTGACGTGGTAGATAAGGCCCTGGATAAAGACTTGGGAATCCCGAGTTCTCCTTCTGAACCCGCTGACCTGCTGTGTGATGCATGCCGGAAATGTAGCTCCTCTTTTTCTTTTTTTCTTTCTTATCTTTTGTTTGGTCTGTCTGGGATCCTAAATGCTCCAGGACAGAGAATGTTTCTTGCTCTGTGTGCGTGCATAGTTATACTTGATACAGCATGGGGATCTAGGAGGTACTGTAAAAGAGAAACTAATAATGATTCCTTTGACAAAGGCCCCAAGAAAGCGACAGTAAGAAGTGGATTTAAATTCAATACTTACAGAGGTTTTCATGATTTAAATGGGGATGAAGTCTAAAATGAAACACTCTGGCTTTGAGCTAATAACTGTCTGTCTTGGAACCTTTGGCTTGTTTGACATGAATTTTGTTTATGGGCATCATGGCTGAAACTGAAGGAGTTTACCAGTAATGTGGAAAAAAAAAGAAGTGAAATATCTTACAGGTCCGGTCTGTGGGCCCAAAGTACCAGAGCAGGAAATTAAAAAGATTTTACAAGGGTTTGATTTCTGCATGTACCCAAAAAATAGCTTAGACATAAATGATGAGGTTTAGGCTTCAAACAATGAGATGCAATGGGTTTTTGTGGCTGCCTATTTAGCAGGTCTCCAAGCAATAAATGATTTCACACATTATACAAGTTTCAGAAAGTCACACCTAGTGAAGTGAGATTTATTCAATAAATTGTTATTTATGGTTCTTATATTGCCTGGAGTGTGAAAATTTGCTCCAAAGATGTTGCCATCTTTCAATACAGAATGTGATGCTACCAGCAATAAGGAAGCAATAGTAAGGTTTTGAATGACAAGCCTGTGAGGTAGCCTTGGTTGGTTATGCATGTGTGCAGTTAGTTGTGTTTTTGGTTTTGTTCATTTTTGTTTTTGTCTGTTTTGTTTTTGTTTTTCCAATAGGTTGCTTATATTTTTTTTCTGCTTGAAATTGAGTGAATAAATCCCTGCAGCTATTTGCTCACCTTCAAAAATCCATTTGAATCTGCCAGTGACCTTTCAGTATTTTGCTTTCCATGAATAGTCAAGAAAACAACAGAGAAATAAAGATAAAAACAGAGAAATCTGGAGGAATAATAAGTCAGAAAAAGGACACTTAAAGGTCCAATTCCTCAAACATCTATCAGCATCTGTCCCATCCTGTCCCATCCCAGTTCCAATCCTTGTCCCATCTGGGAGCCCTTATTTATGTTCCTGGTATTCTGCCTGATCAACCCAACTATGAAAAATCCCACAACTCTGCCAGCTGCAAAGGAAGAGCTGCTCTAGTGCTGTCCTTTGGGGTTTACAAAGCAAGGCAGCAGATGCAAAATCGGGGGGTTCCTGGGCTCGGGGGACATTGGTGTGACTGCAGGCACGAAGGTAGCAACAGAAAATAAATAGATAGCAAACACTGGAGGAAAAATATTTCTTTGCTTGTTTTAGTTTTGTGCTGAGGAGATGACTTTGCAGGCATGTTTGCTGAGGGGCAGGGTATTGAATCACGCCTGAGAGAACAGGCTCATTGACTTTTCCCCTAAATGCGTAGAGAGGGGGAAAGGAAGGACTTGGGCATCTCAGTGTCACTTTGTTATACTCCCATTTTTTTTATGAATAAAAAGTGCTGTTGCTGTAATCTGCTATATCGTGAAGGACTCTGAGCATATTTTGCTTATATTTCACGTGTGGGTCCAATCCAAAGCCAGCTGGAGTGAGTGAGAGCATTTGGATGGGGCTTGTCTTTTGCTGTGGATTGAAATCCAAGAGTATTTTTTTCAGTGGAAAGCTTTAGGGGCTGCAAAAGGTGTCTGTTGAGTACCTGCTCTTGTAAAAGAGAAAGTAACTTCTCATTGTCTTTTTTTGTTTGTTTGTTTTAATGAGATATTTCAACTACTTATCAGTGATGCATGAGCATGGGCCTCAGAGAAAATCTCTGCTGACAGGAATGGGTTTTATGCTTCCAAATCATGTAAGTGAACTCAGAAATGTACCCCAAGGCAAAGGTGGGCCGTGCATTTTCTCTGGCAGTGCCAGCTCAGGAAGTCCCCTTTCCTGCTCGCCTTGTTTGTTCCTGCCCCAGGCCATGCTCTCCTTCACCCAGAAGGCGGTGGTGCCAGCCCAGCCACAGTAGGAGTTACTTGTTTTGCAGAGTTTCCCCAAGCCAGATAGCCCTCTCAGTGGAGAGCTCTCATGCTAGGACACTGTTTTCCTCCCTTAGGGATGACCACAGATGACTGTCTTCCCCAGGAGAGCTTTTTCCTTCCTGTTTCTCTGCCCCTCAGCCAGCTCACGTGCCCTGGCCCGTGTGGGGCAACCTGGCGCGACACAGACCAGCTGTCTGTCACCTGGTGGACTACAGCCCTGAGCTACCCTTCTCTGCAGCGCTCACCCCATGAAGTCAAGAGGCACTGTTGCAAGCAGAAGCTAGGCACCCACTAGGTGGGAAGACTTAACAGCTGTTAAGGATAAAAACCACCCTGCCCCTTCCCAAAGTATTTGGGACTGCCAGGAGGAATCTATTCCAGCACAACAGTAGAAAGTTCAGGCAGATCCCAGACCTGACCAAAAGTTTTAGGCTCCAGACAGAAACACTGACTAATACAGGACAGAAGCATAAATATGTAAATATTTGTGGGAAGTCATCCCGCAGGCATGTCTTTGTTAACTTTGAGGAGCAAAAAGGGAGCAGAGTGTACTTGTATAAAAGTGCAAAGGCTTTCAGAACAAACGGTGGCATTTTCCTAATCTCACGGACAGAGACAGTTTAGGGCTGTCCTAGTTATGCTCGGGATGTTCAGGGAGCATTGACGCTTGTCCTCGTATTTGAATCTATTGTTTTGGAAGTCATGAGGTTATGCTACAAAGCAGCACATTTAGCAGTTACAAGGCTGGTCCCAGTCTCTCTGTACCTACCTAGAAAAACAATATTAGGGATCCTTTTTATCCAGCAGAGAAAATCATAGTATAATCTTGTAGCTCAAGTTAGCACGTACAGATTCAAATAGGAGGTAAGTGGCAACACTTTGGTAGTAAGAGTAAACTATTATTTTTCAGCCCTGTAGCAAGGTCAGGTGGAAAAGCAAGGCTAGCTAAAATTTTGTGCAGATTAATAAGGTAGAATATAATCCCCTACTTCCTTTATTATTATTTATTAATAAAATTAGGATATAATTCTCACAAACTAATCATGGTAATTGGTAATGAAGCCTGGCCAGGCTCACCCGCTTCCTGCTCCTTACCACTAGTCTGCCATATCATAAAACTCGTAAGACCTGCCAACCTGCAGGTTGAAAGGTAAAAACGTATATGTTGGGATGGAGAGAGAGTGTGCTCAGTACACAGATAGTGATCTCTGGCCAGGAATAAATATTTCCTTTACTTTCCCCTGTCACAAAAACCTCCACAAAAAACTGTGAGGTCAATTTGACAGCAAATGCATGCCAGAAAGCAATTTTTGAGGTATACTTTACCGTGTTCAGTCTTTAACTGATCTATACCACTTCTGAGGAGAGGCTGCAGGAGACACAGCTGTGTCTTCTCTTGGTCACAGCTGGCACAGCCCTTTATTGAGCCAAAAGTTCAGCTCCTTGTCTCAAGGAAAACTTTTTTTTCCCATCATCATCTGTGCATTGAAGACATTTAGAGATGCAATCTACCATACCTGTTGAAATGTGTAATAGCTTCCAGATCTTCTGTCTTATTTATCTCTTTCCTATCAAATAAAGCTGTAATCTTCCGTGAGTAGGATGTTTGTATGCAGCCCAGACCTGCAAGATGATGAGTGCCTCATCTTACCATCTAAATGCGAGAATTGAAAGTGTTCAATGTGATGTGAAATTGGTAGCTTAAGGTAACTAGCAGAGGTGTCTCTTCAGATTTTGAGAGAGAAATTTTGCACTTTATTCTGCCTTCTCAAGAGAGACTTATACTTTGTACCACTTGGAGTGGTACCAATCTGGCATTGAGATACTGTGATGACTGATGCCAGCAGGGGAACTGTACATTGACAGTATTTCAATGGATTTTCTCAGGAAATGTATCAGGCAGAAGAGAGCCTGAGAAACAAAATGAACTTTCTAAGTCCCTGTCTTGTTTAAGATTACACAGTTCCGTAGAAAAGCAATGTAATAATGACCTTTTTAATATGCAGTAAGCTTCACTGCTGTTTTTTAATATGCCGTATCACTAGAAGGGTATAATAAGCTCATATAATTTTCCTTTTCCTCCTTTCCTCCTGCCTTTTCCTTCTTTCCAGTAATATTTACTCAGGTCACCTTAGGCTTTGGCTAAAGCTCTACCGTGGGAAAACATCATCGTTTTCTCACTTCTGGTTTGTGCAACAAAATTCTTTCCCTCTTCCACTTCCCCATGAAAGAGAATGGCATAAAATTATCTTCTGGATTGTTTATTGGTGTAATAACTGTATGTCAGTAAGTTGCAACAGTTTCCCAATTTGTCCTTTAGCTCCGAGTAAGGGGATTTAGACAGATTCTCTGTTTATGGCTTTTGAATAAGAAGGATTAGGGTGTTGGGATTGTTCTTCTCCTCCTTTGTCACTATCTAGAAAAATTCTCCATCCCGCTTTACAGCTGTCATGTTGTTAATAGTGAAGTGATTGCCTGTGAATCTGAAACCAACAGCGTGAATGTTAACAATGACTGGTGGGAATGAAGGGTCCTGGTGTGGAAAGCACAAATAGTAGCTGACACTCCTCTGGAGCACCTGGGCCTGAACCACTTTCATTATGGTCTTATGCTAAGAAACTGTCCTGCAGGAAGGGTCTAGGTAACTCTATGGGCACTAAGGATAACTTTCTCCTTTGAAGTGTTGGTTGTTCTTTTAACCACCTGACAGAGCTTGGGCAAGTAAGTGCTTGATGTGTCCGATGAATGATTTCTTGCCAAAAATCTGTTTCTGAAAAACAGAAAGCAAGCTTCCTGTATAGTCCAAACCAATCCTGTATTTGTTTGTTCTTGGATAGTATGTATCCTCTAATGAGGGGTGTAATTATAAAACGTTGGAAGTCTAAATTAATTTAACTGATTAACAAATCCAGTGGCAGATTAACAAATCTGTTTAGCTAGGAGACATCTTCCTTGGCTGGTCCTCCCAACACCTCCTGGCTGCTCTACGGCACTGTAATGTACCTGCTTATTCCTTATGCTGTTGACAATAAATCACAGTTGGGCACAGGAGCTCTACTCTGTAACATGGGCTGCCATGAGCATCACAGACATGGTCTTCGTTCTCTTTGTTGTCATCTTAGAAAATACTAAAATTTGAATAATAATACTCTTAGAATGTATTTTGAACACCTGAAGTTCTGTGATATTCTCTGTTCTGATTAGATGGGATATTTGCCATGACAAAAAAAAAAAGGCTTTTCTGTGTACGTGCTTATGAACAAACTTTCATGGGTGAGCAATGAAAGGACAGGCAAGCAGCATCATGGACCCTCGCTCTTTCTGTGCCACATTGCCTCATGCACTTGCAAAGTGAGGCTGCTGGTGCAACTACGATGGTAGGACAAGATCACACATGATAGGGGAGGATGTTGCAAACTTACACCAAAGGAGATGTGGTCAGAGAAGAATTTATGGATGAAGATGTTGTCCACTCATTTTTCTATAAAATATGGTGAGGAGGGACCAGAAATGGACAACATCCACAGAGGATGACACAAACCTTCAGATGGATTTCTTGCATTAATTGTACCCGTTGACACAGCAGTGTGGCAAGTTCTGTCTCCACAAGTTAAAGTCAGAGAAAACAAGTCCAAAAAGTGGTTTGTGACCACTGTGTTTATAATAAAAAATTGCCTCCCTGGCATCATCAGTAGCATGGAGGACTCAGTGTTTGGGCTCTCCGCAACTCCTTGGAATCTGTCCCAGAATTACCTGTACCACTGGTGCCCCACTGATAAGGACACAGCACTGCTCTTTAGCCAGACAGGTGAGGCCATATTATGATTCCTTTATGAGAATTTTACAGGCTCATCTTTTCTCAGTCTACATCACACTGGATAACACCTGAAATGTGACTCATCTAGCAAAACGAGGTTAGGGTTTGGCTTATTTTGATGTGGAAGAAAACACCATATGAGGGGCATGAGGGTTAAGTAGCTACACTCTTTGAGTTGTAAGCATAGTTAAAAGAATTCTGTGAAGGAGGATAACTGATAATTGGCTGATGTGATGTAGAAAATATGCATTTCCTACTTGGTTTGTGTCCCCTCTCCCTGCCAGTGTTATCACTCTGGCCTTGTTTGCACTCAGTGAGATATCACAAAGCTGGTTTGCAGAAAACATGGCAGTGCTCAGATTAGGGGAGACACTGTGACTTGAATCTGCCTTTCTTTCACATGTGGTAAATGCACAGTTAGACTCCAACTTCTGCATCAGGCTGGTGCCGCCCCATGCAAGAAGCCTGGCTTGGAAAGCAATGAAGCATCCTTGAGGCTGATGGGCACGTTGCAATAGCAGTGCTGCTGGTTTGCTGAATCAGTCTCATCCTGGGAAATGCTCAGCTCCTGGATAACATTTTTCCTTTGTTACACTCCTCTGATAAGTGAAGGATTTTGACCTGCTTCTTGGGCTGAGTTGTTAGCTCACTGCTGATACTGGGTAGTACGTGTTACAGTTCATCTGTATTAAGCAGAGAGGGGAGATCTCTCATCTTCTATTTTTAGAGAATTCTTTATGCTGTTGCATACAACAACTGTAGCAGTATTTGTTGAAGTATGGGTAGTGATTAGATATATAACGTTCAAACCTGGCTGCTGAGTTGGGGTTGGGCAGAATCATGATGAATATAGAGGCAAGAAGCAAATAAGTGTAGCAATTACTAAGGAATATTCTCTCTCTCTTTTTTTTTTTTTTTTCATGGCAGCCAAGCCTTTATTTTTAGTTTGGTTTTAAGTAGAACATCAGCAGAGAAACATTACATCACAGTGTAGATTCAATCTGAAATTAAGCCTGAAAAGGAAGTAAACATTATAAAATGGCAATGATTTCCATAATTATTGCCTTTTATTCAAGCACAGGTATAATGGCTGACCTTGCAGAGACTGCCAGCCTCTCTGTACAGTCCTTTCTACTAGGAGCTGCGACAGGAGGAAAAATGGTAATAAATTCTGGCTGCTGTAAACAGCTGAGTTTAATACATGCTGCAGTGCTCTTTACGCTGTCTTAGACAGAGGAGAGATGGCTTTTCTCTTGTGTCCCAGGGTAGGTGGACTGCAGGGATGCCTGTATCGAGCAGAATCCGAATCAGAAGCTGCCTGTGAGCAGTGTTTCCCATGAGCAAAGGGCCGTGCCAGGGAGATGAGAGGTGCCCTGGCTGCAGCAGGAAAGTCCTCGTCCCCATGTGCCCCTGTGGGGACGGGGCCTTTGTAAGGGGGTTCTGCCATGGGGAATTCGCTGTTGGGGAGAGAATCTAACAATTTAATTAAAAGTAAATTAAGGCATTAAGAGTTAATAAATGTATTAATGGTATATTAAAATTAAAAATAATTAATACATTCAAAAATTACAGTGTCTCTTTCCAAACCACCTTATAAAGGCTTGAGGGATTCTCTGTAGTTTGTTTTACCCCTGAAGGGCTTCTAAACAAGCAAAAAAGGATTCAGTTTTCAGATGCCGAAACATGCCTTGCTGACAAAGAGAAGCTAACTTTACAGCCATTCAAACAGCACTCCTTTCCACAGCAGTCAGGGTACTCATGGCTCAAAAGGGGCTGTCATGTCTTGTGCATGCACTTGTGGGCTGATCTGATGAGAATAGAAGTGGAAAAAGGAAAGGTCTTTTAGGCTTCATTTCAGCAAAGTATTTCAGCTTGACAAAAGTAAATTAAGGCTGAAATTGTGCTGAAGTACTTCTCTGAATCAAAGCCTAAAACAGTATTTTGCCTGTTCCCTTATGCTTGAGTTTTAATTGGTGAAGCGAGACATGAACTAACTATAATTCCTGCTATTCTGTAATCATTAGAAATGATTTTTCTACCAGTGTCCAGGTAGGTTACTGTGTTAGAATTAATTTGCATTTGTTTCAAACAGCAATAAGCTAAGCACAAATTCTGGTGTTCATTTTGATTGTAATCTTCTGTCTTGCACATATAGATATATCTAATCATTGTGGAGGAAACTTATCTTTTCAGTTTGAAAATTTTCCTGATAGAAACCATGCATTTGTGTGTGTTTGCTTATCAGCAACTTGCGTGTAGTGTGGGGGCATGGTACAAAACTGGCTGAAGTGTAAGAATGTTGATAATAACTGATTTGCATCTGTACCTGCATCTGAAAGCAGTCCTATGAATAGGCAGATCTCCCAGAGCCTTTGTTAATTGCAGACCTTATGCACTAACGCATAAAGGTATCCTTTGATCTGTAATCAGCAGTGAGGTTACCCAGGGCAGCTTCGCTTCTCAAACATCTCCAGTTCAGCTTCGCTTCAGTATTGAGTTACAAGCACTAAGGTATTTATTGCTTCATGTTCTTCCTGGTGAGGAGGTTGTCCCATATGCTTCCTGCAGTCATCTTCTGTCATGCTCCCCCAGCCCTCTCTGCATCTGATGCTGCACCTCTGAATGTGGCTATTGTTCACGAGTGCCTGTGTTTGCACATTCCCTGACTCAGGGCCTTTTCTCATGGCCATAGCCGTGCAGACCGATTGCTCCATCACCATGCTCACTTTTCCTGTAGCAACAATGACTCACATGATTTTGTTTTGAAATATTCATGGGGTAGGTCTTCTTGCTAAAAAGCTGCAAAAACATGTCATTTATTTGGTTTGAGTCAAAAGAGAGGAATTCCAGGTTTTTTTCCCTATTTAAACAGCCTGGAGTGGTAAATGAGAAACAATCAGCAATAATTTTGCATAGGTAGAAAAGCCAGCATGTTTGAGAATTTCACACAGCCTGGATAATTGAAAATGTCCTGCCTCATTGTATCAAGGACTCATTCTTAAATTCTCATTTTATTCCTCCCTGGCCTATCTGGGGAGTAGTTGGTGGTGTCTGGGTTAATGAAACACATGTTCTCACAGCACAACAGCCCCAGGCACGAAGCACAAGCCATTGGTCTAGGGAGCTCTGGGTGCCTGCCACCTCAGAAGGGGGTGCCTCGGGGTCAAGGAGTGTACTGCAGCTGAGCACTCACACTGGGGAGCAGGAAGAAAGCAGTAACATCTCCCTGTCATCATCTAGCTCTTCAGACAGACCAGAGATCTTCAAGGGCTTCCTTTAAAAGCTGGCCTCCTGCAGGAATGCTGCAAGAGCTGATTGCAGCGAGACAGCTGCAGTATGGAGACTGTTACTCATGATAGTGATATATTTTCATTTGTATCTTGTCCATGATGCTGTTACTTGGTCTTATCCACCTGAATGAAACTGCTGCTATTATTTAGTCTTATCCACTGAGAGAAATGTTTATTTTTCAGTGTTTAGGTGTGTGTTGTGTCTGGTGCAGTGCAGTTCTGACCCAAATGCCAGCCTGTGCAGTAACCGGAATCCGCCCCCAACACACACTCCATTTCTCATCCAAACTTTAGCAGTCTGCCATGATTTTCACTGCCATTTTCCCTTTACTTGATGCCTTTCCAACTTTCTGCTTTTTCCTTCCCCTCTGCCTCTGCAGTTTGTGTGTGGTGAAGGAGGAGGCTGGCCAAATTCTCGGCCTTGTAGTTTCTTCCCAGAGCCCTTTACAGTCCTCTGCAAATCTCTCAGACCATTTCGTCTTGCAGAGTTGTTGCAGACTTCGCCCTCTCTCTCAGAGACTGGATGGAACTAACCCAAAATCTGGGGAGGTGTTGAAGGGTGCAGTAGAAAAGTGTCAGGCGGCCAGTCCTGCTACAGAGTTCATCAGTGGCATAAGGACAGGAGCTACCACAAGAAAGCACTGCTGTGGGCTGTGATCAGACACGTGGGTGTGTAATACCCACCTGAGTCAAGGTATGACACTGGGGAAGGTCAGAGGCTCCAGACTCCAACCACAAGTGGGAGGAATCTCTCCCAGGCAGACGAGGGGATGTGGGTCAGGAAGGTGACGCGGTCACTGAGCAGTTGTAGGTTGGAGCATGTATGCGTTAAAACACCAGCTGAAGGCATTCAGCAAATGTGGACAGAGTAGCATAATTAAGTCAGCAGGAAGAAATGAGAAACATGAAAAGGTTGTGGAAAAGTAAACACAGGCAGTGGAAAGACTTCTTTGTGAATTTACATTTTTGGCTTCATTACTCCATCCAAGGAAACAGCAGGACCAGTCCTGTGCATGGTCCAGAGCACCCACATAGAGCTGGCACCAGCCCTGGGGTGACGGACCTGCTGTGTGGCTTGGACCTACATGCAAGGGTGGTCCTCCCTCCCCTCCTGGCATATTGAGCTTGTCCATTCCTTGGGAGAGGAGGAGGAGGAGGCAGGTGTCTTCTCACCTGCTCCTCTTCTCAATGTAAGTGCCAAAACGACAGTGGGGAGGCATGAGGGTAGCAAGACAGGGTCCAGGAGGCCTGCCAGCACATGGTTGTCCACACTGGAGGCACAGTCTTGGATTTAGGAGGTGCTTAGGGTGTGAGACTCCCTCAGGTGTCTGAGAAACTGTAGGTGGAGGGAGGAGTGAGAAGGAATACAAGTTTTGGCTGTTAGTATGAAGAAAAGGCAGTTGTCAAGTGTATCTGTGGGATATTACCAACGTGAGTAGTGTGTGTAACCAAACATGACTTTAACGTTTCATGGGAGCTGATGACTTGCAGCACTCAAAGAGTGATGGTCTTCTGAAACAGACACATCCAGAACTGGCATCTGCATTGGCAGTGCTCCCTGCAGCCAGGACAGTGTCCATTCACTGTTCAACAGCAGACAGCATGTGCTTCTAGAATCCGGTGATTGTGCTATGGCATATATCGATGATTAGTTTTTAATGTAGACTAGATTTGGGGTAATTCGTTGGTGAAGTGAGCTGGAAATTGATAGCAGACATCATCCTATCTATGGAATAGTAAATGTGCTTGATCTCCTCCTCTGTTGTTCTCTCTCCAAGGTATAGCCTAGTATCTGCCAATACCAAATTCAGCATTCCCAGAATTATATACTTTTTTTAACTGAGAGGCAGTAGGTATATTGAGAAGTAGGTATATCGTACAGCCTTAGGAATAGAAATGCTCCAGCAGCTACTACTTAAAGAAGCAGTATCACTTTGTGTGCTAAAATCTCTATCATTTTGGTCCTAAAGTCAAATTATGGCAATTTAGCTCATTTTTGTGCGTAGGATGAGCTGTAACAAGTGTTTGTGCTGCAGTCTGTGACATGAGAGT
The DNA here is from genome assembly GCF_009769625.2 of Cygnus olor. Taxonomy (NCBI): domain Eukaryota; kingdom Metazoa; phylum Chordata; class Aves; order Anseriformes; family Anatidae; genus Cygnus; species Cygnus olor. The sequence goes on along the minus strand of NC_049173.1, from coordinate 63,529,637 downwards.
GGCAGTATCGGTTCGATTACCATTCTTCTATTACGAGATAAAGTTGAGTCATGTGAATTTGCTTTTGACGTGGGCATTAACCATGCAGTCCCTACAATTCAGCTGAGTCATGGCAGTATCTGAAATTCTTATACCTCGTCTCTTTGTCTGACCTTTGTGTCTCCACATGCAACAAGGAAAAGTTTCTATGTGCTACCATGAGAAAATGATTTGGAGAACAAACTACCCCAGTGGAAGAGAAATCAACTTTGAGTAGGAAAGATGCAGTGTCATTTTTTGCCTATAAAGTGACAAAAGACCTTTTCTTAAAGAGTTGCTTTGATGATGATGTAACCTTTCCATTTCCAGAAAGATTCATCAAGTTGTATAATTGTAAATGTAAAGGAGAAGTGTCTCTCATTTCCTGTCATTATTGATAGGCTTATAGAGAAAATGTCAGATATTTTTTTCTTTATCAAGAATGTATTAATAAGATGGTATAACACCATGTTAGTACTTTCACAGCAAGAAGGTCATGGTGGTTTTTTTCTAATCTAATTAACAAAAAGGACAGCAAAAGCCCAAACCTGAGCAAATTCCAAATAAGGTTAGGCATACATTTTAACAAACGACAACCATGGGGAAAAAAAAGAAAAAAAAAAAAAAAGGAAGTAGAAGTGGTGAATCACCTGTGTTTTGAAATCAATTGTAACTGGCTATTTTCTCTAGAAATTGTTCACTAGTTTTGCTTTAGCTGAGTGCAAATTATTGGGATAGGTACAGCTTAATGGGATGAGTTCAGTGGACTGGGCGTGTGCTGAGCATCCTGGCTATATAATAGCCTTACATATCGATGTTAAAAGAAACTTCCTTTATCCCACAAAAGTTACAAACCCAGTCACCTTTTCACAGATGATTATAGTAGTAGGCTTATTCAGCGTGTACGGTTAAATGTGCGTGCGGGACAACCCATAGCTGATAGACCAGGCAGAAGTCTCCGTCAGCAGCTCTGCTGGGACAAAGCATCCATCCCGGGCTGGCAGAGCAGCCCGTGTCGCTGGGACACGTGTCTCAGCAGCGGCACTGCCGTGTGTCAGAGGGAGCGAGCCCCACGCCAGCGTGGCACTGGCACCCCAGCACAGCTGGCCCTGTGCTGCAGTGACCATAGCGCGTCTCCCGCATGCACACCGGCAGTTCTTCCCCTCTGAACTATGTGGTGCTTTATGCTCCTTGTTAGTACATGACTCATGCAACGGTTTGGTTTCTTGTGCCCATGGATAAATTACCTGCATGTAGGTAATAAACGCAGCCTTTTCCAGTAGAATGACAGCTAAAACATTATGCAGAGTTTCTGTAAAAATGCATGAACCAGATGAAGAAGCCTACTCTCAAGACCTGCTCTCTGTATTGTCAAAACTACCCAGGACTATTACAAGTGAAAGTATTCTGAAAATATTCTGTGAGTTTTCTGTTGCTTTATTTTGTGTGTTTCACACACCTTAAAGGAAATAAGCCATCTGATTGACTTCACATTTCTCATGAACAAGAACATTTGGGACAGCATGTGGGTTGCACAACTTGAAAGGAAAAAGTAGACTTGTTTTCCTAGGATAGGACTTTCTTCTTCTAACTTACAAAATATGCTTCTCATGAATAATAATACCCTTTTGAAAGGATTTGAATTGTATTTTAGAGATTTAAATTGTGGGTTCCCTTACATCTGTTCTCTCTGAAGTTGACCTTACGGAATGTAAAAGCCTCACAACAAAGTGAAAGATATGTATCCTTTGTAATTATCTTTCCAGCTATGGCAGAGACACAGATGCTTTGGAAAAGTAAGAGTTTGGTGACACTGGTGGGTGTCTTCAAGTCTCTCTGACCTCTGCACAAGCAGTGCCTGTGCATGGAGCCTTAAAAAAAGCACAGGCCAAGGGGCTGACAAGGGCAATGGTGTGACCTGTGGGATGCTGGCCAAGCAGGGTGCTGCCACATGCTGTGTTCAGCTGCTGCCCTGCCCTAACCGCCTTCTGGGAAAGCTCTGAAGGAGAAATCGATGTCCTGGGCTGGAGCCCGAAGCCTCCCCTAGCGTGGGAATAGCACACACACGAGGATGCAGGGGCTGATTTACGTCACAGCACTGTGTGTAAAACAGCAAGTTACAAAAGGGCATTCTATAGAAAGGAAAAAAATATTCACTGAATATTAGAAGAATGTTTCTCTTCCTGCTTTTAGCTTAGCCTGGCTCTTTTTTTAGTCATTCATGTAAGACGACCGAATCGGTAGCAGTTGAAAATGCCACAGCATCATTAAAGTGAGCTTGAGAATTGTGCCAGGAGTCTGCACCGTGCTCTACAGTTCTTCCAAAACACAGCATTATGTTTGGTACTGCAGTCACTCTAGGGACCAAAATAGGAGTCAACATCAGCATCGTTGCATGCTATAAAGAAAAATTAGAGAAACACATAATTTTACAAGAATACTGGTTTAGGCTTCATATGTTATAAAAACATGCTATAATTGATAGACCTTAAAGGAAGTATCAAGTGAAAAAAAAACACAACAGAGTAAGAAGACAAGTGTTTACAATTTTTATGTTTCCCAAAACTTTTCTCTCTTCTTCCTCTAATTCTCGCTTTTCCCATTCGTCAGACTTCAAAAGTTAATCACTGACAGGAATAAACAGATGAAACCTTTCTCCTGGCCCTGGAATAGTCAAGTAAAAATGCTTCTGAGAGTTATTCCAGTGGAAGTCTGATGCCACCTAAAGTTTCCAAAAAGTCTTGCAGTAAAAGAAATCAGCATGCCCCCTTCCTGCTCCCCCCCTGCCCCAGCATTCTCAAGCAATAATCGCTCTGAAGTTATTAGTTATTTATAGTTATTTGTGGCTACATTAAGCACAGCACAAGTTTGCACTGTGAGAAAATTAGCTCAGTCATGCTAGGCTAGGTAAAATCCCAAATTTCTGTCATCCTCAGCATGCAAGAAGCAGACACTATAATTCAGTCCAAAATCAAAGCTCTGTAACGGAGACTTTATTCCCCTGCAGTTAAAACTGGCTTGGTAATGAGGTTCCTTTATTTTTAACGTTTGGAAACCATGTGACTGTAAAAGGGAATCAGATTCAGTAGATGGAAGAACAATGTATGCAGTATATGTTCTGCCAATGACATTAAGCCTTAGTATTTAGGGTATGCTGACATGGATATTTCAGAGCACCTTTCTGAGCAGGGTTAATGCCATGATCACCACAGTTGGTCAGTAAGTCCATCAAAATACACTGCACTAAAAGTAGGCTGTTGTCACAAAAATACACAAACTTTGAAAAATGTGTCGCTTTTACTAATTTTCTTTGGAACAAGCATTGTTGGTTTTTTGTTTATTTTTATTCTGTTTTTATCTGAGTTAATAGTTTTTCTTAACAATACTTTGCATCAATTTTTATTTTTTCATTTGTTCTTGTTTGTTTATCAGTGCTTGACGTAAGAACACCAATATTGTGCATTGTTAATACTTAAGTGGTCATTACAGCTGAGAACTGCAGTTGGTTTTTGATTTCAAGCAATCATTCAAAGTGGCTGTTATTTACTGTTGTTGGGAACATTAAATATCGTCTTCTAGATCATAGTCTCCTGACTGCTGTGATGAAACAAACTGATTCTAGTCTTTTAGCTTTAGTTTCAAGTCACTTAAAGGTGGATGTGGGAGGAGCTACCACGCTCCCCACTGCAGAGGGAGTATGGACTGGAACGACACTTAGGTCATCAGAAGTCAGGAGCAGTATGTTGAAAGGCATGTGGGGAAACGGGGGCAGCCCCTTGGGCACTTGCATTTTAACACACTAAGTTTATCAGCTGGTGATACATGTTCTGGATGAACAAGCTCTGCTCACACAGATGTTCCTCTCTCTTCAGCACCCTCTCGAGCTGCTCACACGCCGTGGTGGCTCTGCTGTACCCCTTCTCCTGGCAGCACACCTTCATTCCTGTTCTGCCCTCGTCCATGATTGATATCGTGTGCTGCCCTACGCCCTTCCTGGTGGGACTGCTCTCCAGCTCTCTGCCAAAACTGAAGGAGCTGCCTGTGGAGGAGGTAGGAGCTGGCACCAAAATTATTTGCCTGGACTAAAACTGGACTTGCCCTGGAGAGAGGCACAAAAGTCCACGTGTGTGTAATTTTTAATATTCCTTTTTGTTTCTTCTCTGCCAAATTCTCATGTACAACTGCCTCTTGGTAAAACTGCAGTTGTAAGTTTAGTCTTCTCTTTTATCCCCCTCTCTGTGCCTGGCACCTTGACAGAGAGAAGCAAATTGTAACCTGGTTAACAATTAAGTAGTGTAAATATTCTCATTTCTTTTGATTTTGTTGTTCCTGGACCAACAAGAGGAAGTATGAAATGCCAGTTGCTATGACACCTGTTAATGCTAATGCAAGTTGTGCATGAAGCCATAGGCAGGAGAGAAAATAAAGCCTTTAAGGCCTTTTTTTTTTTGGTAACTTTTAAGACTTTGCTAATACTATATTGGAATTCAAATGAGGGTTCCACTTCATCAGTTCTTCCAGTAAAATACCACCAAATTCCTCAAGGCCACACTGTTCTTTCTTACTTCTCTTTTCCTGTCATTTTTCTATGAAATTATCTTTTTGTGCCCACTTTCAATATATTGTGTGCATCAGGTCCTTGTAAATCTCTGTTGTTTTCCTCCCACTCTCCTAACATTGCTCTTCCACATCTTCTCAGCTCCTTCTCGCAGCATCAGTGCTTCATTAGCATCAACATTTCACACCCTTGCACTTCAGAAGTCCTGCTGCCTAAGACAGTACCATTTTCTTTGAAGCCCTCTGAAATACTTGTCATCCACATGATAGCAAAAAATGATTACCAATAACTTGCATTAAGTGTGAGAAAAAAAAACCTGCCTAATCCTTTAAACTTTTTTTTTACATATTTACAGATCCATTATACTAGATCTGTTGTATTTAATGATGATAAATTAGACTTTAAGCTCTACAGAAAGAACTTCATCAACCTGTTGTTTTCATAGCAGGAATTTGATTCATGTTGAGGCTTGGGACCATTCAGATGATCTTTCTCCATTAAAAAGCAGACACAAATGTTTTCTGTCTCTTAATACATATTTCACTGTAATGTTTTATTTCTTCAGGCTTTGATGGTTAACCTGGGATCTGATCGATTCATCAGACAGGTAAAGTACAGCTTGCAATGTTGCCACACAGCTTAGCAACCTGTTTAGTCCTATCGTATTATTAGTTTTTTTTTTTTTTTTTTTTTTAATCAGAGATGTGTGGCAGGAACTGTGCAGTAGGCAAGACACTAGGAAAAAAATGCTCATTTTCTGTTTCAGTTGCAAATTGGCACTACTCTCCTCAGGTATCCAACAGGGATTGAGGCCGTAAATGTCAGAAGAAATCAAGAACTGTGTTTGCGGTGTAAAGAAAGCATCCAAAGATAATATCATGTTAGCAAGAAAATTCACAGTGTTAGAGACAAAAATTGCAAGGAAGTCTCTGAGTGAGAGAGGAAAGGTAGAGAATAGTAGTGTGGTAGCAGAAGCAGGAGCCTTGTGAGCCGGGAGATGAAGGATCACCATCTCCTGTAGTAATATGGCACTAGATAACTTCAAAAGTATCTGTCTGCAGGTTAGGTGAGTAAATTTCCTTGCATCCCTGGAAGACATGACTGGTGAGTAGTGGTTGCACTGCTAAGAATCTTGTGTCTGCTTGCTTTTGCTGAATAAGCTTTAAATAAGTTGAAGAGAGCAGTGGGGTAAAACCCCAGAAAACAAGATATGCTAGAATATAAGTAGAATCAAGTACCAAGCAGCTGTGTATACATGTAGCTAGGTTTTGCATGATGTTTATTTAGTAAAAACAACTATTTGGACTCTTCGGCATGTAAAGAGCTGATTCCAAGTTTATATAAGTTTGCCTTGGTCTTTGGATTATTTTGCTCTTTGAATTATCTTTTCTGACTTTAAGAGTAATGAGAAATTTTGTTTAGAAATACATGATAGCTGCACATATGTTTTTATTATTTCATTTATGTAGTCATGACAGTAGCTAGCTGATAAAAAAATGCTTTTCTTCTGAATTTTAAACTGTGCAAAAGTATGTACTATAGTTGCTGTACATGATGAATGTGATTTAAAGATTTTTTTTCCTCTGTCAGATGGATGATGAAGACACGCTGTTACCTAGAAAACTGCAAGCTGCTCTGGAGCAGGCTCTAGAGAGAAAGAACGAACTGATAAATCAGGATTCAGATAGTGATTCAGATGATGGTAAGTTCATTTGGAAACAGGCTCATTATTAACAGACATGTAGGTGGTATTCTGACTTTCTACCCAGGAGAAAGAAAGACTTTAATACTCAAATACCTTTTGCAATATCAAAGATAATCTCTGAACACATGGAATGGGACTGATGACATCAACACACAGTAATACATTATCAGCAGTCTGTTTTAGTTTCTTTGTAACCAACATGCACATGAGTACTTTTAAGCCTTTATTCAAAAAGGGTTTTGCAGTTAACTTGGCCCTGGTTCAATCCAGATAACTATACATGTTTAGAAGTGTGTCTGAATTCAGAGTTGCTGTTGACTCTTGATATATTCAGGGGAGGGAAGCAGGTACCTCCAGGGAATGGTTTCTGTACTAGAGGGGCTGAATTGCCTTGGAAGGTTCATATTTCTCACCAGCAATTATAAAAAGAGCCCAGGGCTAATTTAACTGACTGTGGTTAAACGGTATGCAACGGGCCTCTATTCAGTTTTTGAAATGTATTTCTACTCATCTTTGCTTTACATATCTAAAATTATTTTAACATCTCAGAAGCAATGAAAACCTAAATTCTACAACACACCCTTTTTGATCTGTTTTGGTATAAATTCATTATCCCCAGAGCAAACATTTTAATTCGCAGTCATACAGAAGTTTGTTAAGAAAACACTTATTCAGATTTAAAGTAAGAGGTATAATTTTGATGAGGCACCCACAGAATTTTTAATTTCCTGACCTGTCTCCTGAGGATTTGTACTTCTTGTTGATTTTTGGTTACGCAACATCAGTTTTGTAGGCTGGCACTCTTGATTATAAAGCATTTTTCCCTATCTGACACATATCCATGGCCGCAAAGGATTTGGTACAACTCCTTTCAGTTATTAGCATCAATAAACTGCTAGATGACAGTACCTGGCTCAGGGGGGATGACAACACTGACAAATCTGGGAGCAGCTGATTTTGGTGTCTTATTGCTGCCTTGTTTTGCAGAATGTAACACCCTGAATGGATTAGTGTCTGAGGTTTTTATCCGATTCTTTGTGGAGACCATTGGCCATTATTCCCTGTTCCTAACCCAGAATGAAAAAGGAGAGCGTGTCTTCCAAAGGGAGGCTTTCCGTAAATCTGTGGCCTCTAAGAGTATCCGGCGCTTCTTGGAAGTGTTCATGGAATCCCAAATGTTTGCTGGTTTCATCCAGGACAGAGAGCTGAGAAAATGCAGGGCAAAAGGTAAGGGTGATGTCCTTTGCTGTGATACAGATCACGTGCATTTCACACTGATCCAACAGTTAGCATCTTCATTTGCTGTCGGAGCCTAGCAAATTCTGTGTAGCTAACAAACCGCCAGAAGCACGTTACCTGCTTCTCACGGGGCTAAATGTTAGCGATCGCGCAAAGGCTTTAACCAGGAGAATCCACGGCTGAGCGCCTTATATCACTCAAAGGAAAAACTGCTCGTGCCACAGCAGTGCTCCTGCGAAGGGCACAGCCACCCCCGGCGTGGAGCTGCCCGGGCGGCTGCCCGCCGCTGCTTCTCAGAGGAGCACCGTGGCAGGGCCCGCACGACAAGGCTGAACGGAGCAGGCGGGGAACGGTGCCGTGCTGCGGTTCCCGGGCGGGCTGCAGCGCCCCCCCAGGGCCAGGGGAAGGCCCGGCCGGCCCCAGCGCCACCGTGCGGGGCGGCGCTGCCAGCCCCGGCCGCCGCGGCCTGCGAGGCGCCGTGAGGAGGCCCTGTGAGGAGGCCCCGTGGCGCTGCGCGGGCGGCGAGCGGCGGGGCAAGGCGGGAGGATGCGGGTTGTGCTGCACCGCGCTCTGCCCAGCCCCGTCTTCCCCCCTGTCCCGCAGGTCTCTTTGAACAGAGGGTTGAGCAATATTTGGAAGAGCTTCCGGACACCGAGCAAAGCGGAGTAAACAAGTTTCTGCGAGGCCTTGGTGAGGAAAATCTTTACAAGTGTTTCTGAAATGGATTTGTGTGTCTGGTGGTTGTTGTTTAAGTTCGAAAAAGCCTTGCCTGAGGTGAAATGAGATGATCGACTGGTGGTTTCGGTATGTGATAGGAAGTATCAAAAGGAAAAAAAAAAGTGAAAACATACTTAAACCTGACAAAAAGCAGATTTAATTATGATCTCTGTGAACATCTTCATTTGGGGAGAAAAAGCAGGGAAAACATAATTGAATAATTGAGGAGGAAGAAAAAATAAGAAGGTAGACTACCAAAGACTCTGTCAGTTGGCTCTCTCTGCCGGTATTAAGTAATAGAGTCACTGTAGCAACTACACTACAAATTAGACCCATTTGTTAAGGGATTTTTGATTGCACTTGGCTTTTTCAGTATATGCTAGTGATTGATGGTGTGTTTTCTTTAGGAAATAAAATGAAGTTCCTTCACAAGAAGAATTAAACCCTTTCTGCTGAAACATCAACCCAAAGACTATTTATGACACTGTCCTTAAGACCCCTGCAACTCCAAATTTTGATGTGGGAGGAGAATGAAAAAAGCTGACCACAGCTTTGAGTGACTACCGATGCTGTTACAGTGTGTCAGAGGATGACTCCTTTATGTATTTGGATAGAATTTGTAAATAATGTTCTGTAAGCTTTTGTAACTGATTTTGTAATGAGCAAGAAAAACTGTGGTAAATATTTGTATATTCCTGAGAATAACAGGTGCTTTTTTTCTTTAGTATGAATTGAGTTATGCTTGGTGCAAAAATGAATAGCTGATTATGTGCAGCTGACTGTCTCAGCAGAACCACTGACTTCAGGGAATGTTTGTGAGAACTACACTGATGCCTGAGTACTGCGGTAATGAATGAGCTCTGGGGTACGTGGGAGAGGTTGTATGCGCGGGGGCTGTTTTCATGTGGCAGAGTTGGTATTTTTTTCCTAATTTTCCTTCTAATTAATTTTAAAAGAAAGAAATAACAAAGTAACTTGATAATAAGGTACTTGGTTCACAATACAAACCTTCCACTCCGTTTGAACTCTGGTCAGTAAACTACTTGTAATACATTCTGCACTAAGACTGCTAACCGTGAGGAGATCTCAGTTCTTTGACATGCAAGCTGCAATGAGTAGGTACAGTTCATCCTTTCCTAATGTATGTATGTATGGTTCCTAATAAACTATGTAAATATACCTGTTTGTTTATATTCTTTGCAAACCTTTGTGGACTTCTGATTTTGAGTGGGTACAAAACCAGAGAAACTTGTGAATGTGAATTTGCAATTAAAATACCAAAAAAAAAGGTTATTATGAAACTGTCTTTCAGTAGGTTTGCTATTTCATGATACAACTTGGTTTTCCTTCTAGTTAATGCTTTTTATTAGAGCCGAGACATGGCATTTTATATCATCACTGTTTTGTTAATTTTATCCTAACAGAAGCATCTCTTAAAACGATTTTCCTTTTTTCTTCTTCTTCACACGGGTTAGCAGCAAATTATATTTTGTATCATAGATAACTGATCCTGAACTGTGATATTTTCACATTGTTTTTATGCTACATATGTTTTTACGTTTAATTTGGTTAAATGATCCAAGTACAATAAGAACAGCTTGTAGCAGACAAATATTTTGCTTAAATTTCTGATGAGCTAATCAGCTGCATTCTATGACAATCTGCTTTTCTTTTGTATTAATTGCAGTCTGGTTCAGGTGGTGCTTGCATCATGGTGAATGCTCTTCAGCAGGACAGGAATGATTAGCTTGCCATGGCCCTCTGCACAGCAGCAAGTGCTACCCAAGTACCACATTCATCTTTAATCCGGTAACATAAATGCTGTTAAGAGATTCTATTAGCTTTTCCTTAGCCTGAAGAAGAAAATAGAAAATACTTGAATATTCTTTCAAGTCTGACAGATAATGAAAATTACCTAGAGCTTTCTTTTTAAAGAAAAAAGAGCACTGTATTTTTCTTCATTTGCAGTGTGACTTCTTTGTGTAGTTAAACTGGCTTTGAGGCTTGCGCAATTCCTAACCTGGCAGTGGTTCTGGTGTGCTATCAGCCTCATAGAACAAAATTGAGGGTTTATTCACCAGAAAGGTGAAGTCGTTTCCTTTTTTCCTTACCTCCCTCACACTCAAGTATATACCGAAGCTTAAGTGTACATGAAAAGAAGCATCTGTAGAATGTAGAGTATCAAGCGCTTCTGATTCAACTGAAATGTAATCACAAATGTTAATTTCTACAGGTTTTATGCTGTAATATGTTGTAAGCTACGGAATGACTTTCAGATGTAGTTCTTCAAATCAGAAGCAATAGCTTTCACTTGTACAGGTGGATGCTGGCTATTTTATAAACAACAGTAATTATATGTGTAAATACATGTTCATTTTGAGAAAATTATTGATAAAACGTCATCCTTGGCTGATGGTAATGTTGACATGAAAAGAGTTGTTAGGAATGCAAGAGAGACACAGGATGCACGTGTTAAGAGAATGTGGTGCGGTAAAATGCATGTCCCACACAGAAGCTGTTTTCCTCCATCTGCACTGTAAAAATCTAAGCAGGAAGCTTTTGAACGATAAATTGCCCATCAGCATGTTGTTCCAGGTTTTGCAGTCAGAGGAGCGCACCAGTCAGGGTGACAATCACATTTCAAAAGCTTGTAGGTACCTTCCAGGTCCTTGGACCATGGCTGTGTAAATCAACCTTAGTGTTTCCAAAGGTCTGTGTTTAAAACAAACATCTGAAATGAAAGCGTGGGGTGTATTATTCCACCTTGCACGTTAGTTTAGAAAACTGAGGTGACGACTGCTGAGCGGTGGAACACCACTCGTGCACCATGTAACCGAGAAGGAAGTCCTGAAGAAAAACCAGTGTGGAGGCCTGTGGTTCAAAACTGGGGAGAGAAAAAAAAGCGTAAAATCTTCTGGTGCAGAATATATTTAAATAAAAAAAACAGTACGAAACGATTGTTTCCAGTTGTCCTGGAACTGTTAGTCTGGCATGACAGACGGTGGCGTTTACGGGCATTGCATTTATTGTCCCGGCTACTAGTGCGGAGTGCCGTGACCAAACTCCCCGTACTCCCCACGCGCCCCTCGGCACAGGCCGGAGGAGGCGAGCGGCCGGGCCGGGCCGGGCTCCCCGACACCACCCCGCGGCTCAGCGCCGGCAGGAGGAGCCTCCGCCAAGTCTCGCGAGAGTTCGCCGTGGCGACGGTGCCTTCCCCCGGTCTCGCGAGCGCGGCGGCCTTTCCCTTCCCTCGCGCACGCCGACAAGATGGTGGGTGCGGGACGGGCCGGGCCGGGCCGGGCCGGGCTGCCCCTCGCCGCGGGAGGTGCCCGGCGGTGGGGTGAGGGTGTCCGTGGCGGGCGGTTCTCCAGGCCCGCGGCCTGCTCGGGGCGTTGAGGGCGGCCCGGGGTGGCCGCTCGGGCCTCGCCTCGCACGGCCCCGGCCGCCGCCCGCTGTGGGCCGTGAGGCGCGGAGGAGCGGCGGCTCTGCGGGGGGAGGGCTGTGTTCCGTCGCGCTCACCTCTGCCGCTTCTCCGCAGCCTTCCCGGCTCAGGAAGACCAGGAAGCTGAGGGGACACGTCAGCCACGGCCACGGCCGCATCGGTAAGCGGGGGGCTGCGGCTCCGCAACGCCCGCGGGCTTTCGCTGCTCGGGCGCTGAGGGAGCGCTGCTGCGTGCGCTGCCTTGGGCGGGCAGACGAGGACCGCACAAACACGGGCCCGGCGAGCAGCTCTGAGGGCTGCAGCACGTGCGGGTGGTGTCCGCACCGTGGGGGAGGTGGCCCAGGAATGTAGTGCTCCGGAGTTTTGCCCATCCCTGTGGACTGGGTTTGTGACTTAACTTGAATAGTACTTGGGCGGTAGGTGTTGTCTGAGAACGTGGCTGGGCGACATTTTAAGCTTGCAGGCTGATGTTGTGCCAGTTCAAACTATGGCCATTCCTGTCTGTTCTTGTCAGCTTGCTTGTGTTAGCACTGGTGTCTTCTCATACTTCTGTAGGTTAAAGACATCGGATTTTTTATTTGTCTTTTTTCTTGGCTAGGGTTAGTCTTTAGTGGGCTTAGCTCACTGAATTGATATGAATGCAGAAGGATAGGACTGCTGTCGTCAGAGTAATTAGCTTAAGTTGACTTTGTGCTCCTAAGCTCAAGTATTACATGTGATATTTTTAGTTTAACCAACTTCATTTTTCTTTTTAGGCAAACATAGGAAACATCCTGGTGGCCGTGGTAATGCTGGTGGTATGCACCATCACAGGATTAACTTCGATAAATAGTAAGCTAATGTTTTAAATGTGTGCTAGCAAAATGCATGTTTCTGAAGTAGAAACAACTAAATTTTATGTGAACCACCGAACTTCCCTACAATCCTATATATCTTTTTCTCTAACATGAAAGCTTAATAGCTGAAATCAACTTGTATCCCCATTTTCTCTAAACTCAGCGGCCTTTTTTTTCTTAAGCCAGGCATCTTTGAGAGTTCAGTGCAGTAAACTTGACCAAGCTTGCCAGTTACACCGTTGTCCATACTAATAGATTTGCCCACAAAATGTTAGGTAAATCTGAAGCGTTACATAAATCAAAGCTACACTCTACTTAGCTGCATGCTATAGAGGCAAGGGTCGTTGTCTCACTGCCGAGACTAGAGTCACATCTGAACACTGCCTGTTGTCCTGGTGTGCTAGAGTACTCGGAAAGTAACCACTAATCTCTATTCACTGGCTGTGACCATTCCTGACTCAGTCAGTCACCAGGTTAGTGACAGGAGATCTGAAGCTCCTCGTTCAGTGCAGTCTTGCACCGAGTTGGTTTTCCTCAGAAAATGCAGGATTGGACCAGACTCACCATGAGAAGGATTAAGTTGTGAGTTCAAGGGAGAACAGATGCTTTAAGGAAAACAATTTTCCCTTGCTTTGGATAGCAATGATTATTACACTTAGATACCACATGTATTAGTACAAATAAACGTGTAATGTGAAAGTAAGATAAAATTTTACTTTTGATTGCTTTGAGCAAGTAAAATGTTGTGTCAGTGTTGATTTGTAGTCCTACCTGCTTAGGATGAATTAAAAATGTGACCTAATGAGGAATGTGTTTTCTTTCACAGTCACCCTGGCTACTTTGGAAAAGTAGGCATGAGACACTATCACTTGAAGAAAAACCAAAAGTTCTGTCCTACTGTCAATTTGGATAAACTGTGGACCCTTGTTACTGAACAGACAAGGCTCAATTATGCAAAAAACCAGGCTGGATTGGCCCCAGTCATCGATGTTGTGCGCTCAGTAAGTTTCTGTTCAGATTCAGACCTGCAGTTTCTGCTCGCTTGAAGTGTAACTTAGCTTTGCATATCCAAGTAACAAAATGGTGAACTGCAAATAAGCTGCAGTGCATGAATATCTGTAGACTTCTCGGTACAAATTCATGCATCTTAGCATATCAGTGGTTAAACTAGTACTTAAGTTATGTTTTTTCCTGTAAGAATGACTTCCCTTATTTTTGAAAGGTGGTGAAAGATTACTTGTTCAAAGTATCACCAAAAGTAGGTATGAAAACATGATAGAGCTATTCTCACTTATATAAAGTCACTTTTAATTCCGAGACTAGAGTCACATCTTTACACTTGTGATTGTTCTGGTGTGCTATCATTCTCGGACATTAAACTTCTGATCCACATTCACTGGCTGTGATGCTTCGTATCTCAGTCAGCCACCAAATCAGTGACACTAACTAGTCTGTCAAGTAGGTAGTGAAACTAATCTACCAAGTAGGTATGTTTTGTGTACCAAATACCTCTGCTGGCCAGTTACACCTCTTCTAACAAGCTGTGACTTTAAAGGCTGTAGTATTAACGGGCCTTGTGCCATGGTTGTCCTTTTTATGCAAAGGATAGGAGTGAAATGAGGGGAGAGGGGAACTATTGCTGTGACAGCTTGCAGAGTAGAATATACCACACAGGTGCTTGGGCACCAATGTGTTGACGCTCTTCAGTTTTACTGTTAAGATGTGCAGAAAAGTCTTCTGCTCTCTTCAGGAATACCAGGATGTCCAGCAGGTAAAGAGCATGTGCCAGATGTAAGTGGGTAGTAAGTAGTTTGTTGGAGAAATGCAGCCAGCTGCTCTGTGCTGTGGGAAGTGGTTGGCAGCTTCTTTACAAGACTTCAGTGTTTTCTGTATGTAGTATTGGGAATATTACAACTTCCAACATTCTAAGTTACCAAAACCTTCAATTTACTTTATAGTTTCCACTCCTCTGAATGAATGCAACGCCAGTAGATCACACAGGATATTTTTTTCCATTCATACCAATCTTGTATTGGAGACGGACAAAGAATGAGGTCAGCAGTGGTGATCATGGTTTTGTTTTTTACTGGTGTGTGCTAAAAGACAGGTCTGAATGTAGGAGCCTCTAAGCTGATTACAAACATGTAATGTTTTTTTAATCTTTCTAGGGATACTACAAAGTCCTGGGCAAGGGCAAGCTGCCCAAGCAGCCTGTAATTGTGAAAGCAAAGTTCTTCAGTAGAAGAGCGGAGGAGAAGATCAAAGAAGTTGGAGGTGCATGTGTGCTTGTGGCATAAAGGCCATTGTTTTATTTGAAGTTTTGAATAAAGACAATGTGTAAAATGTGTTGATTGATAGAATTTTTTGACTTGTTCACACACTGTCCTGACTTCAGTCTTGTGGATTTAGTGATTTCTGGCTGTTTTTGATCAGTGGTTTGGCTGATGCTTGCCATGATTTTAAACGGTGTGGCTACAGTGGCGTCTGGCATGTGAAGAGATACCTTGCTGCTTTGTCTTTACAAGGTAGCAATGTACATAGGTTCTTCCTGTATTTGTGCAACTCCTTCAGTAGGTGATGCTCTCTGGTGACCAGCGATAGGACCTGAGGGAACAGCATGAAGCTGCCTCGGGCAATTCAGGTTGGGTATTAGGAAAAGGTTCTTCACTGAGTGAGTGGTCAAGCATTGGGACAGGCTCCCCAGGGAAGTGGTCATGACACCAAGCCTGCCTTGCTTAATGACACAATTCATGTAACTTCATTTTTGCAATTGACTAACCTTTTCAAGTGTACAGCACACAATTCCTGAAGTTGCTTTTGTGGGACAAATGGTGCCAGGTAGCTTCAGACGTGTATACAGCTATGGCACAGCTGTAGAGCTGCACTGTATGAATTTCTATATGTGCTTTAAAATGATTCTATAAAACATTATTTTCATAGTTGTAATGTCAAAATAGGACTTCAGTTGCCAATGCAAGGGTTGGCCATGTATGCCAAAGAAGAATCCTTACATGATGGTTAAAAAAATCAAACTGTTACTATAATGCTCAGCATTGCAAGTCTTAAAAGTATTCCTAGGTGCTACAGATTAACTTCTACTACATGTGATACAATACTAGTTAATGAACCCTTAACCTAGTGTTTGGCATGAATTATTTCAGGGCTTTTAGCCTAAAGTTGATGTGCATTGCATTTAAAGTTTGTAAAATACTGAGGTTTTTAGGATAAATAGTGAGTGCTGGGACACCTTTATCCTAACACATTATGCTACTGAACTGCTGTCAAAGTTAAAGGTTAAAGCCCAATGAAACATAAGCACTCACTGGTGTTTACAAGTTGCCTTAGTCCAATCCTGCAGACTAACATGTTTATGGTAGACTCTTCATCAGGTACAGTGTGGGGTGGAGGTGAAAAGTGTCTCCAAAGGGGACTACAGGCTGTGGAAGGTGAGAGTCTAGCTTCTGATTATTCCAAGCAGCTAAGGATGTTGCTGCAAGACAGGTAACAAGGAGAGGCAGTGTAATCGGAACATCTATCGAGGGTTTGGTTCGGTCCTCAAAGGTAAGCCGTGGGATACAGTAAAATAAGGACCGTTGCTACTGCCTGCTGTCGGTATGGTGTCCGACCAGATCCCAGTGACAGTGAGAAGCTTGATTCACACAGAAGCACCCTGTACACACAATCAGCAAGTGATTCCAGATAGCTAACGTACACAGCAGACACTGCTCTCAATTCTTTGGTATTTAATGTTTTAATACATTAATGTTGTAATTCTTCGATATTTTGTACAGTTGAACTTTGAGTACAACCCAAAAGTTTGGCTGGCCCTCTCGCTCCGCGCCGCCGCCATCTTTCTGAGGCGAGCGCCGGGCCCCGCCTTGGTCCCGCCCGCAGCTCTCAGTCACGGCCGGCCGTTGGGCGCGCGGGGGCGCCCGCTGCGGCGGCGGCGGCCGTTGGGCGCGAGCTGCCCTGCCTTAGGCGGCTCTGAGGGGCTCGGGCGGGCTGCGGTGCCCGCCTGTCGCCGCGCCGTTTCTCTGGGTTTGTTTCCCAGCCGGTCCCCAGATATTTGGAGAATGTTTCCAAGGGGTTAAGAGGGATGGGTAAACAGCAATTTCACTGCGTTTACCGCCTGCTTTTATTAACAGGGCTAATTTCACGCACCGGCTCACCTCATATTTTTGTTCAAAGTCATCAAGCGTTTGGGATTGGAGCCCTGACTTGGTGATGGTTTAAGGTCAAAAATCACATGCAGCATTTTTCTTTGTCACTGATTTTTATTCCCCCCCCCCATTTGTTTTGAAACAGTTTGGGGATTGCGCACGTGAGGTATTGAGCCTGGTTAATCAAGCAGGCAGGTTTTGCTTCACTCACACCGCTGCCTTGGCTGAGCTCCACAGATCCCGAACAAGAGGCTGCTGTGAGGGCTGCTGAGGAGCCACCGGAAGGCTGTCCGGCATGCTGACTCTCTCTTTTTCCTCAAAGGACAAAATGGGCTGCTGCTAATAAAGTAATTCTAGAAGTAATTCTAGATGGAACTTGCAAAGTTTGTTACAACAGTTTAAAATGCTGTAGCAATATCCATTTTTAATTGAAAGAAGAAGATACAAAAAAATCACCTGATTAGATCTGAGAGAACAGAATGGTGAAAATTGAAAGTCTTGCATAGGGATTTTATCCCTAAAATACTAAAATAATATAATTATGGGAATATACCTGTTACAAACTTCTCCTGTGTGAAATATATAGGTGCTTCACTGGAAGTTTCAGTCCTGTGATACCTGGCTGCTTCCCTTTGATTTGTTTGGCGTGGCTGTTGCCCTCCAGGGGCTGTCATTGATCTTTTGGTCCTGCAGCAGCTCCCCCAACACTATACAGCGCCTTTCGTTTCCCCTCCTTGGGCTGATAAGCCAAATGCTAGGGGCTTTTCTCCCTGTTTCGGGTGTGACTGCTTGCCAGCTGCCTCCCCCTGCTCACCCACCCCTTCTTCATCCATTTCTGTCCTGTGTCCTGCCTCTTCGCCCTCACCACATCCCTCCAGATGCAGTTATTTGCTTTGTAATTGCAGCTGCTGGACTTGGTGTTTCTCACCAGCCTAGCCGAGTCACTGGTAATGTAGCTGCCTGACTGCTGCTTTGCATACCTATCTCAGCAGGAAAGTAGCACTTTATCTCACCCTCATCCTTCCCCCTCCTACCAAAAAACTTGCGCATAGTTTCACATGTTCTGCGAAAAGCATAGATTAAAATGTATGGTAACCCGCTTCTGGCTCATTTAGACAGGTTTGGCCTTTATGGTGATAGAGCATTTCCCAATATTTGGCTTTGTGTTTGCACTGATTCTCTGTGCATTGATACTTTGGTCCCGGGCTGTGGTTTCTCTGACTGAACAATGCGGTAGCCTAAGACCTCAACTTCCTATTGCAGACATTACATGTTTTTGCAGGTTATGGTCTGTTTGCTTAGCAACGGTACTTGCAAGAAACAAAGGAGATGGTGCAAGCTGAAAAGCTGTGCTTCCCTAATCACATTTGTCTCTGAAAGATGGTTGATGAAGATGAACTGTAAAAAGTGAGCTCATATAATAAGCACTTTTGTAATGTTTATTGTTTAAACTACAGGTACAATTACCACAGCTGTTTTCTAAAGGGACCTGTAGTTTTGAAATTACAGTCACAAGTTTTAGTGGTATATTTGAATTTGTTGGAGTGAATTCAGTAAAATTGATGGATATCTACTTATTTTCATTGGTTCTTAGAAGTGGGCCTTGGGCGTGAGGTGTTATGGTGACTTTAACATAAAGTCCAGTTTTTCTTAAATAACAATGACTTCAGGATGCAACACACACAGAAGGCTGGTTGTGAACTTCTGACACTTTCACAGTTTTGTTTCATTGTAGAAAAAGTTGTGTCTGCTAAACATTTCTATTGGAATCTGCCTTGAGATGGAATCCTCCAAGAGAATACATATCTCTAGGATTAGAGTCGCTGTTCTTCTGTGATGGGGAAATCTGATGATTACTGCAAATAGTGTACTGCTGGTGGCAAGGCCACCATGCCAAGGTAGGGGCAGCTACATGGGACTGTGGCCCCAGGAAGGAGGTTCAGTCAGCTGAAAGGGTGATTCCAAGAGAGATGAGACTGCATTTACTTTTCCTTCTCTGATGCAACTTGCAAAAGTTTCCCTTTGCAGGCTGTCTGATTGACATCTCTATACATTTCAGAAACAGGGATAGAACATGAACTGCAAAATACTCAATTTACCTTGGGGAGCTTAGGTTGGCGGGGAAGTGCTGTCCTACCTGTAGAAAATTCTGACTTGGTCTATAATTTGATCTGTGGTCATCTTGACAGGTGAAATTTAATCACTGTGAAGTGCGTTTTATTACATTTCTGTGAAGAAGATTAGCAGAAGATATTTTACATTTCTCAAGGCAGCTTTCTAATGGGGTGTTGCTGAAATGATGGAGGTAATGATTAGTTATGCTTATCATTATTTTCTTTACCTGCAAGCTATAAAATATTGTGGTGAAATTATAAAAGCAACATTTTTGTTGCACGGTTTCAGTGCTTCTGCCAGGAAATGTACAGCGTGTGACAATTCAGGCTGGTAACAGCTTTGTAAGTAGATCAATAGAACAGATTATATATATATATATTTTTTTTTCAGAGGTTGTAAGTACTATAGAGAGATAATGGGATCATGGTTTGTAAACCTTAAACCACACTTTCCTGCACAACAATCTGCAAAGATATTCTTTTTTTTAAAGTGGGTATGTGATTTTCAGCTGCAAGGGACTTCCTCTTTCTTCAAAAGGACTAAGTAAATGTTGTTTCTGAGACCATGCATCCCGCTGTTGCCTTCTAGTTTGTGCTTGAGTGATCAAGTGTATTGTTAAGTGAAGGGGCTGTCATGAGCCATTTTGTGACTCTTCATGTTTTTGATGTCAAATTTCAGCCAACGGCAGTGGGGACTCTGGATCTGCTGAGGAATTGCTTGGTATGCAAACGGGACCTGGGCAAGAGAGACCCCAGAATGCTCCCTTGCCTCCATTCCTTCTGTAAGGACTGTCTTCCAGATCTGATTCAAGGATATAGCTGTATTCCCACTGGATATGAAGTTCTATATGAAGGTAATGTTTAAGAATCTCTGTTTGGCTTATGCTGTTTGCAATACAGTATTATGAAAATGGATGTATTGGGAATACTTTTTGTAGCCTGTTTCTCTAAAGCACTACTTGAAAAGAACAAACTAGGAGACTGGAGATTTGTATGAGCCGAGGGTGGATTGAGAACAAACCTCCTTCAGAATGTTTTCCATTTAACAGCAGTGCTTTGAATAGAAATGACAGTCAGGCAACCTTTACATTTTCCAGAATGGTCTTGATTTCATTTACCAAGTGTGACATTATGGATATTTGCTTTGCTTAAAAAATGAATAAATGCTACAGGGTAGTTGCTAGGTTACATCTTTATTCAATCTTTTAGACGTGTCGGACCTTTTTATGGTAGTGGTTGTGGTGAGAATTTTATTCTTCTTTTTCTCCCCCTCCTGCCCTTGCAAACACCACAGTAATCACTGGTGTCTGGTTCTTTGCTCCTAAAGGAGTGCGTAGTAATTTTTATTGGAATATGACTGTTGTGGTGCACTGAAACTCTTGGCGCCTTCCTTTTTTCTCATTATAAATGTGGTTTCACCCTATCTGAATACTCACCTTAACAAGCTGACTAAAGCTAGCGAGGACAAGAAGCATTTTGAGACTGTGGCTTTTGAAATCTTGAAGTTATTTGTACAGTTTTTTGTAATGATGTTTATAGAAAATATGTACGAATGTATGTATGAATGCAGTCACTTTAAATGAATGAGGCTTAATTACCATAGGGAAGCATTTCAGACTCATTACTAATTTATAAGAGGAGCAAAGGCACGTAGATGACTGGTATTTTCACAGGCTTTGAACTTCAGATGAATAAGTGGCATAATTTATTATCTCTTCCAAAGCAAATTTTAGAAACATGTAGGAAGAGAAGATACTTTCCCTGAGGTGATGATAATCTGAATTGACAAGAGAACACAAGCTAGGTAAGTTGAGGTTTGAGAACAAATGGAAACAGTGTTAGGAGATCACCATCGAAAGGCCAGCAAAGGAAAAGGGGATAACTTAATGACAAAGGAGAAAGGCTATTCATGGGAGGGTACAGACAGAAAAAGATATTCAGGTAGGAGAAGGAGACAGAAGGCAAAGCAGTCATTTTAATTAAATGCCTCAAAATTTTAAATGTCTGGTCACACCAGACAGAGGAACCTACTTTATAATAAAATGGTGTTGAAAACAACCACTACATTACTTTTATTTATCCTCATTTGACATGTAAGCTATTCCTTTCTCCCGCTTGCTTATGTCTGTGAAGTGGAAATGGGAATTTTTGCCACTTGGTGATATTGGATTAAATGCAGTTACAGGTTCTCACAAGTCATTAAAATATTAGATATTTGTTTGAGCACTTGAGCAGGGATCAGGAATTATTTGTCTATAGCAAATTGGAACAAAGACTAGTTTATTTCTGTATTCTTGAAGTTTCTCCATTTACTTCCTCGTTCTCTTGTTGGTGGGGAACTTCTATGGGAAAAAGCAAGATTAGAAAAATGATTGAGAAAAGAAATAATAAACAGTGATGACCCACTGTAAATGAAGGGAGACACCAGGTGCAAAGACTTGATTAATATATGAACAGGAAGAGCAGCAAAAAGAAAACATCTGTGTCTCTTAAATCATTGATTGAAACTGCAACCACCATGGGTCAGCTAGGATAAGTTTGTGAAATCTTCTGATGGCATGATGCTAAGCACTGCTTATCTCATCTGCACATGCAGGTAGCACAATACCTGCTCAATTTTCAATGTTATCTTTCAGTATGATCATACATTTGTGTCAATGATAAAATGTATATACAATAAGTGCTAAGCAACTTCAGCTGAGGTGTGAAATATTGTCTGTAAGTAAAATGCATTTGCTAATTGCTATGAATTCTTTAAGCAACATATAAGAATAGAAAAAGTGAATGTATTTCTAAGTGGGGTCAATCTGAGATTTACTGTAAATGCATGCTTTAATTTGTGGGTTTCGATATGTCATACTGTAAGTAGTAGTATATCAACATAAAGCTGTTTTGTAGGTTGTTGTTGTTGTATTAAGATTGCTGAAGAGCTGTAGGTAAGTGGTCTGGATATTTGATGGTAGTTGATGTTGGACACTTACTTTTATACCTGTATCTAAGTCTTTGTGCTTTAGATATCCCCTGAATGAAAGCTCTGAGGTAGACTGAGTTCTTATGGAAAAAAGCTGCATTTGTGTCAGAATTTATTCAAAGCTGTGAGAAGTGAGAGTTTGATAGCAATTTGAACGAAACAAGAAAATAACTTTTGAAATTTGTGTCCTACAGGTGCTTCTAATATGAAGGGGACTTTAAGTTACTCAGTTTTTCACTTCTTTTTCTGCAGGCCAGTGTCACTTTCCTTTTTTTTCCTCCTCTCTTCATTTGGAAAAAAGAATCCTTATTTTATTCTTCTCTACAGATCTGCATGATTTTTGCTTCTAGTCTGTTTCAAACGTGGGAAGGAAGAGTTTTAAACAGTGGGACCGGGGTTGAGAAAGACAGAAAATTCCTAAATCTCCTGAGATGATTTTTCCAGGCTACTACATGAATTCTGCCTGTGTAAATTGCCACTCACAGTACACCATGAAAACACACGCAATTGGTTCTTGAGTGATGCCTTGGCTTCTTGGGCTTGGCCTTCTTAATGAGTACTGGAAACATTCAAAACCAAATTCATCCAATTTGCTGTGCCTATGCCTTCTTTCTGAGTTGGGGATGTGTGCAAAAATAAATTACCCTTTACCTGCAGCTCTTTCTCTCCTTTAGATGTTTGATGATCAAAGTTGTTTTAATACTTTCAATATCACCAATGTAATAGTTTCAGAAGTAGCTGAAAGAGGAGAAGTGGAGGTCTGTTGTTGTGAAAAGTTCACAATTTGGAAGACTGTATCAGCTTGAGGGCTGGCTTTTTGTTGTTGTTTTGTCTTTCTTTTTAAAAAAATCACAGGCAACCACTGTTCAAATTGCAAATTAGGCCTTTGAGAACAAGGCAGATCAGAACAGATGTACTAGAAAACCTTGCAGATTTACTCTAACTGATACTAAACCCTAGTATTATTTCCATTTTGTGACTGAATTAGGTATATCTGACCCATACGTTACGCTTCACATTTGTAAAATGAAGTTAGCAGTTGCCCAGCTTTATAAATTGCTTTGGGAAGTGGTGGATTTAATTGTATTATGTTTTTGTATTGAATTTGTATGTTGGGCTATTTTTTTTCCTGAAGTGCTATTTTAAGAACATGCTTTGCCCTTTTGTGCTTCTCTAGCTTGGATAACAAAAGTCGTAGAAAATGGCTGCATAATTTCTTTCCACATCCCGTGCATAAGTCAAAAACCATCCACACTTGCTTCTTGTTAGCTTTCTATGCACAACAAAGGGTCTGAGATCCCCACATAAATGCCAAGAAAGATGACATGAGAGAAATGCAAATTGAACTGATAAGACTAACTGAAACCAGACTATTAAAGAGAACAAATGTGACTTTAACTGTTGACAAGCGTCCACTTGCTGCATTCTATCATTTCCAGCTGAAAACGTATAGTTTTCTCTGCCTTATAAGATAGATGCTGTGTATAACCATGGATTCCCAATTGTGAATGGCTTGTTAGCAAGGGACACCCAAAACTACACCAAGCATTAGTCATGCTTGCGTGTACCATCTTCAAAGTTATCTTCAAGGGGTTTGTTTCAAGAAGGTTGAGCTTGGACTTCCTTGGCTCTAGGCTCTGGCATTAAGAGTATGGTATGTTGGCATAAAGAGGAGCCTCCAGGTGCCAACACACAATGCCTTGTCTTGTACTAAGTCTGTACATAAGAAAAATACACTTCTGTAGAGTTCTTTAAATTATATTTAAGCTTAGAGTGGAGTACAATTTGTCCTTCTTGGTGTTACAACTGTTATATCCTGAGGCCCTAAATAAGCTTGTTTTGATGCAATCATATATGGTAAGTGATGCAATGCATCATTCCTATTAATTCTGAAGGAGAACACCAATTTGCTTTAATTAGATCCACTTAACACAAAATATGTGTTTTGTTTCTAAAAAGGGAAGTAAAAAGGTTATTCCAAGGAGGGAAACTGTTCATAATGTATCCATTTAGTCATCCTAAAATGGATTTAAGGTTACTCAGCCCTTCTCACACTGTTGTTCAGATACCAGATCCAAAAGGCAAGTGAAACAATGGGGGGATAGTTAAATAAATACGAAGATGTAAAGTCGGAGGTTGTATTCAGAACTGTTTCCTATAACCTGTAATTGGGTCTCTAAGGAAGTGTAAATTATGTCTGCAGTTTGAGCTGTAGCTAATGCTCTCTGAGAATAATTATTGTGATGGTTGTTGGAGGAAAAAGAACAAAGGAATAGGTGCAACATGTGGACAGCAAGTATAAATGTGGTGTGTATGATAGCTCCAATGTTTGTTTCTTTATGCTAATCAATTCTCAGGATAATAATAGGCTGTTAATTATCTGCATTGGTTTATTTCCCAGACAACCAGCTTGAGGGTTCTTTCTGTTTAGACCTGACCAGACTGTAAGACCTTGAAACAAAACTGTGAGGTGAGGCTTTTGATGTTCAAAAGGTCTTTGTACTCAGTTTCTATATGTGGTGCAGAGGTTAGTTTGCACTTCCAGGGATGATTGCTGCAAATTATCTACAGTTCTGTCACTTACAAATTAGATTGCTGCAATACAGGTGGATTAAAAACTTGAGGGCACTCAACAAATTTACATCTTTATGCTTTTACAATGGAACACTCCGTACAGGGGCCACTGCCATGATGTCCACTTACTATTCCTTGGGTTCAGTGCAGTGTTGAAGATTTCACTAATAGAAGTGGAACTGCTGTGGTATGTGAGAAATGTGACCTGCAATGCATTAGGGCTTGAATGGCATACGCTTGAGTGGGCTTTGGTGGCAGAACCCTAATGTTTTCCTGAAAGCTGATTTTGGATATAGTGCTGGAATGTCCAGACTGAGTGTGTCTGACTACTGGATCCGCTGTCTTTGAATTTCTGTTTTCCCCAACCTGCTGTCTATTCACTGTTGCTGATGGGAGTGCAAGAGTGGAAATGAACACTTGTCTTATGAAGGGCTGCAAACCACTTCAGCAAAGTACAAGTGTGCTGTTGAAACTTTTCAGGGCTCCAATGTGTGTATGTATATAAACTTAACATGCACATACTTCTATAAGTACACATACACACTTCTATAAGTACATTATTCTCTAGTGCTGGTAGTTTTTGTGGTGGTGTTCAGGTGCAGTAGTCTACCATGAAAGGAATAGTGGAGCCCTGGAAGGATGCATGTGTAGGACTACTCCTCCACATACCTCATGTGATGAAACTTCTGGGAGTCTGTTCAACACAAAGTGGTCTTCAGTGCTTGCTCAATACTACCTGATAACTCAAATACATAGAGAACAGCTTATCTGTGGTTTATCCTGCATATCATTGTACAATAGGGTTTTATCCTGCATATCACACTGAAACAGAGCTCAAATTTAACATTAGGATCCTCGCTGGCCTTTCTAAATTTGTGCCTGTTCCTTTAGCAATGAAGTCTGATGTCGTAAATGATAATTTAAATGGATAAACAGCAGAAAGTAATGAACTTCTAAACAAAATTATTTATGCAAACATTTCTAACTCCTTCCTCCAATATTGTTTACATACAAACTCTACATAGTTTATGTCAACAGCTCGTAGTTTTTTTCTACGTCTAGAGATTTTGATAACAACAATGGACCTCATTTGGGCATCATGATTGCATCATAGGTGAATTTGGCTCCTGATCTCTTAATATGTCAACTCTGTTGTTTGAATGCTGTAATTCCATGTTGGATTACTATTTAGATCCAGAAATTGCATCATTCTCATACGTACAAACAGCAAGTCTCTGGGGCTTCTGACTATTCTCCCCTTCACCCACGGTGCTGTAATTATGATACATTTAAATGAGCTGTCTGCAAAGTACAGGTTCTTAAAACAAGTTAACACAGTTGTTTAGAGGTAGTGGTAAGGAAGTAAGGCAAGAAAAATATTTAGGGAATGGTCTGCAAAGTGTATGGAGGGAGTGGATGGTGTAAGACCTGCTGCTACCTGAGCCTGGAAAAGCTCTACTCTTCCCTTCTGCACGCTTGCTCCAGGTTACTCTGATGACTGAGAGAAGACCCAGGCAAGAAGGGAAGTAGGATGCTGCTATTTATTCTCTCTATGGGATTTTTATTTCACCACTTCAGGAAAAATAACAACCAAGGCAAGTTAAGAGAGGCCTGAATGAATCTCAGAAAGGTGAAAGCAAGAAGGAAGGCAAGAAAAAAATACCATGCACTTCATAGTGGGCCAGTACATCTCTTTGCCCTGCTGATTTGTCGGCATTTCTTGCTGAAGAGAGGGGGGAGCAGCCCCACATACTCTGTGGAAGGTGCAGCCACTTCTGTCTGCAGTACGGCAAAGCCTGATTCCAGGGAGCACACTATGTGTGCGGTTCTGCTTAATAACCCTCCGCTTCCTGACAGAAGTGACTTTGTGGATAGCTAAGTGACACTTTATCCAGAGGACAGGTAAGGGGTTTCTAGGAAATTGTGCTTTACTGGTGATTGTACTTTGAGCACAAACACAGCAGCATGCTCGCTTTGCGTTGTTGAAGTAGCTGTTGCTTGTGGCTATTTGTAAATGTCTGTGTAAAATTTACTTAATTTCAGGACAATTGCTTCACAAACCATTCTGTAGTGTATTTATTATGCCAAACTATCATTAGATTTTGGGGGGAATTTGTATTGAAAAAGGTTGGGCATTTCCAGGGAGCACAGATTTTGATTAAATGGAAAAGGAAGGAAATGGGAAGTCCAATTAGCTGAACAAGTATGATCTCCAAAGCTACCACATTCAGGGAATCCCTCTTCTAGCAAGATGCAAATGTCTTCTGTGCTTGTAATGGAGTCTTAAAAAATATACAATTCAGTATTAGGACAGGTGAAAAGGTGCTTGCTGATTAGTGCTTGTATGAGTAGGAAACTGCTTCCAATACAGTACTGCCATAGTGTCCCCATTATTTTTCCTGTTAACTTACGATGTTTGTTCTGATTTTTTTTATTTTATTCCTTTAAGCTGAGAGCTATACATGCTTTGTGTGTTCTCAAGGGAGTTTCAGATGCGAGATCCCTGCAATTCAAAGTTACTTGGATATTTGAGACGCTCTTGGCATTTACACAAAGCTATACTTCATTTGGTCGTCTGTGGTAGTGATTCTAACATGATGTTTTGACCTATGTGTGTGACTTGCTCCATGTATATCTTTGTAACAACACTGATTCCAGTAGCAAAGCTATGATCTAAAACATGGGGGAGAAATTGTAACGTGGCATCCTGGGCATTGCTTTTAGATATCCCCAGATGTTAATCAGCAGTAGTGTCTTGTACCCTCAAAATGGTGACTGTTCTAAACTTCTGAATACCATCGCGCTTCTCAGTATGTTTAAGGAGGATTCTGTGCATAACTGAAATCTGCGCATGGAAAATATGTTTTCTTAAGGTGAAAAGTATTGAAGTTTTCTTTAAAAAAATATTAAAGAGATGGTATTGTCTGTTCTTAAATTAGTGCATTCTTTATACAATGTATTTCATACTTCACTGGTTTGAAACAGATTAGTACCATTTAAAGTTCATGCAAACTAGCCTAAGGCTGTGAGCATTACATCAAATTATACCAGTTGAATGATATTTAATTTAACATTCTGCACTAACTGGATAGTCTGGGAATGTAATAAAAAATGTAACTTCAATATTAACTTTTTTAACCTTATGCGGAGGATTCATGGAAGTTGCCCTTCCTATGGCAAAGTCCTGAGCACCACTTTTGTTTCCCCGTGAGCAATTCCTAGAAATGTTTTGCATAAGACTGTGGTCACCTGTATGGTGTGTCAGCGAAGGAGTAACTGTGACAGCTATGCATTTCTTACTTTATAGAGTAACCTGTTGATAATTTCCTCTTTAGTCAATTTGTGGCGTACTGCGTAGTCTCAGTATGGAGGTTTTCTCTTTGTATTAGCCAGATCAAGGACTGGCACTGCTTGGACAGTGCTGTTAGGGGAGTAAGACACTGGTTCAAGGTCTCAAAGGGCTAGAGGCAATTCCCTCAGTCAGTAGATGGTTTCCTATCACTGCACCAAGAATTAGAGCGTGTCCTATGAGACTTACTTGAGAGGCTGCCTGTAAAGTAGGATTTTTGCTACCTAGATTATCAATCAAAATGCATCCATGTATTTCTGCTGCTGCTGTTATAACTGAGTTGATTTGTAAGGTGCTCACATAGAAACTTGAAAACGGTTTCACCTTCTAGGAATTAGCACTGCAATTTACTAACACTTGTAGTACGCACCATTTGCAAGGAGTAGGAGGGCACTGTCTGTGTAACACATCTTGCCTTAAGTACTGCAGTGCTCCTACCGTGGTTACATTTCTCTAGAGAACCGAGCTGTTAATAGAATGTGTAAAAGACACAGAACCGTAATTCGGGGAAGCAGAGGGAGGTTACAGTGCGACTAATATAAAAGCATCTCATTGTCCTAGGTTGTAACATATGAAGGTGATTAGCTACAAATATTGCAGGTAAGTAAGATACCCTTTTAGCTGCACTCCTAATATTAAGGATGCAAAGGGAAGGAAGTTAGAGACTTCTACAGCTTTTCGCTGTCATGGGCATCTTTATCAAATGAATTTTTTAGCCTCTTTTTAACTCCTGTCACCAGAATACCCTTAAACAGGTCTCAAGTTACATACCCAGGAGATGAGCGAAGCACTGGCAGTTGCATGCATTGCCCTTTTCCCCAGGGGTGACTTGCAGCTGAGTAGCACAGCCACCTGTGGGTACCGCCTGCTTTTTGCACGTCTGTGTGAACACCAGTGTTGTATGAAATGCAATTAAACAAGGCTGAGGTAGACCTTAGTCTGCCCCGTGAGTCGCCAAATCACAGTTCTGTTGTAAATGCAACCTTGGAAAATAGTAAACAATATACTTTTGCTTTCATTACAGTGATAGGGCTTAAAAAGGCCTAAGCCTTGTGGAAGCAATTCGAAGATGTCCTCTTTCAAAGGAGATGCAACAATGCAAAGTGTTTTTCCAAAGCATTTATGAAAGAAAATGAACTTATTGAGGCATCTGACTGTATAGTGCTTTTGTCAGAAGTGGTAATGTAGGAAGGGTTTGGGCTTTATGTGTCTCTGCAATTTGTTAAAAATAAAAGTAGCCGAGATCTGAAAATGGTAGGCATTCAGGGTTAGAACTGTGCTTCTGCTCAGGGACTGTAGGAGCTGTATTGCAAAGGCAGGTAACACCAAGCTGGAAAACGTGAGTGTCTCTGATAACCGTCTAATGCAAAGAGTAATAGACTTGAGATTTATTTTATCTCCAAGTCACCTTCCTTATTTAAAAATAATTTTAGTTAAGGGGAGAGCACATTGAACGGTGTCAGTCCAGTAAAAAGTTGTAATTGATCTTTTAAAAACTTTCTTTAAGTGAGTTTGCATCATTTAGTCATGGAAAATATTTCTCTTAGTTATCATAAATGGATCGCTTGACAAGGTGAGAGTAGCATTAAAATTCTGTTCTCAACAAAATGGAAAGAATTAGATATAGAAAAGACTCGATGAGATAAGGTAAAAATAGACTGACACCACCACCTCTAAAGGTTTGGATTCACATCTACAGTAGTTTACAGAAATGTGGTCAGAGACATGCACATCCCTTTTCAAAAAAGCACTAGATCATCTAGCAGAATGAATTCTAGCCCCTGAAGTCTAGGAATGAAATAGCAGAGACACAAAAATGCAGTTATACAGTTATGGACAACTTCTTGAACGGTGCTGTTAGTTCTCAGCCCAGTCACACCGTACCTAATGAAGGTGGAGCCAGATTTTGCTGCTTATGATGCTCGCTTTGCTTTGCTTCGGGGGTGTCAGTGGAACACAGCCTGATCACTTTGTGTCACCCGTGAACTTGTTGTAGTGGATGTTTTGCAATTCTGACTTTTACTTATGCAACTTTGAACTTTTATATTGACTTTTTACTTCTGTTAACATCTTTTTACTCCTCTTTATGACTTCAGTTGGAAAGCATGCTGTGCTGTAAAACTAGTATTAGGCAATGTGTATTTTATGCTTTGGTATACCTCTGGTAATGCAAAGCTGATCTAGAAGAACTGTAGCTAGTATCGGAAAGCACAAGTAGCAAGACTCTGTAACAAGAGTATACAGCTTAAGGTGCAGCTCAGCTTTTATCAAAGCTTCAAGCCCTGATGAATTCATGGGAATTTAGACATGTGGATATCCTTGATAAATACTGAGATAAATCACCTGAACTATAGGGTATTTCTAGGGATTTTGTTGCTTTGTTTTTCTTCCGTATGTGTTGAACTAGATCTAGCCACAAGTAACTTAAGGCTTGAAGAATGCCTCTAGCTTCCTGGAACTAAGTGTTGGTTTGATGTTTAAAAAAAAAAAAAAAAAAAAAAAAGCCAGCAATACTGAAGTGTGGTTTATATCGTTTCCTGGTTCACATGGCTGCTGTGCGTTGTTTAATTTATTTATTTATTTTAAATGCAGGTATCCTTTCCTGCCCTGTGTGTAAACAGACCTGCTTTGCAAGAGATGTAGTTGAAAATTTCTTTCTCAAGGACTTTCACACTGATAATTCAGCTATGGCAAAGGTAAGTGAAAACCACTAAGTAGGGTGCTTTGTGAGTTGTTAAAACACTACCAGACTGACATTGTTTGATGAGCAGAACAAATAGTATTGAACAACAGACTGTTTAACATTTTGCTTATGCAGCACTTTAATTGCATCACCGCGAGGGGTGGACATACTGCCTTTGTATTACTCTTCTAACTTTATTTGAAGAATGATTTTGACTCTGTACTTACTTATTGATACTAGTGATGTAGAACTGGATCTATGTGACACATTTTTTTATTGTTTATGTTGTTATAATTATTGCTTATATATTATAATTATTGCTTCTATGTTGTTTATACATTATCTAGAAGATAATGGATCTCTTCGATTTCTCATTATCCTGTTTCTGCTCTCTACACGAAATAAACAGAAACAAAGACTATTGGCTTAATGGTTACACCAAGATTACCCTTTAGATCCTATGCGGGATTATCATTTTCTGATTGTCTGTTTTAATCACTTAAAAAAAAAAAAAAAAGGTCACATCACATTTCATTTTCTCATTGGGGAATGGATGCAAAAGATGATTGGGAAGCATAAGATTACTATCTTGGCTGTGTATTGACACTGTACATAAATGGATTTCACTTATGTAAAATACCCAGATGACGAGCAGGTCTATCCTCACAGTATTTTACTTGCTGCTTCTTTGTGATGCCAGGAGAAAGGGAGAGGAAGGTGTGTATCTCTGATCCATCTATTGCAGTACAGTATTATATTATTTGCATGAGTAAGAGAAATTTCAGAATGTGGTAGTATTACCTGTATCTGGGAGATAAAACAGCTGGAAACTTGTCAAAACTAATCTGTAATCTGCTGACTGCTTTAGCCAAAGCGTGATCCAAAGCAAAGGACTGGTACCCAAGAAGCAGGGATGTTGGACTTCACCTTTTGAACCAGATCCTGGACCTCTGTCTCTTCTGTGCTTTTGTTGATTCCTAAGGAAACTGGATAGCTGCATTAGGTATTCAGTTTCAGAACCACTGGGTAGAGGGGAACACTTTTGCTATAATGTAGGATGGAAGCTGTATCTTTCCACTCCTCTGAACTGCCATTGTTATATATGTGTTGGGATTTCTTAATTATCATGACTCACTTCATTTACCTTTCAATGAGAGTTGGTGTAGAAACAAAATCAAATGAGGATATCTAATATCTTCAAAAGCACTAGATTATTTTTTTAGACCTTCTTTAAAAGAAACTTTTTCTTTTGTGTAACTCCCTTAGGAGTCCTAAGAGGAGTTCAGTAAAGCAGAATTCTCACTGGAGCAGAGGAGTACCCTAGAGGGACTTGAGATCCGTCCTAATAGTTTTGGGCTTGCTTCCTTTTTATTGACAGTCATGTAAGAGTAAGCCTTGCTTACTGTCTTTTAACCACCCTTCCCTCAAAAACAAAGCTATGAATGATATCAAAGGGAGAAGCACCAACTCATCCAATTGAAGCACAGCCAAACAGCCATCATTTTCTTAACTCACCTAATGTTTTCAAATGGGAATCTGTCAAGACTCATAACAAAGTGTTTGGAAACCAGATGTTTTTCAATGTGTGACATAGTGAAGCATAAAGAATAGAAAGTACTATATACAAGCTGCAGAAATTTCAAAAACATTCACTTCAGAATCCCTTGCTCAAAAGGCTATTTTTACATCATAAATAACCTAACTCTGGGAGCACTCTGTGCTCTGCAACTTAAAAATAACGCTAACATAAGCTCTAGTCAGACTGTCTGACAGCTGAACGGTGGCAGGTAAACCTGTGATTAGGCAGTTTTGGTTATTACCAAGAAGGCAGAGCACCTCTGAACTTGTGACCTGTTTCCCAAGCAGGTGGTTCATGAGTACATTATAACTTAGCCACTTCTTTTTATAACAGGCTTTGCTTCCCAGAATACTTTTGCATTTTGGTTATATAAGTTATATTAGGCTTTTTGTTTTAAAGTGTTACACGTACATTTTGGAAAACATTGTTGAGAAGCAAATGGCTAAAACTGTGTAATGGCTTACATGAATACTTTCCTGCTTAGACAACCTAACACGTTTAAAAATTTGCTTTTGTCATCTTACTGTCAGAGAGAAATCTTGTTGAAAGAGATGGGAAATACTTAGAAACTCTTAACAACGAGCTGATAAGAGATCAATTGGGAAATTCCAGCCCCACTGAAGAGAATGGTAAAACTTAAATGAACAGGAATAAAAATTTTTGTTCTTGTGCTGAAGTAAAACCTTTAAGCCAAACATGAGTCTCAGAAGTGAGCTGGATATGGATATTCCACTTAGTATTAAAGCTGTGATTTAACACTAAGAAGACCAGCAAAGAAAGAACTGTAATTGTTCTTCCCTCAGGATTTCTAAGGTCATGATCTGGGACACAGCAAAGGGAAACTTGACTTTTAAATTCACCGGGACTTGCATCAGGGCCTGTATGCTGAATACTTCCAAATACTTCTCTTTGTGTTTCCCGTCAGAGTAGTGGGGATGCAATTGTAACAAAACCATAGTGAAGATAAGCTGATGCACAACAGAAAGAAAGCACGCCATAGGGAAGTCACTTTGC
Organism: Cygnus olor; assembly: GCF_009769625.2. Lineage (NCBI taxonomy): Eukaryota > Metazoa > Chordata > Aves > Anseriformes > Anatidae > Cygnus > Cygnus olor. Next base: position 63,496,678 of record NC_049173.1, on the reverse strand, counting down.
CATCTATTATTAGCTACTTGAGTAGCTGTGACAACAGCAGTAATATTCAAGAACTATGTATAACTACAGTAAATATTTTGTAACTGTGTAGGAAATGTTTGAGTTTGATAAACTGGTGGCAAAGCTTTTATGGTTTGAATATGGTAAAATTATATAATTATTTTCACTCTGCCCATTAGTACCTATTCATGGCTACAGTATGTTAGAAACATTGTGTTAGGAGATTTCAACAAGGTATTTTATGCCTCATGCAAATCCTTTTTAAGAGAAGTGTCATTATAGTCACCTTGAAATAACTGCTGAGGTCATTCTGGATAACAAAGGAATCAAATCACTCTCTTCATTTATATGCTGCTTTATTCATTTCACCTTTAGTGACAGTTCCAGACAACATGGCCTATAAGAAAGGACATTTCCTAAATAGTTGAATTGATAGAGATGATAGTTACAAATTCCAGTTTATTTGATGTTCCCATGTCTGTCTTATGTTTCCAGTTCATTACAGTTGATAACAGTATGTGAATTGAGCTTGGTTTTGGTCGCCTCTTTAGAGTATAGGAAATAAGTTTTTTTTATTAGGAGTATGTGGTTGTTCCTGTGTTGTGTATACCATAGCCTATAGATTTTGTAGGTTTTCATACCTACAAATAACTATTGTGCTAGAGCACAGAAAGACAGTATGATTTAAGAGCTTCGAATCGTAATTTTACTCTGGGCCCTTTTACAACAATAACTGAGCTCCTAAAATCACTTGAATTGCTCTAATCTAACGAAGTAAAATACTAAGTTTACCAATCTGAATCATAGTTTGTTGAAGATAGTTTGTACAGTCTAATTTGTTATCCATGTATGTAATTGTGCTTTTTGTTCTTAGAGCTGCTCCATGTGTAAAGAGAAGAGACCTGCCCACAGTCTCTGCACAAGCTGCAATAAGTGGTTGTGCAGCACATGTACAGAGGAACACAGACATGGCAATGAAACTGGAGACCGCTTCCTGTCTGTATCCCTGAAGGGCTGCACAGGTACTGAAGATATGCTTTGAATATTTAGGCCTGTTCTCATATCAGTTATTCAGTTGAGAATGGAGCACGCACAGGTTCTGTGTTAGAGAGGTTCTGTGCTGTCCTGTTTGAGTGTGTCTTTAAAGTGTATATACATGTAAATGAGAGATTATGGGATTCTCTATCACTTCAGGTGTCTGAACTTGCCTTTGCCACAATCAGTAATCTATGTTATTTGAGAAATCCTGGATATCTGTTTCTCACAAAGACAGTCTGTTCCATGTACCTTTTCCATTTGTGGAGTGATGGGCTATGGTTTGGTAGGCTGCAAGACCAGTTGTCCTTGCCCTTCCGGTATTTCTGTTCCCATCAGGAAACTGCCATAAAGCAATTCCCGTGTTTTATGGACAAGGTGTGGGAGGGGAAGTCAGACAGCAAAAGGCTGTGACCTCTATAGGATGTTCCTTTCACAAACATGGAGTGAAGAACATGCTTCCTGAGTGTGATCGGTGTATTGCCGTTAGCAAGCACAAATGAAACCCCCTGGAAAATGTTTCATCCCTATATAGTAATGATCCATAGAGAAGGGTCATCATCTCCTATTACTGCTCATTATTTACTTTATGTAAATACTGAGGAGTATGCTAACCTAAACTTAAGTAAGCAATTTGTACTCTAAAACAAGAGTGTTGAAATTTAATAAAACGATTCAAGTTTACACTTCGCTCTCATATGGAGTTGTGTTGCCCTGTCTTCGTTCTTTAGAAGAAGGAGGATAGAACAAGGAACAAACACAGGTGGGCCCTACTGCTTCTAATGTATTATTTTTAGTGTAGGATAGAAGCTTATACTTTATTCCGATGAGGTTACGCTTCCATAGTTGGTACCAACCGGTTAGAGTAAGAGAGATTTAAAACTTTGTTTATTATTCAAGAGAGATTTTTTTTTTATCCACCCTAAATAGAGAAAATATAGGCTGTAGAAAATGAGGACTCAAATGATGTTTCAGAATTTAGGGCAACTGCAGTTTCCTTGTGCTTCAGGTGAGGTTCTTAAGAAACTGACTTGGATAGTTGTGGTCAAGTTGTCTGTTCCTAGGAAAAAAGACCCCGCCCCCTCTTTTTTTTTTTTTTACACTTAGATAAGTAAAATGGCTTTGGTGTAGGGAAATTGAACCTTTTTTCTTGTTTTATATTAGCAAAAAAATTAAGTAATGTTTTTATTTCATTTGCAGTTTGTATAAATGTTTTCTAAAGATGAATGCTTTGTTTAATTTCTCGTGTTGGTCAAAAGTAACAGGATATTGTCTTAGCAAGGAAACTTTGAGGATGCAATCGTACTTTTTTTCCTTGTCCCTTTATAAATGCCTATCTGCTAGTAATGTTAATGGTAATTAAAAAACAAACAAAAAAACCTGCTTCATATAATCAGATTGTTCCAGGATCTGAGTCTTTAGAGATAACACCAAGGTTTTCAATAAAATTATGTGAGGGTATGGCAACTGACTCTTAATGTCAGTTCTTGTCAATGATGCCATTGTTTTATGTTCCCCAGCAACTGAAGATGAGGCAAGTGAATTTTCCTTGTTTTGTCCAATTCATGCTCAAGAGCCACTCAAGTTGTTCTGTGAGACCTGTGATATCCTTACCTGCCACAGCTGCCTTCTGACAGAGCATAAGGAACACAGGTACCAGATATTGATTGCTTAATGTCTTTTTCATAATCCTATATATAAACATAGTGAATATAGATTTAAGACTGTTCTATCTGCATTTCTTGTCAGCTGAAATTGCAAACTCAGTTCCAGCTTCAAAGCCTCAGCAAACTCAGTTCAGTTGTCTTATGCCCAAGCAGCATACCATGTGGGTTACTGCCCTTACAGTGTCATACACTGGGCTCAGCAGTGTGTACCTTCCCAACTGTATCATCTGCCAGATACAGTGTATGCGTGTATCTTTTGAGTACGATCATGAGAAACTAGTTGCAAGTTGAACTCTACTTAGCATAATCCAACTACGTCTGTTGGTCTTTATCCAAGACATCATGACTGTAGCTTAGCTTGCTGTTTGTTAGCACATGTGTGTGAGCCATGCAAGGAATTACCTATACACTGTGACAGACCTTTTGTGAGATGTGCCTGCCCCTTTGAAGGGCAATAAAGTTTGGGATAGCTGTCACAGCATTTGCAGTAGGAAAGAAGCAGGGGATCATGTCCAGACTGACATGATCCCTTAACTGACTTGAACACACCAATTTCTTCTGCTTCAGGCATATAGCTTCTGCTTTCAAACGCAGGAACCCAAAGTCAATCCACAGGAATTATTTTTGGAAGAAGGCAGGAGAAATTTGAGAAAGGCCGTATCTGTGACTGTTAAAAATGAATTGTCTGGGTTACAGGGCCCAGTTCCTACTGTAAATGTACTGTAGGCAAAGCTGTTGGGTAGTAAGCAGTAGGCACAGATAAATAAAGGATGACCCCGTCTGAGTATTCAGTGTACCGGTTTGGAAGCTCAGGTCCAGCTAAGTCCCCTTTGAACAAGTCGTGCATTGTCCACTCCTTAATCAGCATGGACTGCGAACCTTCTGTAATGTAAATAATTAATTTTCAGGCTGTCAAAGAATGCTTTTAAGCACAAATTTTAAAATATTTAAACCTAGGCCTTCTGGTAATCCATCAGATATTTACAGTGACCTCTATTTCTTGAGTAGATATATGCCTTTGTACTTGAACTATTCTACCAGGAAAAAAAAAAAGAGCTAAGATCTATGTTTATGTCATGTATGAGTTGTGTCCAATAAAAAGTCCAGTAGTTAGGACTGTTTGCTTTCCTCTCACCATGGGATGCAGGCTTTACAGATAAGGCAGAATGGATCCTTTGGAGATGCGCATCTGGCCAAGTCCTTAGTGGAGTCTGGCTGCAGAGAAACTCTACCCAAGGGAATTAATGGAGCAACAGCTGAAATCTAGCAGTGGGCAGTTTTGCTTAGTGGTGCAATGCTGCTGTAGTGACACTAGTTCCAGCAGTTCCCCTCTAACTTTTATAATAGCAGTAAATGTAAACAATGTTTTATTTGAGCCTATAAAAGAAAAAACAAGTCATGATCCAGCTTCTCAATAGTTTCTTATCAGCAGAAAAAACGTGATGTGAAAACTTCCCTTTCTTTTGCAGGTTCAGACATCTTGATGAAGCTTTGCAAAATCAGAGAGCTATCCTGAAAAATGTCATAGCTAAAGTGGAAGAGAAAAAAAATGGAATTCAGGTTTCAGCTAAACAGATTGAAGACAGGTAGTAGTTGTGTATTTTTCTCATGAAAGTGAACGACGAGTAACAGTGTTTATTTTTCCTAAATAGAGTTTACTAGAGATAAAAGTTGATGCTATATATTTTTTTCTTGGAGGGTAAGAAATACGAATATTCCGGTGCCCAACCACCCTCTCAGTGAAGAACCTTTCCCTAACACCCAGCCTGACCCTCCCCTGTCCCAGCACCATGTCGTTCCCTCGGGTCCTGTCGCTGTCCCCAGAGAGCAGAGCTCAGCGCCTGCCCCTCCACTCCCCTCGTCAGGAAGCTGCAGGCTGCCATGAGGCCTCCCCTCAATCTCCTCTGCTCTGGGCTGAACAAACCAAGGGACACAGACACAGACACAGATTTCTAGGTTGGAAGAGACCTCAAGATCATCGAGTCCAACCTCCGACCTAACACTAAGCACTCCACTAAACCATATCGCTAAGCTCTACATCTAAACGTCTTTTAAAGACCTCCAAGGATGGTGACTCCACCACCTCCCTGGGCAGCCCGTTCCAATGCTTAATAACCCTTTCGGTAAAGAAGTACTTCCTAACATCCAACCTAAACCTCCCCTGTCGCAACTTTCGCCCATTCCCCCTCGTCCTGTCACCAGGCACGTGGGAGAACAGACCAATCCCCACCTCACTACAGCCTCCTTTAAGGTAACTGTAGAGAGCGATAAGGTCGCCCCTGAGCCTCCTCTTCTCCAGGACCTCAGCCACTCCTCATACATCTTCCCCTCTAGACCCTTCACCATCTTTGTAGCCTTTCTTTGGAGACTCTCTAGTAGTATTATGTCTGTCTTACGTTGTGGTGACCCAAGTCAGCATTATCACGTTTGAAGAGAGAAGTGTGGGAGAACTTAAAGGAAATGGTACAACTTTCACTGGAGTTCTTTGTCAATATTATGTAACAAATAACTACCAAGCACTGGATAAATGACATACCAGTTGGCTCATCCAGGGATATGTATCTCTTCCTCATAGGTTGCTTGAAGTAAAACACTTGTACAAAAAAGTAGAAAACCAAATCAAAATGGCGAAGATGGTTTTGATAAATGAAATCAATAAACGAACAAACATCCTTCTTGAACAACTTGAAGTAAGTAAGGCTAGTTTCTTTTATACCTTGGGAAATTAAACTAAAATTAAATCCCAGTGCCAATGGAAGAATATAGATCGTGAATGTTATTGTCCCTTTGCTTATGTTTTCAAATATTCTTTTTATTGCAGGATTTTATTTGAAATCAATGGTTGAAAAAGATTAATGATGAAGTGGCAAAATGTTTGCTTATCGTGTTATTCACATTTTCTAATACAGTTGCAGAGAATGTATGTGCACATTTTGAGTAATTACAAAACAAGCCAGCTTTTGATTTTCATGTTTCATTTGTGAAAGATCTCTAGCACCACATTTAAAATGTTTTGAAAATGACCTTCTGGTCTACTTTCTGTAAAACAGCCTGCAGTTTTGACTCTTTGGTTTTCGCATGTCCAGTTGAAGAATATGTGATAGAAAAAATACCATGAGGAGGATGATACAGCCTCTGTCTTTGTGGTCCCTAAATCGTGAATTGCTGGAGACTGGAAGACCATTCTGAGGAAACACTGTGTGCTTCCCCTCTGCTGACATTCTTCCTTAGGTCTCCTCTCTTGTGTATTGTAATAGACAAGAAAGAGGTCCAGGTTCAAATTTGATCAAACGTTTACACCTTTCCTGTGTTACATTATTCTACTAAACCATGGCCAGAATGCTGTCATTTATTCCTGAAGAAGTCATTGTTCGTCTTGATTTGGATATATCTGTTGAACAGGATTTGCTTTCTCTCTCTGATTGGTGCTTTAAAGAGACTATAAATAAGAGTGTCTATGTGTAACATAATTCCAATGATTGTATGCATTATGTGTGTCTGAAGGATGACAACTGTCTCCTACCTATTCCACATTATTAACAGAAAATCACAAGTGAAAGGAAGCGGAAATTGGAGCAGCAACTGCAGGGTGTTGTGGTTTTAAGCAGACAGGTTGAACATGTGCAGAACTTCATCAGTTGGGCAGTGTGCAGTAAAAACAGCATCCCATTTCTCTTCAGTAAAGAACTGGTAAGAGAAATATTTTCTCAATAAAGAGAAATTGTGCAGTACATGTGAGAACTGTTTTAAGGATTTAATGATTCTCAAATAAAACACTTTTAATGGTCTTATAACTATTAATAAAATCATAATCCTTTGATATGTCACCAGATTGTATTTCAGATCCAGCGCTTGTTAGAGACAAATTGTAACACAGACATAGGCCCTCCACTGAAGATCAGATTCACTTGGGATCCATCCTACTGGACTAAACAGCTGTCCAATTTTGGTAAGAAAAATCTAGTGTTCTTTATTACGCAAGTGCCCAAAGTTATACAAGATATACACAGACAATATAGTACTTTCCCTGAAGTGCTCTATTGTTATTTGAATTCTAGTTTTGATCTTCCTGTCACAGCCCTAAAGTAATGCTATTGTGGCTGAAAACTTTTATGCTTTTCCCCTACTAAAAGACATCATTCTATATAAATGTTACCGTATAAACATTGCCTATAAATGTAATCTGTAAATATCATCTTTGATAATCTTAGAAAATCACAATGTAAGAACACAACTACTAGTTTAATCAAAACCCTGTACAGGGCTAAGTGGATAAACTTTTAACTAAAATTATTTAAAATATAGTATCACTGTCTACTAAACAGCCTTGACTTTGCTGAATGTATTTGAATGCAGTTTTGTCCCAGGAAGCAGTAACTCTGCAACTAGAACACAGTGACTCTGGCAGTCCCATTAGGAGTATCCTGAGTAAAATGGATTACCTGCAGTGAGCCTTGTGCTATTTCCTCTGCCTTACCCAGGGACAGCTGGTCTCAGCTATGCTTACACTCCTCAGAGTGCAATACTAACAGATACTCTTTTAGTATCTCAGTGGCCCTGGGACCTGAACAATGCTTAAGATGCTTACAATTAATGGGCACAAAGATGGCTTTAAGCCTTTTTCTGTGTAATATTGACAATATTATTTATATAATGAATGCACATACTTTCAGCTTGTTTCCCAGCAACTATAAATTTTCTAACTGCTGCGAGTTTTTACAGTAAATTCAGTTTGGTGGGTAGATCAATATTATAAAGGGTTGGTTCTCATCACATTTTAAGTTATTTAAAACTAAAAGGGTTAAAACAATAGCAAAGGTATTGCAGGGAATAATCTTCTCTTGGTTAAAAGCATGGATAAGATTAGTTCATAGGTCATTTCTATTTCTAGCTTTTATGATTCTCTTGTATATAACATCAATCTCTTTTATTTTGCTCACTTTCACCCTGAAAGCAGTCTTCTGTACCTGTGCTTGTGGATGAGAAAATGTGCTCAGAGTTTAGTAAAAAATGAAAGTATAAGCCATATTCATCAGTTAAAATAATGTAAGTTGAGGGTAATTTTTCAAAGCATTTGCTGGTATTTCAATCATGAGTTCCATGGACATTAGAGGGAGTTTAGTGTTATTTTACATCACTGAAAAATCTTGAAAAATTTATGTTGGAGGTATATTGAAGGACTGCTTTTACATTTGAATTGAAGAAAGCGAATAGCAGTCATTTACAATTTTTATTGCGTAAATTTGTGAAGATCTTAGGAGTGAGCAAGTTTACTGTTTTGTTTTGTTTTACAGGAGGTTTCACTATGGAAGGTGGACACATTTCTCATTCAGATGTGCTACTCTATGGAAATGTGCAAGGATTACAGACATCCTTGTATCATGGACACTATTCCCCAGCATCACAGCTGGATCCTGTGAATAGTCAGCCACATCAGTTTCCACCTGCAGTTCAGTGTCCTATGCCTGTGTGTTGCTCACACTGCCTCAGTGTACCTCACCCAAACAAAGCTCAGCCTTCTCACCAAAACATAAACCGCCATCAAAATTTTCAACAACATCCCGAACTGCAGCAGCAGCAGTTTCCTCTGCAGTACAGCATGCAGCAACGTGACAAAGAGCAAAGGGATGTTTCCCCGCCTCTGAAGTTAACGCAGGCTGGGCTGGAGCAACAGTCACGATCAGAGTCAGAGAATACATCAGGGAAGATGGGAAAGCATTTACCACCCCAGCAGCTGCAGCAGACTGCACCTCTGGGTTATGCTGTTGTATCACATGAGGCTCAGCAAGTTCACACAAGCCATCCACAGTCATTCCGCACACAGACTGCTTTGCAAACATCAACTGTGCAAGTGCAGCTTGGCCATCTTCAGAAGATAAAGTCTAACCACTTGCAGCAGCCACCACAGCAGCAGCAGCTGCCCCCAGCGTCGCCACTGTCAGGTCAGAATGAGAACACCCACAAACAAGTCATCCAGCAGAGCTTGGACATAATGCACCACCAGTTTGAACTGGAGGAGATGAAAAAGGATCTGGAGCTTCTTCTCCAGGCCCAAGGACAGTCCAGCTTGCAGCTGAACCAAACCAAGCCAGCTCAGCATGTTCAACAGACCATAGTTGGTCAGATCAATTACATAGTGAGGCAGCCAGCCCCGGTTCAGCAGCATATCCAAGATGAATCTCTAGTAAGTTCTCTAAAAGTTCTTTCCTATTTCTTTTAGTCAATGTAAGCTCAGAAATGGGGAACACCTTTGAGATTTCAAGTAGATTGAACTTTGTTGTCTTTTTGTCTATGTTAGTAATCAGCAGAAGTTTCATGTCTCATAGAGATCTGTCCAAAATTTCCTGTAAAGTGCTGCATAAACAACCTGGATCCCAGATATCTGAATCTGTAAGTAGACAAGGCAAGCAGCAGGTGGGAGAATAAAAGCATCATCATTCCCCCTTTGTGGGTAGGTAACCAAAGGACAGAAAAATTGAATAACTGACTTTACTTTTATAGCAAAGAAGGAATAAAACCTGTCTTCTGAATCCCAATCCAGAGTTTCTGCCTTTGCAAAAAGGACAATTGCTTGGTGGTGGGCATACAAACTCTGTAAGGAAGATAAGGTGGCACAATAAGATGGCTTTAAGACTCATTCAAAACAGTTAGAATTGCCTTGGAAAGGTGGTTGAGATTTCCCATTCTGTAAGCTCTGTGGAGTTCCCACTCTGAATGACTCTCAGCGGCTTAGATTCAGGAGCAAAGAGCAGGTTTTGGGGATAGCTATACATTTCAGTAGCTTTATTGATCTTTTTCCATGAATGTTTGAAATAGATAAATCTCTCTCTTTTCATTTTTCTCTCTAGCTGGATTTACTTTTAACATCTTTGCTTTAGAGTCCTTCCAGACTTTTCATATTGTGTATGCTGAGTTGATATGAATTTGCTACTTTTTTTTTTAACTGAGATTTTGAAAACACTAATTCTTAATCTTGATTTGTAGGTCTGTGAGAGTTCCACTGAACTTGATGTCCAGAAGCCTGTAGTTCCTCTTGACAGAAGTGATATTCCCTCCCTGTCACAGTCATTAGATGAAGAAGCCAGGGTCAGCAGTCACTCCCCTGAATCAACATTGCAACAATCAGCTTACAACCCAGTGAGAAAGGTATAAAGAACTTTTTTTAAAAAAATGAATGTTTGGAAGGGAAAACATGTTTTCATAATATTGAGTACAATATGGCATTAGAATTTGCAACTAAGGTGAAAAAATAAAATACAGTAAAAGTTGACAAAATAGCTTGTAAATCTTAGAAGACAGTCATAGCCTAACCTACTGTGCATCCCCCAGTAACATGTCTATGCACTGTACTGTATGTACACAGTTGGCAGATCAGCAGCTGTTCTGTAACGTGGTTTAGTGGGTGACATTGGTAGTAGGGTGATGGTTGGACCAGATGATCTTGGAGGTCTTTTCCAACCTTAATGATTCTATGATTCTATAAGCTAGTAGTGTTTAGATATGACTGGCATGACAGTTAAACATGAAATGGTGAATAAATAGAATATTTCTTCACTGTGTAAATTCTGTCCCGTTCCTGTCTCTATGGATGTAACTATCAGGAATTGCTACTGCCACGCTAGTAGCACTTGAATTTGAAAAAGGAGTCAGGGATTCTGATGAAGTCCTGAAAAGCATCCTTCAAATACTTGCAAGGAAGTAACAACACTAATTGTTATTGAAAATGTGGTTCTGAAAGGGATATGATTCTGTTATATGTTATACCCTCTGTGCTTGTACATAAGCAGAAAAATCATAAATTTCTATATCTCTAGAATATTTTAGCACATACTACTGACCCTTCTGCTCACTGGTAATCCCCAACTATTGAAAAAATCAGCAAAAACAGGAGAACTCATCTTTATCAGTAGATCCTTGCTGGCTCTGGGTACCACCTGTGCATTTGTGGCAGGCAAAAACTCTCTTTTACCTTGTCTAAAATATCCCGAACATGTTCTGGTTGCTCAAAACTGTTTGGTACTTCTGTGCGTGACTCATGTTCTGTACCATGTAGAAGTCTTTCATGACTATTTTTTCTTGGAATTGATGCATGGAATATTGTGGAAGAACTTGTCTTTCCTTACTAACCCAAAGAAAGAAGTTATTTTATACTGCTTTTGTGTGTAGCTTTGTTGATCCAACATATAAACATTGCGGGAGATCCTTTTGGGAATTGTAGAGACAGAAAGGTAATGATTACTGAAGGTATGGAAGCAGCATGCAAATCAAATTTGGAAGCCACAATGAGATCTGCAATTGCTAACTTAATCCTGTAGATGTGATGACGTTTCCAGATCAGGCTGGTGGGATCACAACATTACAATATGATGGTCTTTGGCTCTGAACTCTCACATGTGGAAGCAGATCTCTCTCAACCTCTGAAGACAGAGCACAGGACTGAGGAAAGCTATGCAAATTTTCTGTGAAAGGCCTACCTTTACCTTAGGAAATGACTGAAAATATTAGATATTTAAGGTGTAAGGAAGACCCTGAACATGAACACACATTTTTTTTGTAATGCAGGCACACCCTCAAAGTTATTTGTGAAAATAAATGGAAATGCTAAGCAACTAACTTTCAAAGGCTCTTTCTACATGCATGTTGAAGAAGCAATCCATGTCTTCTGTACGTGCAAAGGAAGGTTTCTTTCAACAGCTGAAGTGAAAAAAGTCAGAAAAAGGGAAGAAAATTGAAGCACATGTGCAAGACAGAGTCTATTGTAGTCTGATGGGAAAAGGAGGTTCTTAAAAAAAAAAAAAAAAGAAAAAAAAGGAAGAAAGGCTTATTGTTTGCTGTCCAAGTTGAGAAGGCAACAAGAGGAAGAAAAAAATGGATTTTTTTCTAGTGGTACTGAGAAGTGCATGCTCTTGTGCAGAAATCACAGGTCTCTACAGTTTTTACTGGTTTCTTGGTATATCTGCAAGAAATGAGGACACTCAACAGCTTCAGTACCCCCCATATTTGTTTGCATATACCTTTTCTAATGAGCTGTTTGGGGTGAAGTCACAATATCCTGACAGCTCTGGCAATGGCTGATTAGAAATGATGAAGGAAAACAATAAGGAAAACTTGAAATAACTTTTTCATGAATGCTGTTTAAAGGTGTCTGACTGCTTTTGTTAGAATAAACTAGAATAGTTTAAACTATAACTAAAATAAAGCTAAGTTTAAATGGGAGATTGGTTCTTATTTAAGAACAAGGGAATATGTCTATTTATTATCATCTCTGTTTCACCTATTTAAATGTTTCCGCACTTGTCTTCAGACAAAAAAAATATATCCATATAGGTGTCTATCCATTTATTTTAGTATGGCTTGTATTCAGAACATTTCACCTCTCATGTTCTTGGAGGACATGGAGAAATCTGAATGTGAAGTCAAAAATACTACACTTGGAAAATATGGTAGGGAAAATGGCTAAAGAAACCTTTTGCTACCAGGAGGAAAATTTCATTCTGTCTTTTGGAGAATAATCATTGTTGGACCTCTTGGCTTTGTTTTGTAGTTTTGCTGAACTCTGGCACCCTTCATTGTGTGCAGCATTCCTAGTGGAGCAGGTAATTCCCTGGCTGCTGAGATTCTTTCATTAAAGAGAAAGTGGTGTGAACCAGAATGTATCAAAAATCAGAATTAACTGATCAGTGATGTATTTGCCAAGATCTGTCAAAAAATAAAAGTTTCCATTAGTCCAGTGATTTTCTTTATTTTGGAGAGGTGAAAGGCTTGATTGCTTTTGTAAATAAACATCTCTGTTTTAATTGTGAAACATGCTTACAACATACATTTGGTATTACAGACTGATAACTAGTTGAATTGTCTGAATATGGGATCGTGTTTATTTGTGAAGTGATACAGAACAGATGCTATTAATAGCTTGGGATCACAACATTACTCAAATGGGGAAACCACAAGTGCGTTATTCAGATCATCCCAGACAAGTGCTAGTGCAGCCGTTACACCACAGTGCAAGGCACTCGTATGCCCTGAGCGCCTTTGATTTCAAAGACGCCTGTTAGAGTTGTTCCGATGTGTACTGTTTTCTGTCCCTCACAGTTAAAGCTGATTATTGATAAACAAAAGTAGAGAAGCAATGATGAAACACTTCATACACTTGTAAAATATCCTCAGATTTTATGTTTTAGCCTCTGTCAGGACAAAAATTAAATCCAGCTTTATTGAATGGACAGAATTTTGGCTTTCTAGTGGCATAAAGTAGGGATATCTAGTCTGTGTCTATCAGAAACATTGACAGCAAAGCTACTGCTGTCTTCAAGTTCAGACTAATTCTTGTCTGTGCTCACCTGGTCTGTACGCATGTGCATAGTCTAGTTAACCATGTAACTTCAGTTACATGCATGCTTGATTTTGCTTCTTTCATAGTTATTGGAACATTAAGGGTGATGTTTTGTCAGCCTTTGTCTTCCTGTGTATTCCTCTAACTATTCTTTCTTTGTGAACTGAGGTTTTTGTGCAGAATAAATGTTTCTATGCTTAGACCATGGAGTGTTTCATATAAATTTGAAGTATTGCACGTAGTATAAATTTGGGTTTGAGTAGCACCTTTTAAGAATGCAACACTAGAAATGGAAGTTTTCTGTTTGTGCAAAATGGATACAATTTTCTCTTCACACTCTCCTGTTAATATACTTCACTTGTATAGCTGGAACCCCTGTTTTGTATCATGGGGTCATTCTGTCTCTGTACCAGTCAAAAACCCAGCCTCTCCAGTAAGAATGCCAGCAATACAGAGGACAAATCTCAGGCTAATTTTTGTGATATTTGCTCTTTTCTTCTGGGCAACTATACCAAGCTTCAGCAAACAGGTTTTATGCAAGTCATTGAATTGCTATGTTGCTGTGTGAAGGAATGAGTACTCAGTTAGATTAACAATTTTGTGGAGAGGGTTACCAACCTTCTACAGTGATATGGTCTACCTGTTGCTTTTACGTAGTATGTTGTTGAGTTAATTTGCACACAGGACTGGAGAGATCATCTATTCTAAAGCACAGGCAAGAATAATAAGATTTTTGGGTGGGCAAATTATGTTTTCAGGAGTAATAAAGGGCATATGGTCCTTGTTTTGCATATCTGTATCTAATTGTCATTGTGGCTGTGATGAGCAAGAGGTTCTAAAGGCTGTACCTAGCATTTGAGGAAACATCATAATTACTGTATATCTACAACAAAATTATAATTTAAGGCTGAAGTACTGCTGCAACAGACTGTCATTGTTGCAGAGCTAGCTGGATCTCTCTTCTCCTTAGACTTTAAGTGCATCCCCTTTATTTAGAACCAGGGCTTTTACTTCTGGGAGGGAGGATTCTTTATCTTGTCCTTCTGCTGGATTGGGTCCTGGGCTGTGGTACACTCTGTACCATACTTACTCATCCTAAAAACATAACAGGCTTTGGCACTCATGGTTCTGCCCTTTTGGACACTGCAATCATGACAGCATCTGTCAAACTAAGGTTTATGTTTCTCAGCAAACTTTGAGAGTTTCTTCCCTTGAGCTGTCATTTCACCTTCTGCTTAAAATAAATCTGAACATGCCATACACTGTATTTGTAAATTATTACTGAATAGCTGTATCTACTCAGATTCCTCCCAGCCATTTCCTTCTGAAGCTGTAAAGTGATTATTAGTCTTTTCAGTGTCTTTGTTTTGTGGAAGCCATTCTGTGCTTTGGTCTTTTTATCTTTGGCCCTCTTTTCTATATTTTGTTCTTTTGATTATACCCCTTTTGAGACAGGATGACCAGAATTAGTATTCAAGATACAAGCACAAGTGAAACATATATAGTGCTCTAGTGCTGATTTTTTGCAAATTTCATTGTGATTCACAGTAAGTCTCAGCGTCTTAGTTCAAGCACTCTGTTTGTCTCGAGCACCATAAAGTACCTGAAATGGGGAAATCCTAGAAAATATTCCATGCCTTAAAAGGAGTGCAACTGAGAGCATTCTGAGAGACTTCTGGTTTATTCCACTGGTGGCATTTCATATGTGGCACAGCTAACGTAGTAGCAGTTCCCTGTGGAACCTCTCTCTGCCTCCCCCTGGGACTAGATGTGTGGGAACTATTTGGGCTTTGCTATGCCAATGTCACCAGTGCTGCAGGATTCTCAGAAAGAACAATCAATCTTAATTTGTTGTAGGTGGCCTTCGTGGATATTTTGCCTGAACACATTTATCCTAAGCTTTATTAGGGACAACTCCTCCATCTTAGTGGCAAGTACTTAACTAATGTTTTTGTTGTTGTTCTTTTTCCTTCAAAAGCAATATAAAATTTGTGATGGGGAGTCTTGGGAAGCAAGGTACAGGTTTTCATTTTTACTAGATTTCCTTCAACATGCTGTCATTACTTAGTAATTGAAAGTAATAATAATATAATACCTGACCCTTGGACTTTGAAACTGAGCTTGGGGGTAGGGTGAGTTTGTTGTTGCTGTGCTTTTTTTTATACCCTCCCCCTCCCCCCAGTTATTAGTAATTTTAGGGGGATTATTAGGTGAAGGAAAGGATGATAACAGACTCTGGAATTTAGAGTCCTGCAAATTCCGAAAGTATCAGAGTATTTTTTGACCTTTTTGATTTCGTGCTTACAGCGCAAATGTGTTCATGCTTAATGAAATTAGGTACATTTCCCAGAATGTTAATTTAACAAAATCTTTTGCTTTGACCTGGAAAAAAAGGATAAATAAAACATGATGCTGCTTGCTCCATACAATCTCTTCCTCCTTCCACTTTAAGCTAGCTCCAATTTATTCAGACAAAATGTAAGGAAGCTTTGGATTCTTTTTCTCATAGAAAATGGGAAGAAAATCCTTTGGATTCTACTCTGAAATTGGGAAATATGAATAGGAAGCACGTGTAGACTGTGTTAACGGTGCTGCTGTGTGTGGTGAGTTAAACAACTGGATTGGAGTAGTACATTTGTTTAACCTCCTAGCATAATGAGCTGCCAGGGGGATTGCTCCACTTAATAGCAGCCGTTCATTACTCTGCAACCATTTCCAGTGTGTTATTTCTCTTACAGCAAAGAGAATTGGCGGTTCCTAGTTTTAGCTTTCTTTATCTGTGACACTTAATGTCAACAGCCTTGAGACTTTGCCAAAACAATCCTAACAAATCCTAATTCCAGTGTTTCAAGGTAAGTATTTGCTTCTCAGAATTCTTCTGTATTAGTGCTGCATGTTTACACTGGACCTTTTAAAATGCAACAGTGATCAAATAAATATTTGAACTGAACAATATGTTTATTTTTTGTTCTCTGAAGGCACTTTGCATGTTCTTTATTCTTACCTTTCACTACCATAGCTATGGAATTTGTGGTAGAAGGCATTTTGGGGTGATGATGCTGCTGCCATTATATCATAGGGATCATCAGACCAAAATTAATTGAGACAATGAGAAATCCATTTCTAATGTCAGATATAGTTGGGTGTACCAGACTGTAGGTTAAAATGTCAAAAGTTTCAAAATTAACCTACAGCTGAAGCCACCTCTACCCAAGAGCATAATTAATGCTTGTTGTTGTTCAAAGGGTGCAATGTAAAAGCAGTAGAGCTTTTATAAAACAGAGATAAATTCTTTAAAGGCATCCCATCTGCAAAAACTAGCTGAACTGTCAAGGGAAAAGAGAAATTTTTGCTAATGGCAAAAGAAATGATTATTTTAGGGAGTGAATTAATAGGCTATTAATGAGCCTTGTTCCCAGTGCATTGTTCACTTCACACTTGACAGCAGCTCCATGGATCAGAATGGAATGTGTCTGTTCTTAACTGTGAGTTTTAATATTTTGCACTGAAAGATCATAATGTTGCTTCATCATTAAAAAAAAAAAAAAAACACAAAATTAACTTTTGCCCCAAGGGAAAGACAGATGGCAGCTTGATGGCCTCATTATTCTTTTTTCTTTTTAACATGGGTAAGGTTTTATGTTGGCTTATATAATCTAAAAAAAAAATCTCCTAAGAAGCTGATGCTAGCTAGAAGAGTAAAAAAGATATAGCCATAAAATGCAATTGATTTTCACCTTTCTAAAAATGTTTGTTATAACAAAGTCTTACGTGTCTATGTATTTCTTTCTTCCTTCAGTAAGAGCAGACCCAGTGACTGCTCCCAGCAAGTAAGCTTGGCTCTCTGGAGCCAAGAGTTAATCCTACCGTTGTTGTAGTAGGACTAATGTTTCACCCACAGTGTATGCAGTTACATGTGGACAGGTCTACCAGGCCTCAGTACGTAATAGATGACAGTATGCTTTTGTAATACAAGTATAGGAAAACGTGCAGTGATTAGAAGCAAGTAGCCTCGAGGTCTCCAGTTAGCTTGCTGCACAGCTTTGTGTGATGTTCTTACCATGTGTGTGCCTCAGCATGCCCATTTCCACTGGAGCACACCATTAGGTAGTTGCTAGTGACTCAGACAAGAATTTGTGGATGCTTCACACCTTTGAGAACCTGACTAAATAAATATTTAATTACCTCAGAGGGAACTAATTAATGCTCACAATGGACTTAGACATCCCTTTTCCCCATATTTCTGATTACAGTCTATCCGTTCAGTTCAAGTAGGAATTCTGTTTCTTACTTGTTTATTTTCTGTAAGTGATACAAGATCAATTCAACCTGTCACAAGCAAATTATGACAGCAAATGAACATATCTGGTTGTTGTGGTCATCTTTAGGATGTGGGACCATAAACGCTGGATTCCATTCTGACCTACATATATTCCTTTGGTTTGAAACCTAAGTGATCTTAGAAATGTTCTGTCAGATGGGGTGTAAGGAAAATGGTGCCTCCATCAATGCATTTCCTCATTTGTTGTTCTCTAGTTTTCAACTGGGATGTAAGGTAGGAGAACATGTTTGCCTAGTTTCCAGCTGGTTCCAATCATTTATTGTAGCCCAGAAAGCTTAGATTCAGGGATAGTAACCCCCAAAATGAGGAGAAAAATGTCTAATACCCTGGCTGCAGAGACCCAATAATATCTGGGATGCCTCCTAGGTGGAAAGGATCCTCCAGGACTGCTTAAAAAAAAAAAAAAAAAAAAAAAAAAGCCTTACTAGAGCACTCTGTGGCACAAAGCCTCCCTAACTCTGCACAAGAGCTGATGTCTTCGTCTCAAATGCAGGCTGTTTTGTCTCATAGAATATGGTGCTGGGTCTCACTAGTCACTGTTCAGGCAAAGCTCCTACTGCAGAATCTATTGCAAATTGAGGAAAAGGCAATTATGTTACATCCTTAGACAAAAGTTAATGTCTATGGCCAGAATGTTCTCTTAGCATATGGGTGATATGTATTGCATGCAGAGGGATTTGAGACTGATATCTTTGGCATTATGTAGGATTAACATAGGCACAACTGGACAGCTCAATCTAGACTACTGTTTTTACCACTGCCAGATTAAGATGGACAAAGTTATCAACATCAAAAATGGAGTGGCAGTTAAGAATTAAATTAATTAAATCTACAAAATGGGTCCTGTCTCAGATTCACTTCTAAGTCACAGGCCCCAGCAGAAAAATCAGTACAATGAAATTAAACTCTAATTCAGATGCAATCAACGCATTTCTTTTTGTCTTGATTTATATTATAATGAGTGCTACTTACTGTATTGTAGTCAAATGGAAAGGATTTATTCAGTCAATTACCATGGGTAATGAAACGCCAATGAACTATGATGAAGTAAATGGAAAATTACATATCAAAATGACACAGATCTCTGTACTTCTTAAGGCTGCTTATATTTGCTTTATATGGATGCTAGCGGAGATGTGATTTCAGTTCAGTCACAAGTTCCTGGCTGTAAGGGAGCTTAAGGAAATCACTTAAATGGGTGGATTTGTTTTGTTTTGCGTAACAGTGTTTCTGTATTTCTAATGGTGACGAGTCACGAGATAGTAGCAAATGTATATTGCTAAAACTATTACTTCAGAGCCTTTAGTAAATAGGCTTCTCCTTTTCTTTCGAAGCTAGACATGTACATCCTTTCCTTCTTAATACACAGAATATGCTTTTGGGGTTACACTATGATATTTAAATGGCAAGTGTCTTCTGTTTTAATGAAACAGACTCACTACTGTAAAGTGTTTAGCATCATAAAGTAACAATAGTTTCATATGTTTATGTCAGATCTTAATCTTATTTTTTTTAAAACTTCATCCTGAGTAAAATGATCTGATGATTGCTGAAGAAGATGATAAAATTTGTGGTCTGAATCTTATTCCTCATGGAATGGCTTAATGGAAATTAGTAGGGTTGATATTAAAGATAAATTTAGTACAGTGTTGTACCTGCTTAAATTTCCCATTCATTGTAGGAAGTTAAAAATCAGGATCCCTGGGAGTGATCAAAGGATGACAGTTTTTTCTAAATCACAGAAGAGTAACATGGGCGTCTCCTTTTCCAGTTTTCACCTTTAATGACGGAAACTGTAAAGCTTCTGGAAATGGTGTCCGATTACAATAGATACTCTCATGACCTTGTGACTCAACTGCTTCATTACCTACAGCTGAAACAGCATCTCATCCATTACAGAAATAACAGCAACATTTTGCTGCCAGAAAACTGATTAACATACTGTTTTTATTTCTTTTCCCAGCGTTCAGCATCGTTAAGCATTGTGGGCTTTTCAAACGATTTAGAAATGGAACTACCTTCAACAAGGTTATCTAGGTCAGCTGATCCACAGATACAAGGTGTGGCCGCTGTAGCACTTGGTTCATCCCCGAACACCCGTTGTGACTGTGATACTCCACCAGAACCAGTACCCAGCTACAGCTTAGTACTGGGCAGAGCTCCAGGTGACCTGAGCCCTGGCCTTGCACCAGGTGATGTACTTCAGTGCAGTGCTAAGTGCAAGGTAGGAATCACTCAAACTTCTCTGCTGAAAAGGAATCCATTTTCATTGGCAGCACATATTATTGTTAGTCAGTTAAAAGCACCTGTTTCAGTTAAGTACAGTTTTGCTTCAAGCTTCAATCAGTCTTCAAGCTGGTACTTGAAGACTGATTACAAATTGTTTGCTTAAGGTGGAAACAAAGAAAATTAATTATAAAATTTGATATTTTTTTCCCCTGAAGCTGGAAAATGAAGACTTGAATACTGTGGATCATCCTCTAGAAAACAGCATGGCCTCTGATGGGCAAGATGTAGTAAATGAATTAAGTCTTTCTATGCAAAAAGTGCTGGAAGAACCTATTAATCTTTCAGTCAAAAAATCTCAACGTTGTACTTCTCCTTTTGAAGTGCTCAGCAACAATTCTTCCCTGCCTGCGAATGACAGAATGGGACAACTTAGAAATGAAGAAGGTACCAGGCTTTTCATTGTTTCATTTAGGTTTGGGAGTTTTTTCTTATCACTTTGCATTACAAGCGTTACAAAACAGTATGCATTTTAATGTACTTTCATAAATGTGTTTTTCCATCAAACTTCAAATATTATCAAGTACTTAATCCAATGGAAAAGCGTGTTTGATTTCATTTGTGAAGAAAAACTTGGAAATTATATGCCTTGAATTTGTAATATCCTTCATCTCTGAACAAGAAATGAGTGTGTCTATGTGAAGTACCTGGAGTTTTAGTTCTCTTAAAAGTACTTCCTGTTAATGAGACCTGCCGTTATGACTATTGAAGAGCTGGTTTTAAGAGTCCAAATTCAATTGAGGGAAAAAAAACCAAACTTCCAAAATATAATGTGCTTTCTGCTAAGTCCTTCACATCAGTCATATAGCAAAATTTTGTAAGGTCAATATATTGCACAGTATGTGCTTTTGCTTGGCTCTTCTACTGTGGAACATTCCCTTCAGCCAAGGCCTATTTCTTCAGTCTTAATGGAGAATTAGACCTTACTTAACTCTTTTCATGGGCAAATTGCCAGCATCCTTGTGCTATACTGTAAAGCCTCATTCCTGCAAACTCTAAAAGTCAATGGGACTATTCATGCAAGCAAGGGATTTCAGGATCAAGCTGTTATTCTGTGACTTATGCCAATATTTGGCTGCTTTTCTCTGTAAAAGATGAATTAATATTTCTATCTTCGTGCTGTATTTTTATACAGAGAATTCTAATTAGTACAAAGAAGGTCTAGTTCAGTGAACCAAGGAAATGTATTTGTCTTCTCTTATATGTACTATGCCAAACTGTGACAATTATGCCACAATTAGCTGTAAGCTGGAAGTAGTAAGGATCAGCTGCACCCCTAAAAAGCTGTGCCTCAGTCAGGTTAAGTCACTTTGAGAGGAGCAGTTTTGTAGTATCTGGTTTGGGTTGTATGACACTATACACAGAAAACAGTCCCAGCATGAAGAATCACGCGATCCATAACAGACACTACAAATTTGCTCTGATCAGGGATGGAAAGACTGGAGCGTTGACTTCAATGCTGCTCCCTTTCCACAAGGAAGGATCAGTAGTGAGTAATTCCCATCCTGCTCTCTGTCTGAAGAAGTGCAGTGAAGGGAGACCTAAGGAGATGTCGTCATGGTGTGCAGCATGCATCAGTGAGAGATTCTCTGTTGCAGAGGTAGCATATCTTTTGCTAGAGGCTCTCTGTAGGACTAACTGGCTTCAGCAGTGTTGTGCTGCCAAAACCCACTCCTTTTGGTGTGCATGTCCAGTGGCTTATCCTTTTTTTAATATCAAATCTAAACATTGCAGCTTAATTTAGAGCAAAACACTTCTTATCCTAATCCCTAAGGGATGTGGTAAAATTGTATATCGTTTCATCATTTTTCTTCATACAGCCTCTTTTCTTCTTATCATGGTTTGCGCAGATCCTCCCACCCCTTTCCTAGACTAAACAAATCTGATGATTTCAGGCTCTCCTCATGGCTCAGTTGCTTTTTTTTTTTTTTTTTTAAACCGCCTGATTCCTTCTGTGGTATTCTGGGCTCTCTGCAATTAGAGTGCTGCCCACAGCTGAATACAGTGTTGCAGCAGAGGCCTGTGGGGTGCTGAGCAGTGCAGGGTATCGGCTTCCTGTGTTTTATATTCCTCACTACTGGTAATACACTGCAGGATGGCATTTGCCTTCTTTTGCAGCAGCGTTACATGATTGACTTGCATGTAGTGAATGGTATAGCATTAACCTTTAGTTCCTTCTACAGAGCAGTTCCCTAGTCAAGTTAATTTCCTTTGTGATTTCATTCATCTGATCCTTCCTTCATAAGCATAGGACTTGGAGTTGTCTCAATTCAGTCATGCTGATTTAGATTTTTTTTTTAATGTATTAAGATAATTTTTGGATTGTCAACATTCTCCAAAGTGCTTGCAACCCCTCTGGGTTGGTGTCTTCCACATTTTTCTATAAGTACTCTTACTTCATGAGCCAAGTTACTGATGGAAATGTTGAATAATGTTAGGACCCCAGCACCACTGGAACATCCTCTGGTTTGACAGTGTACAAGAGCTACTCCTTCAGCTAAGTGTGCAGTCACACCTTAGTAATTCTGTCCAGAGCCTCGACTACCAACCTTCACCTGAGCAAGTCACAGGCGAATAACGCATTGAAGTGACATGACATACACCTTTCCTTGTTAGTCTCGATTGTTTTGTGTTTCCTGTGACTGGGAACAACAAGAGAATATCTTCGAGGCACATTGCTCTTAAGCAATAGGCTAGGGACCATTGGCCTGCGCTAGATTATCTTTAAAAAATTATGTTTCGATGGCGCTTACTTGTCTCCAGATAGACATGATATTTGGTTTATTTTCTTGTATTATCTATGTCAAAATAATTCCTAACAAAGTATGGAGGTTGTCAGTGGACTGATATTTACAGGGGCATCTGTTGGAGCATTCATCTCTACCCCCCCCACTCCATCTCTCCAAAGCTGCTTTGTTACTGGTGTCTAGTATCAGTCAAGAGCTACAGTTACGAACATGCTTATGTAATAGAAAATTTTGAATTGACATGTTTATATGTTACATATTTTGGAGGGTATAAAGGAATCCTATAGTATAGCTTTTGTCCCTAATAGACAGATGGGAGGCATGATTTCTTTTCTGTTTCTAGTAACTAGAATTATCCAGGAGCTTCTAAGCATGGAACAGGAGACTGCAAAGACTTCCTGAGCCTCAAGCATTCAGACCTCAGGAGGTCTGTTGTTGTCAAGTGAAAAATGTATGGCAAAGAGGATTACTTACATTGTTCCCTGTACATGGATGAATGTGTCATGTCTGTGTATGTCTGTAATACCATACGAACGTAACCATTTCCACAAAATATTTGGGAAAGGCTCCTCATATTCAATACAGAAACTGTGGTTGAAAGCAAAGAGAGAGAGAGAGACTGTATCCCAGAATAGAAAACAGCACACGCTTTTGATATACATATAGATGAAATGATTCCATAATTCACTTATGATATCATATTAAACACCAGTCAGAAGTACATGAATATTGAAGTACTTTCTACACTAATCTGACTCTGATATTATAAATATTTTATTCATTTTCTTATCTTCTGTTCCAGATTCCAGTAACTGTGAAAAGGAACATTTAGAAATGGATATGAAAAGCAATCAGGATGTCAGGTAACAGTCTTTTTTATAGAAAAGCACTGGCCATGAAATTTTATGCGTGTGTTTAGAAAATTTCTCATACTTAATGCTAATGGAAAACTTGTTTTAAAAAGAATGCAAGATTCCTTATAGATAATAATTCTGAAAGTTATGAAGTATTTTCTTAAACTTGAAAACAATTTAAAACAAGTGGTGAGTTCATGCATTTCTGTTCTCTTGTGATTTTCAGAATGTTTAAATATTTGCACTTACCTCATTTGAACAACTATGAGCTGTTTAGCCCCAATTAAACCTAAAAATTATATATATAATGGTAACAGGATTAACATTATCTTGAATTTCATAAAATTGTTTTTTTTTTTTTTTGCTATTGCTGTGCTAAGATTTTAAAATAAAGTTGAATGATATGCTGTATTCTTATTTGAAGCCAGCCACACTGAAAAGCATCAAACCAGGCTTGAATTGAGATGATTAAAACCAATACATTTGAGGATAGTCAGGGAAAGAGTTTAGGACAGAAGTTAATAATGCATTTGCACACACCATTAAATGAATATTCTTGTATTGCAATTTCTTAAAGAATCAGCATGTGAAAAACTTTTCAGATTTTAGCCAGCAGAGTCACAAAGGAAAAAGAGAACAAACAATAGTACGTGGAAAATGTTGAAACTGAGTAGGGAGGAGAATTTTGTGGAATGTGACTTAATTTAACCATGTTTCATTTTAATAGTAGATCTGGCCCTAGAGAGCTGAAGATCCCTTATGTGAGACTGGAGCGTCTGAAGATACATGCATCAGAATCCGGGGAGCTCCCAGTTTTTAAGCTCCAGCCACAGGAGAGTGAGCAGGAGGGCAGTTTCCTCCTGATAATTGAATGTGGGACCCAGTCTTCAAGTATGGCTATAAGAGTGAGTGAAATTTCTTTGAAGTTTTACCTGCTTTCTCGTTATTATTTCTCTGGCTTATATTCATAGTTACTGAAAGTTATTATACACTAAACAGGTCTGTTTATAAGTACTCTTATAATTCATTTCACCCTCATACACTTCTGTGATGGGCTGAAGTAAGAGGATGCAGCTTTTGGTTTGCTGCATAGCTCCCTGTTACTTCCATTTCTGAGAAGTCTGTTTCATCAGATAGCTGTAGTGTTTTTGTGTTCTAACAGTCTGGATTGTCTGTCTAGTCACAAATATAGGAAAATAACTTAAAACTAACCTAAATGCATATTCAGGCGTGGCATCTTTGGATGATAGGAACCAATTCCAGAAATTACAGTGTTACAGATTTTTAAAAAGCTTAATATTCTATCACTTCACCAAAGTCTTAAATGTGAATTTCTTGTCACAGAAGGAAATTGGAATTTCTGTTGGGAAGAAAAAAATGTTCTTTTTTTTTTTTTCTTGAGCTGTTTCCCGTAAAACTTGCATCTTGCAGAGGTGCTGCATACGGTTACCATAAAGAGCATATAAGCTTGTTTCTGTGACATGAAATCTATGCAACTCTGTCTGTGTTATGATACTGTGGTATGTGGAGGAAGTGACTTGACCAAGATGACCTGGCCAACCAGTGTCAGATTCTGAGCTGAGCATAAGCCTGCTAAAACTCAGTGCCCTCTCCAGTAGGGTTCACTGTAGAGAAACTATTTTTTTCTGCAGGTAAGTACTGCTGTTATATGCTTAGATATGAAAATGATGACTGTGTGATCCCAGATTTTTCTTCCTTTAAGATAAATAAAGATAGTCCACCTGAAGGACTGAAATGCAAAGAGGAGAACACGGAAGACAGAAAATTTATTATAACCCAGGCTGCAGGACAGATACAATCTCCTCCTGTAGGTACTCTACCTTCTGATCAGAAGCTCAGTAATGGTACCTCTATCACGATGAAAAAATCTCCAGTCAGTCAGGAAGTCAATACAATTGAGAATGAAGATTTCTGTGCTGTGTGTCTTAATGGAGGAGAACTGTTGTGTTGTGATCACTGCCCCAAGGTCTTCCATCTCTCCTGCCATGTTCCAGCCCTGCTCAGCTTTCCAGTGTATGTATAACATTTCACTAATGTGCTCCATTTCTGCTTACTGCCTTGGGGTAGAATATTTCCTCAGAGATGTATATGTCAGCCTAACACAAGGGCAAGGACTGCATCTCTACTTACCTTTTTTGTTATTTTCTTACAAAGGAAAGAATTGTCTTACTTTCATCTAGTTTCAAGTATGTATTAACAACAACCATTTCCATGCCTTTCCTGCAGTTAGCTGGCCAGTACAACAAAGGAAGTGGCAGACCTAAGCTTTAAAATCATTCGTACAACTTTCTGGAGAAAAAGTAAAATTCTAACTCCCATGTAACATTGGTGGTATAGATGTCAACTCTTTCCTGCAAGAACAGTGACTTGCACAAGTACAGGGGCAATCAGTGAGCTTCTCGACAGTAAAAAAAAAAAAAAAACAAAACAACAACAAAAAAAAAGTTCAGTTTTCCAGACAGGTCTGGGGGAAATTTAGGACTACTGAGGCTTTTGTTGGCAGCGTTTAGGACATGGGTTTCCTAAGACATATAGTCTCATATAGCAACTTGTCACAGAAAAATTAATTTTATGTGACAAAGATCCAGAGTTAGGTATGTGTCCACATAGCAAACTTAAGAAGTGGGACTGTGTGAAAAATGTGCATTATTGGTGTTGTATAATTCTGAATTCAGTTACAAGTTTTTCAGTTATAGGTGGGACCAAAGACTTCATTTGTGCCAAGGCCAAACAACTGTCTCAGCTGACCAAAATACCTTGTGGGATATTAGTTTGGAGGTTCTGTCTTGTTCTTTCTGTTAAGAAAGCAGAAAGTTCCATAGTTTGGCTTTTCCTTCTTTTTTTTCTAAGAGCTAAGTCATTATTAACCTTTTGTTTTAAAACACTGTGAAAAAATAGTTTTCCTTATAAAATAAACTTCCTAAGCAATTAAATTCTAATTAAATTAAATTCTAATGAAGTAAGTTAGTTCCTCTAACTAAACCTCTGTATTGATAGTTCTTTAATATACCATTGTCTTTAAGGTCCTGATGTTGCACAAGTTCCATCCCTGTTCTCATGAAATTCTTCAGGGGGGTTCTGAAAATAGATAGGAAGGGCAGTTATGCTCATGCAGAACTATGTCAATTTGGTTTGGGATCCTATGCACTAGCACACATTATGACTTTTGTGATAATGTTAATTTATTTGATAATTGATATATTATCTAATGGAGCTGTTTTTTTTTTTCTTGTGACCCTACTGTTGGCTGTATTTCCTTTCCTTAATATATATATATATATATATATATATATATATATTTAAACAGAACTTGAGTCAGTATAGCTGCACGCTTTGCTGCTATGTAATTTCAAACACTTAATATTTTGTGTTTCTCTTTCTCTGTAACCAAAAAAGTGTAATAAGTAGAATGTGGAATTACTACACTTCTAATTATATTTAAATCTCTTGAAGAACATCTAATAGAATGGGCTTAAGATTGCGTACAGTTGTAATACAAGTTAAGAATGAGAACTGAATTTCTGAAGTTTGTTATTTGACAAGGTAGCTCACCAAATTTCACACAATTTTGTTTGTTTGTTTGTTTTGCAGGGGCGAATGGGTGTGTACACTTTGCCGTAATCCAGTGAAGCCAGAGGTAGAATATGACTGTGAAAACACACGCTACGGCCAGGGTTACAATGCACAGCATGGCCTTGATGATTATGATCAGAAGGTGGGAATAACTATATACTGTTACTCTGTAGGAAAGGAAATATGATCTCAGCATGAGACTTTGCCTCTTCATTGGAAAGTTGACTATTTTGCCTTGATTCCTTCTAGAATGTTTCAGAGGATAGTAAATACACCAAAAGTGGTGTTAATATTCAGTTATATCATTCTATTCTTTCTAGAAAGTTGCTGTTTAATTTAAAATGAATGTCATGCTATAGAAAAGTGAAACTGGCAGATCTGGAATTCTCTTCTGCTTTGAACAGAGAAGTTGCACTCAGCCCCAGAGCAACCTTCCTTGTGTCAACTTTGCTTGGCACTCTCCCACTTAATTTCTCTTCTTCAAGACTTGGCACCCTCTCAGCCATCTGTTTAGGCCAGTTGTAATGATATTTGCTGATGTGGATGCTTTCTGACTCTCAGTTGGATTGCCATCATCTTATTGTCTTCATATGGACCACTGATCCCCTTTAGGATGACATCTAGGCCCTGTTAACCCAGCCTAGATGGAAGTTTATCCTTTTACATCCCCATTACCAGTTTCCTCTGCCAAATCTCTTATGAAGTATACCTTTTCTTAAGTCTGATTGGTAACAGGAAGCCAGAAACTCCAAATAGATGTTCTGAGTGTATTAGTAACAGCTGGACAGGGAGGGTGAGTTCACACAGGTGCATGCAGATGCTGAGCTTGCCCTGCACAAATGAAATCTAGGATAAGGCACTGTACATAAAGGAAACAGCAATTATTCCCAGAGCACTGCAGCTCGTTGGCAAGGCTGAAGAGCCTAGCCGCAGCACTGCACAAATTCATCCATGCTATTTCCAGACCTGAGTGACTGTGTCCTTAAAGAGCTAGACGTAACTTCTGGACATTTACGTGATCCCTCATTGCATTGGGTACAACTGGCCAGAAATAGCTGTTATCTGGGTGTCGATTTGTGAAGTTCTTTTTAGAAAATGGAATTGATTAGAAACTTCTTTTCTTAGTGAGAAAATGTGGCTTATAACTATTTTGTAGTGCGTTTCTTGTAATCAGTTTGGTGGAGGGGAACAAAGGAAGACTTTGGAAGGAACAAAGGAAGACTAGTATAAGTATTTTGCAACTTGATGATGATTAAACAGCTTACATCCATTTGTATGAATCATAGATCACAAAATGGTTTGGATTGGAAGGGAATTTAAAGATCATCCAGTTCCAACCCTGTGCCATGGGCAGGGACACCTCCCACCAGACCAGGTTGCACAAAGCCCCATCTAGCGTGGCCTCGAACGCTTCCAGGGATGGGGCATCCACAGCTTCTCTGGGCAACTTGTTCCAGTGCCTCACCACCCTCTGAGTGAATAATTTCTTCCTGTTATCTAATCTAAATCTGCCCTCTCAGTTTAAAGCCATTCCCCCTTGTTCTATCACTGCACTCACAGACAAGAAGTCTGTTCTCAGCTTTCCTGTAGGCCCCCTTTAGGTACTGGAAGGTCACTGTAAGGTCTTCCTGGAGCCTTCTCTTCTCCAGAGTGAACAACCCCAACTCCCTCAGCCTGTGAATATAGGAGAGGTGCTCCAGCTCCTTGATCATCTTTGTGGACGTCCTCTGGACTCATTCTAATACTTCCATGTCCTTCTTGTGCTGGGAGCCCCAGAGCTGAACGCAGCACTCCAGGTGGGGTCTCACAAGAGCAGAGTAGAGGGAGAGAATCACCTCTCTTGCCCTGCTGGTCACTCTGCTTTTGATGCAGCCCAGGACACAGTTGGCTTTCTGGACTATAAGTGCACATTGCCAGCTCATGTCGAGCTTCTTGTCAACCAACACCCCCAGGTTCTCCTCATCATGGCTGAATTTCAATTATTCTCTGCCCAGCCTGTATTTGTGCTTGGGATTGCCCCAGCCTAAAAGCTAGGTATCAATAGCAGGAAGGGCTATCAACAATGCCATCAACAAAGCCATCATCAATGGCTATCAACAACAGGGTATCAACAGCAGGGATGGCTATCAACAGCATGAAGTATTTTCCATTTAACTGTTTCAACACTGCTGCTGCTTTTCTTTTAGATAAGAGCCAAGGAATAGATCTGGAGTACAGAAAGAGTTAGTGACAGTGATGAATTCCCAAGAGTTTCCAGGAAAGACACATGCACACAAAATACATTGCAAAATGTTTCTTTCCTTCCATTTCTTTTACTATCTTCACTTTCAAAACTACAAAAAACAAACAAAACAAAACAAAAACAAACAAAAGAGTCAAAATGTTCCCCAGATTAGAATGAAGCATGCTATTTTGCATCAGAAATGTACAGGCTACATAAAAACTCCCTGTGTCATTAGTATGATTGATTAGCTAAGGGCAAGAGTGAAACTCACTTGTTTTGAATTATTTTTTTTTCCAAAATTGACTTCTACAGAAGTGTGAAAAGCTGGTGCTTTCCCTGTTCTGCAGTAGTCTGAGCCTCCCATTCCATGAACCCGTCAGCCCTCTGGTAAGTACTGAACACAATTCCATCAGAGCGAAGCCAAAGAATACTCTGGTAGACCTCATGAGTTTCTCCTTTGTCTTCTTGAAATATATTAATTGCATTTTTTTTCTAACTAACATTGCTCCCTAGGTGGGGGTGGCTGTTTCCCACTTCCAAGTGCTTTGAAGTGTCAGATTTGAGGCAGGTAAATGCTGGCAAATGTTCTCAGGCCAGGTTTGAGTGTCAGTTTAAGACAATGGTATGGATGCTAAGGGTATGTAAGGTGTTCAAGTGATAAAGGAAGTTGCATACAGCAACAATGTCGTACTATTGCCAGAGGAGTGGTCTGCTTCTGAAATAACCCTGGACTCCCTGTTTTCTGGTCTGTCGCACAAAGGCAGTCGTGACTGTGTTCACGGGAAGGTGTGGAGCCTGACTGCTGTTTCATCCATGTACTCAGCTGTTAACTGGCTACTTTATGGAAGTTGTAGATTCATGTGATTTTAACAGGGGAACACAATGTGAGACAAGTTGAAGGAGAAAAATGAGAGAATAACAGGAGTGTTTATGTGAAGAAACAGTCCAAATAACTCTATATGTGTGTGTATATATGTGTATATATATATATATATAAAACCAACACATTCTAATAAAGCTTGCAATGAACTTATGGAACACATTATCTAACAAGTAAATTTTGTTCCAGAAAGATTTATGGAGTGGGAAATCCTGGTAGCTGGTGCCATTGAAAAAGACTTTTGTTGAACTTTAGAAAGAGTGCATAGTAGCATATTTTTTAGTCACTCTTGGCAGACTATTACCCACAGTATCAGCTGCCAGTATCTCAGCACATTATTTTAAAAACTGCTAGGGGGAAATAGTAGCTAATTATCAATGTTACATATATTATTGATTACGGTTTAATGATGACATTTATATCTGGGGATAAACTTTAGGAAGTGAAAATAGCAAAGTAGTCCCTGAAGTGTGCTATTTTCAAGACCAATCTTGCAAGCAAGTATAGATTTAATCAAAGCTAAAGGCGTACAGGAAGACGATGTGCAAGCGTAGCTAGCAGAAGATCAGAGCTCTCTTCCTTGCTGCAAGGAATCCTCTGCAGTGACTTCTGTCCAAACTACAAGCAGAAGTCACTGGACAGGAAATGTTTTAAAAAGGTTACATACCTGTATTTTATTCTTATTGCAGGCTCGACATTATTATCAGATCATAAAAAGGCCAATGGATTTGTCAATCATACGAAAAAAGCTGCAAAAAAAGGACAAGTTCCACTATTCTGCACCTGAGGAACTTGTGACTGATGTGCGTCTCATGTTTTGGAACTGTGCAAAGTTCAATTATGTACGTTTCTAATATACGCGGGTGAGGGGATACAACTTCTTGGAGGGTTACGCTTTCAGGCTGTCACAGTGGCATAATTCTGTTGGTTCCATTAACATCAGTTATAGGACTAGGATAAGCAGGATGATTAATCAGTTTTACTCTTGGAGTTACATAGATTTTTTTTAATTTATTTATTTAATGGCAAAATTGAGATACATGTGGATCCGAGAACTGGAGGTACATATAGATCTCAAATTAAAGAGCACATCTCAGCTGACAACTTTCTGGAATGATGCTGAGTTTACTGTGAGAAGCCATGCTTACCTAGCAAAATAGCTAGGAAAATTCGGGTGCATAGAAATTCCTAAGCGATGGCAATGGCTATTCTTTCTAGCCCACTGCACATCTCTTTTTCTTAGAGGTGCAGAATCATTTCCCTTAATAGCAGCATCTGGTTTTTACTTACATTGTTAATGCAGAGGAGCTAATGGCCTGTAGAAAGAGTGCAGAAGACTAATGGAGATGTAGCAGACAGAACCAAGGCGAGACATTAGGGTAGGGTAGGCATTTGTTTCTGATCATTGATGATTTCTTTGTGCAGGTAGACTGAATGGTTATTTACTCTTTTACAGCCAGATTCAGAGGTTGCTGAGGCTGGACGATGCTTAGATGTATTCTTTGAGAGCAAACTGAAGGAGATCTATCCAGATAGGCACTTTCCTTCAATGCAACAGGATGACTCTGATTCTGAAGAGGAGGAGAGCCAGAGTAGCAAAATGCCCCCCCAAGATTTTCAGTGGCCATCATATGGACAGGAGTGCATTCAGCCTAAAAGAAGACGGCGCCATGCTGTAAGATTGCAAAAACAAAAGCATTTGGTTGCTAAGTGGCCACCCTGCTAATTCTGTTTACAGCTACTGATGGGAAGTTTTGACAGTGCTGTGTGGGAAAACTGTCAAGCTTCTATCGCAGAGATGTGATCAATTCTACAGTTTTATGTCAAGATCCTCTCAGTGGAATAAAGTGTCAGTTGTGTATAAACGTGTGAGAGTGAACAAGTGAAGTCTCTCAGGCCACACAGTTATCTTCCTAGCAGAAAACTTTTTTTTTTTTTTTTAAGACTAGGCTCTCTAGCTATTCATTGTTTGTTTCCTTTGTACACAGGAAAGTGAAAAAAACTAAAACAATGATGTTTCAGCCAGCTAACAGCCTTCCTCAGGTATGACCTCCTGAAGATACCGGATTTACTATGAGGAATCCAGCAGAATAACTGACAGAGTTAAGGTGTGTGGGAGGAAAGCAAAGCACTCGGGCTGTTAATTGAAACTCTCCTAATCTGCTGACCATATGCCTTATTTCTACATCTTGTGGATAGATAACAGATCAAATGTGTTTCAATCTGTCAATATTCCATCTGTTAAATCATGTATGTGTTTTGCAGTGTTTACACTGAAGTACTACAGTTTTGGTGATAGGTAATCATGATTAATAATAAAAGTAACATGCTAATAATATTTAACTTTGCAGTACCTTTTTATAATCTGTTCAACATAGCATCTCTATTTTATAGAACACAGGTAACCATGTAAAAATCTTATAATGACAATGAATTTTGGCCATGCTTTGTGATAAATACAATGTGTGGTCATAAGACATAATCCTGTTGTCTTATTCGATGATTTTTCTAGGAGCTTGACTCCTCGAAGCCTACGGGATACAGTCTAATGTGATTATCTGATTAGCTGCTTCTTTTGAAGCAGAGCATTTTCATTAAATCACTAAAAAGCTAGTACTAAAAGTGCTAATATTAAGGCTCATTGTGGGCTGTTTCTGAGTGCATACTGGATGCTGGGTTTGCAAGGAATGATTCTTCTGGTATCTAATTCATGCTCTGTAAAGCAGTGTGGAATTCCTTGGGTCCCAAAGGCAACATTTTTATACAACCCAAGCAAGTTGGTTTTCTTTAAAGCAGATATTGGACTAGATATATGAACTAGTCCAATAGTTAACTATGAAGCAACTAGGTAATTAAGAAGCAATTTACATGGTTATAGAAGTGCCTATAAAATAATATAATATATTCCAGATTTTCTCTTATTTCTGCTTATTTCTTGTAGTTGTGATTACTAGCAGTGCTAAAAGATAATGATAATGTGTGTACGTAGAAGTTGATACAGGATGAAAGGATGTCTAAGCTTTCATTTTCCTAAGTTCCATGATATATTGGCAAAACAACACCAATGGCTGAAAGAGCAACTTTGGAGTTCACTTGAGCAAAGGGTAGCATGTAATTTTAAAGCCTGAACGGTGGGATAGGTAACGAGACATGACACCTGATCAAAGTGATGGTTTGCAAGCTGCTTTCTACATCTTCCAGAAGAAGGTGAGCCAGATCCTCACACGGCTGATGCTTTCTTCCCATGTATGTGAGGGGCATCTTCCTTGTTAGAGCTCTGCCCAGCGGCGTAAAGCTGGGCTGTTTTCTGGCTTTGAGAGAGAAGAGTTGTTGAAGATCTCATACCCAATTAAAACTCATTTTAATTGGCTTCCTGTAAATAAAGATGATATTTTCAGCATAGTTTATATGGGCTATTTGGTCTGGTAACCATGTATGTTATTTTAGATAACACTTTAAAGTTTATATATGAAACAATAAGATGTGAATGTTATATTCTATCTCTGTGACTTAGTTTGCCATTAACTTGGTAGTGAGTTGATGTTTTCTTTTGTTTGAAAAAATAAAATTCTGGATATTATAAGATGACTGGAAAACTGTGAGACCAAGGGACACTATATTTTCTGTATGTTAATTTCTGTGTTTGCTTTCTGTCAAACTCATATTCTCAAAACAGTAGGTATCTTGGCACAAGGAAATGAGTGCAGGTTTGTAACTGAAGTAATCATGCTTATCTCTGCTACAGGTGTCAACTTCTTTCAGTTGGCAATTAATTCCCCCACCAAAGACCTATCTTTTAGCATTAATATTACAAAAATGATATGCTGCATAGACTTCAGCTAGGGGCAAAGGTAGAAATAGAAAAGACTAATCACTTGTTCTTTTCCTGGAAAGTAGAGACAAGAACCTACTTCTGTTTCATAAAGGCTGTAAGTTTGTTAACTGTACCATTAGTTTTGGAGAATGCCTGTTTTAATCAAATGTATCAAGGATATATCATCTCTTTATTAAAAATAGAAGCATAACAGTTTATCACCATATATAAGATATTCTTCGGGTAAGTTCTGGCAGGACACTATGGCCTGAGCACTCTTAAGGGTAACTTGTTTTTTGTGATTACTTCTCTAAGACATAGCAACAGTTTTAAAAATATTCATAGTCTTTGTCGTGCTGGTAAGCAAAATAAAAATTGAATTCATATGTATGACTTCACCTACTTTCAAACCCGTCTGTGGGTAAGCAACTTCAGAAAGCACTGCATGTTGTAAGCATAACGTTATCCATTTCAGAGGTTGCCTTGAAATTGCTGGCTTGATATGTTCCTGCTGCTAGGCACCATACCACCAGGGCATATAAATTCTTAGACTGTTGAAGTCCAGTTACACACTGGTACTGGCACTAAGAGGTATGAAAGGAAGGATCTCCCTTCTAAAATCAGACAGCCCGCGCAGCCCAAACAAAGTGATAGGTTATGTAGTTACTTTTTCTTTTGTCACACAGCCTGTTTCACAAGTCAGAATGTGTAGGAAGGAGAGCAAGGAGGAACCCCTGAAGTATTGCACTGGAAGCACAGCTGAAGCAAATGTCAAGAAAACTGTGGAAACCCCAGCAAATGCACTAGGCTCTTGCAAATGCAACCAAGGTCATAATTTTTCCTTTTATCTTTAGTAATGGGTTACATATAGAATGGGAAAATCCTCTTCATGCTTAAGCAGTTGGAAAAGAGAATAATTGCACTTCAGTAAGAGGTCTGTTGAAGAAGAAATTACAAGCTATGCATTTGACTTTCATTCCCCTACAGACAATTTCAAAGATACTCTTCTAGTACCATTAGAGCAGAATGAATGACACTAGAGTTAATATAAACAGGTATTTAACAATTTAGTTTATCAAATGATTGCATGTTTATATATGTAATGTGCTTTGCTGAACAATAAAATACACGAAATGTATTTTTGCACATCAATCTGAAATTTTTGCTCTGACTACATCTGCTTTCAAGTAATATACAGATTATATAGTATCATTTATCACTTACCAGATAAGTTGTTGATAACTAGTGATAGCAAAGCAAAATAATTACAAAAGCAGTTATGCTAACACTAGAAATTAGCTTTCTATTTGTGCTGGAATTTTCGGTGCCAAGTAGGTATTCTGCCTTTTTGTTTTTCAATTACTACAAGTTAAAATCAAACACTCTATCAAAAAGTAGCAAAACAATGCTTGAAGTTTAAATTTATGTATATGTTAAATGGACAGGAAACATAACATTACTGAGATGAAAAAACTATTTTAGTGTATTTGATCAGAAGGAATCATAAAAGAAATGCTAAAATTGAACATGCTAGAAATTGAAGAATTATGGAATAATTTACAAAAAATGTCAGTCAGATGTTGCAAGTGTTTTTCTATCATAATTGGTTCCTCCCTGTTTGGTTTATTATAGTATAAAACCAACATCAGCACCATTCTAACCTACTGGCCTGAGGGATACGAAGTCCCTCTTTCAGTGGATGGGTTACAGCTGTGCTGCTTTTAAGACATAATTAAGACAAATTAAGAAATTAAGACAGACCTCTATTTTCAAATAGAGGTAACCTTTAAAAATAATATAAACAGGAAGAAGTAGATAAACTTTTGGGCGTGCAGTTCTTTCAAGTGTGAAATACAGGCAGTAGACTTCAAAACTAAATACCACCTAAATTTCTCAAATTTAATAGATATCAATGAGATAATAGCAATGAGAGGAAAAATAAAGATAGACGGTAGTTTTGAGCTAGGGAGGATGCACATCTTCTGAAGCTATCTTGTAGATCAGGACTAAGAAATGAGAGGTGAGAAATATGTTTGAGAATTCTGAGAAATCCTGTTCTTTACTGAATGTTCATGAACATCCATTTTAGTGTGTAGTTATGTCTATTTTCAGGAGAACACTTAGTAAACTGGATGAAGTTTATGTTGGGATATGGAACCAAAAGATGGCTTTGTTGTGAGAAGTGTTTTAACTGTGGTGAGAGTACTTCTGGTGGAGATGAGAAATTACAACATTCAAATCTGTTGTCAAATATTTAGCTCTCTTTGCTCCATTTTGGTTCCTGGTATCTGAATATGAGGTTCTTGAACTTCTTTCTGCACAGAATGTAATTTGTAACTTGATTTCCTGTAAATTATATATCACAGTATATTTTTGCTGTAGAAAAGCCCATTTTAGATTAAGGAGATAGAATGACATGCAGGTGTTTTTCCCAGAGCAAATAGGGTGGGCAGCGTCTGAAGGTCAGGGAGTATTTTTACTGCTCTTGGAGAGTGTTTCAGATGGTTAACAGCTTTATGGAAGTAGCAACGCTTATTTATGTTTGTGCTGTGGATTGGTAGTCTGTAAATTACTATTCTTGATCCTGATTGTAATGCCTAGGACAATTACGTCAGTTCAGAAGTGTTCTAGAAGCAGTCAGATACTGAGACAACGATTATTAAATTTGCTGTGAACATTAGTGAGGGAATCCAGGTTTCCAGTACAGATGATAAAGA
Source organism: Cygnus olor (assembly GCF_009769625.2). Taxonomy (NCBI): domain Eukaryota; kingdom Metazoa; phylum Chordata; class Aves; order Anseriformes; family Anatidae; genus Cygnus; species Cygnus olor. Next base: position 63,460,185 of record NC_049173.1, on the reverse strand, counting down.
TGTCACTTAGGTATTTTAGGCATAACATAGATGCTATGTTCCTACATGTTCTGTGCTGAGATAACATATCTGCCCTTTATTCCAACACTCCCTTAACTGATGTTCTGTGGTGAGCATTGCTTGCCACACTAGAATGTCTTTTTGACAATGTTTCTCATTAACGTTCATGTATTCACTTTAAATTAATATATATATTATATATATTTGTACACTGACATTTGGGCAGCAAATGAAGCATACTTGAATATTTTTCCTTGTTTGCTTATCAGCCTGCTCTTCCTACTGATGAAGTCACTAAGAACAGGAATAGTTCTTACATCTCTTATAAATTCAGCACTTGCTCATTATTCCGTGATATCCTCCTCTGAGAAACTGTGTTGGTGCCATTTCATTTTTTACAGCAGACTTCATAGAGTATCTTGATGTGGTGCAGATATGGGATGCACAGGGAATTTGCAAGATCCCTTATGGGAAATATACAGTGAAAAAATTGTGAAATATTAAAACCAGATATACTGTTTGGACCGTACCTCTGAAAGAGGGTGAGATTTTTTCCTGTGGGTAGATGTTACAGACTTAGCTGGTAGCCACGTCTTGTGGTCAGTCACTGCCTGCACTGGGCTGAACTCCTCTCCTGGCTGAATAAACAAACACAGCATTCTAAGTGTTTCAAGTGCTGAATTACTTTTGTAGATACTCAAGGAGCTTAACCTTTATTTTGGGCCCAGCAAATGTCAGCATAGAGCAATCATGAAAAAGCACCAAAACAAGTGCTATCTTTAGACATTGAAAGTAAAACAGGATAAAGTGTTGTATTGGGAAAGTAGAGAAGTGGAGTAATGGGATATTTTATGTAGCAATTTCTGTATTGTACTGCATTTTGTAAGTTAATTCTATAAATAATCACACTTTTGCTATTTCTTACTGTTTTAATATTTCTTTAAGCAGCATTAAAACACTTTAAGCCAAGCAGTTTATGCACATACTGTGTATTCTGTGGTGCAGTGCTTCTGACTTTACAGATCACTGGGCCAAGCTAAGTAGTTCTCTCCTGTAGCTGAACAGCAAACGGAAAACACCCTTAATCTCTAATGATGAAAATATTAATACAATGAAACAATAGCTACAGAACCAGCAGACAATGCAGAAGTGTTCTGTAAATCACAGAAATTAAACAAAAAACTTAGAGGATATTTTATTCTACTGCATATAATAAAGAAAAAATATAGAGCTTAGATAAAATGAAAATCAATTCAAAATTCATCCTAACTTCCTACTCAAAGTCTGTGCTGCATCTTATACATAATTGTAAATACCTCAGGCACCTGCAGTATATTAACACATTCAGGTGGGATTGTTTATGATAAATAACATTTAAAAATTCAGTGCTTTAAGTAAACACCGGGAACTCCTCTGTTTCTTCTTCCTTGTGGTCTCTGAAGGCTTTAGAAACATTTATACACTGGCTCCCTTCCATCCATGTTTGTGATATACTTATAAATATGTCCCATTTGTAGCAGTGAAAAACAGCATGATAGGCTAACAGAATAAGTGAGTGGTAAAGATGCAAATTGAATATAGCTCTCAGACCTCATTGCAGGATTACCATCTAGCAGTGTTACATGACAGAACTGTGGAACATTTCAGGTTTAAGACCCAAGGCGAAAACCATTCCTTATGTAGGAGGGTATTCGGCTCTTAGCCTTATGGAGGACGGTATTCGGCTCTTAGCATCTCCAGTCCTGGAGGGGTACTGAGAATCATGCAACCTTTTTCTTACCTACATGGAAGTTTCACCCAGTGAAAAGAATAGGGCAGTGCTCAATCCACTGCTGCAAACCTACCGCTGTCTTACAGCACACAGTCACATTGGCCTGGGCGATATGGGTACTATAACTGTCATCTCTGGCCGGGTGAGGTTATCTCAGAGTTATTACAAACAGGATGGATTTCCTCCAGAGAATGAACCTCATAAAGGCTTACCAGAAGTAATATTCCCTACCATTCAAGAAAAATGAAAGTCTTAATCTTCTTTTCTGATCTTAGAAATACCACAAAAACCTCTGCAGTGCCAGTGTTACTTGTCGGCATGAGTCTGCTGGACAAGGAAATCACAGCAATGATCTTTTGAGGTGACAACCTCACCACTTGTTTGTAGCTCTTGCATCATGTTTAAAGCTCTTCCCAGACTGCTACTGCTGGGGTGTGTTGCATCATGCCAGCCTGAGCTCTGCGCAGTGGGGCCAGTAATCCCTGGGATACATTCAGCACCTGAGCTGGGAAGTGTCCCTCCAGCACACCCTTCATCCACTATCTGGATGACTAATACAGCAGGGGGTATTTAATAGAACAAGAATATAATTTTTGTCCTTTCACTGGTCCTAATCAGAAAGTACTCTAAATATGAGTGTGTTTATATCAACAGAACAAAACCTTCTACTCCTCTGGCTAGAGAACAGGAAGATATCTGAAGAATTAGTCTGATTCTGCATTTATTGCATTTTATTGCTTCCATATAATGTATGTTCACTTTACAAATAAACTTACATTGATCACAGCACCTCTTCACAGCTGTCAGTCCTGTAACACCCTTCTTATTTTGAGTTATGTTCTCCAGCATTATTAATTCAGTAGTCTGTAATTAAATGATTGGCTGATCAAATTGTTCCCTCCAGAGTACGCATGTAAATGCATTGAAGACTGACTGATTTAACTGAGGTCACTCAGAGATAGTTTAGTCTTCAAACTCACCATTATGAAAGATGAGAAACAGAGAAGAACATACCTCAGGAGGGAAAGACTCTCTGAACTGGGGGCAGGAAGACTGCATTTTTTAACCTTGGATATTTTTTCTTTTAATTCCCATGAAGCAAAATGATTCTGAAACCAGAGACCCAAGACCACACAGACTGTTTTGTTTTATTACTTTAAAGTGTCAAAACTGCAGTTCAGATTTAAAAAGACATCATGGTAATTAGCTGGTTTCTCTGTTTTGCATTCTGTCATCATGTGAGAACAAAAGGAAAATTTGAGTGTGAGGGTGTAAAGGTGAGTAAACACAGAAGGGGATACTGTGGGAGTGGTGTCGCATTATTCTTATTTATTTATTTTATTGTATTTGTTTTTGTCAGAGAAGTTGAGTGTCCCTTCTGTTTTCATAAGATCTGCTTCCACATCTCATATGCAAAGATTAAGAGGCTTACACAGATGTAAGCTGTTGGGGGGAGATGAAGGTTTTCATGAAGGTGTTGTTTGGTATGTTTGTTTGTTTTTAATATTCACTGGTTATCCGTTTGCAACCAAATGGGTGTTTTCTCAGGTTCCTCAAAAGCATTTAGGTAGCAGTCACTTCCAGAGGTGGCAGGACAGCCTGGATGGATCAGTAGACTCGTATGATGCAACAAACTAAGTTTTTTTCATTAATCCCTTTGGACCAAGAGACACAGTGAGGCTACCTATTCCTCTCCAGTAAGGGAAGATTCACCCCCCTGTGGTAAAGTGATGTACAGATCTGGTACCTAGGCTGCTAGGTTGACTATGGGATAGCAGAGCTGGTGCTTCCAAAGCAAGGCAGTTGGCTCCCTCTGCTGATTTGCTATATGATTATAGTTGTCTTAAGCAACAAGCGCTTTTCCTTTCGGTCCCAGAAGTTCCAGTATCGTTATGCCTTGTGTTTTTGATGTGGTTTCTTTCCCTGTGAAGTAGCTACGAAGCTGTATGGTCCCCTCTAGCTTAAAAGCTGTATAGACCTTTACAAAGATTAATATACATATTTATAACAGAGAATCAAACTATAGTGTGGCAGCTGAGTATCTTAGGTAAGAACTACATAAAACCATAATTACACCCATCTGTTTCCCTTAAGTATACTGTAGAAAACAGTTATTGCTTATATATCTTTTGATAGCTCTCTCTCAATTTGGTACTTTGGGGAAAGAGGGAAATGAATTTTCACCTTTATCTTTTTCTAGAAAAAGATAGTGCTTAAATTCAAATATATGAGAGAACAAAGCTGAAAGTGTTTGTTAAATAAGCTTTATTTGTATATTGATAGTGTCAAAACACAGCAGAGCTTTCCAAAATTCTAACACTTATGCACCGAAAACAAAGACAGAAGAGACACATCTTTAATAAAGCTGTGGCTATATAAATAGACGTTAACAATAAACACACAATATTTCTTAAAAATGCACAGAATTGCATCAAAGCTATTGGATATAAAACCAGCTTTCTAAATAGCTGTAAATTGCATTGAGAAGATACGCAAATAAGCCTTACTATTACGATCTGGCTGTTATGTGATCATTTAACTAGATTCACAAATGGGGTAAATCTGTGAAATGTGGGGCTTCAGTGAAGGACTTTGAAAGGCCATTTTCCAATGTGGCAGAACTGATGCACTGACTCTGATGTGTGTCTATAGCCAAAAAAGGAACTGATTTGTGACACTGTCAAAAAGGAAACTGGACTAAGGGAACTTGTCTACTTGTTTTTCTTTGTTTTACCACATATTGATAACCATTTTAGGCATGTTTGTGTTAGGATATATTATATTGCACACTTTTGAAAAGGGCAGCTTGTAAAAATTTGACAATCTGGGCACAACCAAGTTACTTAAACGTGAGCTCCTAGTACCTTTTGAAGTGTTCTCATGTATAATATCACTTGGAAGTTACTGTGAAGTCTCAGTGATTTTTTTGAGCACATTTGAAGGTACTTGAGACTTTCAACAGAAAAATGAAGGTAACATGCTGTCTCTCCTACAGATACCTGCATTTGTCTTTTACGTACGTATCTTTTGTGTCACGTACCTACATGCACCTTTCTCATTGCACAGACTGATGAGAATTGCTGAGCATATACTCCAGCTGTGTGTTGAACATCAGTACTAGGCAGTATGGTCACTTCATCTGGGATCTTCCGGATTTGCTGCAGCTTCCTAGAAAGGATCATATTAAACTTACAATTCCACCTGCAGTTGCCACTGGCTGTTGCCCTGTGTTTTCAAGTGAGTGATGTCTACCAGCTGTCACTTGGCAGGCTGCTGCAGGTTACATGGCACCAGTAGATGGAGCTAAAGGATCCCGATCACTAAAGAGATGGTAAAATTAATACTGAAAGTGCAGGCCAAAATTTTGCCTTTTTCATGTGCTGCTAATGTTTGCCCTCCGCTATGACCTTTTTTTTTTTCCTCCTGAATTAGCGTGCATGGAGAAATTAATACAAGTGGAGCACTTTATACGATCTGAGAAATCAGGTTGTCTAAAAAAATTTAGATGAGCATTGCTATGTGCCTCTGTCCAAATGATGCTTCCTGAATTTCACCCATTGTCAGTGACACTGCAGCTCTAAATGTCACATTGTCACTGCTATGGCAATTAGTTAAAGGTACCAGCACTTTGTAAGCTTGTTATGCTCTGCTGCGAAAGATGTAAAATTCCTGCATATCTGTAAATGGGCTCTTATTAGAAACATGCTACTGTAAGATAAACTGCATCATTTTATATCTCTTGTAATTGTTTCCTCTGGTGCTGCTAATGATAGGGGAAACTGGTGTTACTTTATCTACTGGATATGTAATGCCATACCTATCTGAGACAAAAATAACTTTCTGCAGGCCCTAAGGAGACAAGCAGATATACTCACACACTGCAAGATAAATATTTAGATAAATAGAAATGATATCTGAAGCCATACCTAAAGCATTCCCATGGACTGCCCTTTAGTACACACTTAGCTGTGCTTTGAACAGAATCCAATTAAGTAGCACAGAGGAGTGAGAGCTTTCAAAAATTCCCTTCAGATAAAGAAGTTTAGATGTCTCATGTCAAACATAATTTGACCTCAGGGGTTGCAACCTAGTCCTTAATAGGCATTTCTCACCCTTGAAAAAACAGCTGGCATTTGAAACAATGCCTTTTTTTGAGAACTTTGGCTTACTGTTATGGCATGAAGGTCAAGACTGTGTTGTACTGACTGAGAAGAGCACAGCAGCTTTCACAGTGGTTCCTTACTTCATATGTGACTCTTACTTGTACTTAATATTTTGAACTAAAAAGATGAAATGCAGCATGAAAAAGTGTTGTTTTCTGTGTGAGGCTTTGATGTGTTTTACCTTTTAGCCTCACTATTGTTGTCATATTATGGTAATATTGAATGCTTAATCTCATTTTAACTGATGCCTTTATTTGACAGGCATCAGTTGGTCAGACCAACTTGTGTTGGTCGTAAGTTTCCTGGCAAGGTACATAGACAAGTTCAACTTGAACCTTTCAATGGAAGGAATGCTGACAATCTGGTGTATCTCTTCTCTACAGGCTACCAAATGAAAAAAAACAAATGATGGACCTGTATGAGACTGTGATCAAGCCAGGCCAGCTCAACCCAGACACAATGGAGGCAAATTACAGCACAGGCAGGCTGGGAGCAACCACCAGAAGAGCTGGAAAAAGGTTGTATTAAAACCTCTCAGATCTGAATAGAGGGATTACTCCTGGTTATAAAAAGAGTCCACACATTATAAGTGTGCAATTACTTCAGAAGAGCAATTCTGCTCTAATTGACCCAAAAAGGCAGTTAGCCGGTCAGGCAGCTGGCTGGGGACAATGGGGCCGAAAAGGAAAAAGAAAACAGCCCTGCATAAGATTAGATTACGTTTTTTTATCACCCACACTAAACAAAAACCTCCTGCCTTTACTCCAGGTGACTGCTGGGTGGCTGTTTGAGTTGTTCTTGACTTGCTTTCCTGGGGGTGGTGAAGCATGCCAGAAATAATGCGATTATTTGGCAACCGTGGATCAGAACATAAATCTACAATGCAGGTATCTTAGAAGAGTCAGAGTTGCTCTTGATTCACAATCCACAGGTGTCAAACAGGCAATTTTTCTTCTGTAGCTGATTTTACGTATGACCTCTTCTACTGGAAGTAGACTGTCACAGACATACCTAAGTCACTGTCACATCAGGATTCACTTGTTGTGATGTGTTTTTTCTAAGGCTGAAACTGAAGTCATCTGGATAGGATGCCTGAAAGAATGAATAAGATGGGTTAAGTAACTGGGCTCTTCCCAAGCTCTTAGGCTTGTCAAATGTTGAGGAATTTAAATATATTATCTTAAAAAATGAATGTATTTAAACTTTTTGTTTGGTTGGTTTTGTTTTGTCTGGAAGGCCTTGTTTTTGATTAAATAAGCCTTTGAGAAAGGGCTATAAGTATTTGTACCCCTGGTCATAGCTAGCAATTTAAACAGAAAGAGAACTGGAGGTACTGTGCCCAAGTTTTAGAGCAAGGTTGTAACTGGGTATTCCATGTTGAGGCTCACTACATGAAAGGAAAAATACAGCACCCTAAAGAAAGGATAGCACGAGCGCTCCAATTTTGGTAGGAATGTCCTGAAATTGTACCCAAAGGGTTTCTTCCTAAGTTATTAGAGGAGCCAACTTCACTTGTTTTCAGATTATTGCAGGGCTGTCTGACAAATACATACCCATGTCTTTATGTCTAGGAACTGAGTAATTTTTATTCAGGATAAAAATAATGATTATACAGGCATAATAAGGAATGTTTATTACTTTATGTGGAGTAACTGATTCATCTATTATGTTAGTCCTTAAAACCTCAGTTACTAAATGGGGGGATATCTGAGGTCTAATATTAAAGTCTTTCAAAGCAGCCTATCTATTTGAATAATATTGATTTCAGAGGCCTATTTAATACAGTGATAGCAACAGTTGTGGAGAACATTCTCAAGCTTGGCTTTTTAAGTTTCTCCTCTGTAAGACCAATTCTTACTGAAGTCAGTAGGACTTGATACTGATTTCCATGGGAAGCGTCAGACTCTTAAAATGGTACCAAGGAGAAAAAGGCATCTGAGAGGTCCTCCTTGATTCCATTAAATCTGATTTATAATTCAGCTACCTTTTAATATAATAAATCTGCTTAAGTCCCTTTCTGCCCTAGCTATTTAGCATTCTCATTGCCCTGCCCCTTTATTTTTTCCAGCGGTAGGCTATGACATTCAAGCTTTCAAACAGCGTACTGCCTGTGCTGAGAGAACCTCACTGAAACCATTGTGTTACACACTGCTTAGCAATGCAGGAATTTGTTTTATTTCTCCAGCAACCTTATAATACCTTGTTTGTTTGCCTGCCTTGTGAAATGCAAGCAGGGTTGCATTCTACCTTGCTGGGTCCACATGGATCCTCATCATGTACCACAACAGGAGAGGCTGATGAAGAAAGCTGCTACCCCTCAGCATGAGCTAGGACTCCACCTCATTGTACTTTAGGTAGATTGTAGTAACCTCACATACGTATTTCATAATGTATAATGAGCAGAGTAGAAGTCCTTTTTAAAAAGAAAACCTTTTGCCTTTGTTTTTTACTGGTAAATCAAAGGCATTTCAGTCAGGTACTTCAGACATTTGTATCCACTAATTTTTTTTTTTTTCCAAGGAGTATATTATTGGGAAACTCAGAAAAGGAAATAAATCGTGTAGTTACTGCTTGGATGTAGCTTTTAATACTCTAATTCCCACAGGTGCTGCCTCCTGAGCTGAGCTACCTGCAGGCATAGGTGCTGTGCACCCACTGACTTTATTGGCTCTTCAACAGTTAGTAACTTTGCGGAAACAAGTGTAACTGGTTGAAATGAGATTATGCGTGATGTTCTTAACAAAATGTTTTCATTTAAGAATAGTTCTTTATATATATATTAGAAATACCAATATTTAAGAACATTCTATTTTTCCTAAAATAAGCCTATCTCAGCCTGAATTAATGTTATGCCAGGGATTAAGCTATTTGCTACAGGCAGGCCAGGCAGTAACTCTTAAGAGTTCAACTTCTTCCACAGAATTTCACGAACAGACAAGAATTTACTAATCTAAAATCCTGGGCCTGGACCCACCAGTCAGACCGAGCACATAGCTACCAAAGAACAACTGGAGATTACAGTAACAGTTACTTAGAACACGAGCTGACCGCAGCAGGTGAGTGTGCCTGTTCACAGCAAGCACATCAGAGATGCAGACGGGATAGCTAGCCCGGGGCGGCTCTGAGGCGCGGGGCAGGCGTGGGGGACCGGGACGGCTCGTTGGCGAGGCGAGGCGGACACCGGTCCCGCGGGCATACAGCGGGACGGCCGCCGCCGCCACCCGCCCCCTCGGGCCGCCGCATCGCCCCCGCCGGGCAGGCGCTACGCGGCCGCGGGCCCCGCCATTTCGTGCCGCTCCGCCATTTTGTTCCCTGCGCGTGGGCGGGCAGCCAGACGAAGGCTGGGGGCAGCCCCGTCGCCTCGCCGAGGGCACTGAAGGTTTTCCTAGCTGAATCTTTCCTTAAATAACTTAAGGGAGAAAGCGTTTTAGTCTTTTGTGCCTAGGTAGGATTCCCTTGCATTGCGCTTGCAGATGCTCACCAGTGCATGCATCAGCAAAACCACGTAGGCTGCTGAGTGCAGGTGTGAAAATTCATACCTCTGCGGCTTCCACCTGCTCGTGGGGAAGCGCTGGCATGCACAGACTTCCCTGGTGCTTCTGGAACCACAATCTATGGCTGCTGTGGTCCAGTCAGAGGGAGAGACGTTAGGCTGAAGAAGAGGGAGAAGCATACAAGCCTTGCCCTCTGAGGGAGAAACAGATGAGCCTTGGTTCTGCTGCTGGCACGCTGGGAGAGGCTGCATGGGGCCATGCTGTTCTTTCCCTCCGTGCCTGTGTGGTGAGGCAGTCTCCTCTGCGGGGCTTTGGCCCCTTGCGCTCATAGAGCAAACACACGCAGCTTGTAGCTCCCCTTGTTGTGCAGGAGGTTGTTCATTTTTGCACAATGCTGACTTTATTTACGTGTCAAATCCAATCTGTATGTGTAGCAGAATTTATTTTAAATGAGTTGAATATTACAAAGTTCGTTTATTTTAAAATGAGTAAATTTTCACAGTCTAGATTTTTCTGACATAGCAGCCAGAGACTGGTATTTTTTCCATGTTTAACAGTATGTCTGTTTTCATTACAAACTGAATTTGCCATAAATTACATGGTTTAATTTTGATATTAAAACTATTCTCAGGTAGCGATAATTGTAAACTTCCTCTATTTGCCCACAGTATTCCAGTTTATCCAGAGATTAGGGAAAAGGTCATTTAAGAGTTACTCTACTGAAATAGAGTATGTTGGTGATACTAACTGCCAGTTTACTAAATCAAGCCATAAATATGTCCTTCAGTTTTACTGCTACTTTTTTTCCTCTTTCCCAATAGCATGGTCATGTCCTTGTTATACCTCAGTACAAACATTCAAATTCTTTGATCATATCTACTTCAAAATTGTTTAGACCCTGATCCTATGAAGTATTCTTTACATAGAAGTTGTCTTTTATATTATTCATACAAACACAGAAGTAATGCTTTACAATTAGTTTATTTTGGCATTGGCACAGGGGTTAGCCATTGTTTCACCTCCATTGCCATAGCTGTTTTGTGGTTAAGATATGGATGTAATTTTTCAGAGCTCTGATACTATTCGTAGCAACACAATTTTGTGAAAAGCACATTTATTTCTGTAATGACGTCATGCAGAAGACATACAGTGAGCAGGTGAGATTGTATTTGGCTGTGTTCCAACATTATTACCAGAGACATGGAGGATACGGGGATTTGTGTTGGTGTGGCAGTGATTCTAAACATCCATCTACCGCCCCTAGAAGCCATTAACTTATTTCATGTTCGGTCAGATGTAGAAGTTGCAGAGGGTGTTCAACATATTTGGTGGTTTGAAAAGAACTAGGTAAAAGGAAGTATAATTATTAGATGTAGATAGAATTAGAGTAAAAAGCTTTTAACTGCTTTCTGGGAGGACTCACAAGCTCAGACTTGCCTGATCTATTTCTACCCAAGTCTCTTCACAGTCTTTTTCTGATTCATTTGGGAAGCTTCCTTATCGGTGCATTGCTCAGTAAGGGGTATGCCATCTGCATATTATTGTAAATTAGAAGATTCATCCATCTACTATCTTAGATGAGTATGGCTTTCCTGCAGGAATTTGTTAAATTGTATAAATTTAATTCTCATATCCCTTCTGGAATATTGAACAAAACTCATTTTATGACTGCAGGGTTTTAAAGCAGAAGGGGCAGTAAACTAATATAATTAATCATTGTGTCATTGCTACAGAATAATGGACTAATTCTCTTCCTAATTTCCAGTTACTTATCATTTTAAATCTCACAGGGAAAGCAACACAGTATAGAAGCAACAAGGAACAGCCAATTAAATAAAGTGTTTTGTTTCATCATCTTAAGCAGGTGCTACAGAACTAGGGAAGCTCTGTTTGTGATTTATTAGTTACATTTATTATTTGAGTTTTCAAATGCAGTTAAATATTTCATTGTACTGTTTTGCATGGAAAAAATAATGTATTTCCCCATATTGATATGTATTTTATGTATTGAATTTGCCTTTAAAAAAAAAGTGTACAGAATAATTGGCTTGAGTTAAAATGAACAAACCATCTAAAATTCTTTTTAGCTGACAGAACTTTTCTTTTTAAAGTCAGCTGTGAAGAAATCAAAAACTCCTTCAATTACAGAAGTTGAGTTTTAATGCAACAAACTGTCCTAACTCAGGCCAGTTAAATTAAATACTTATGTTTTACTTGCAAGACTTCTTTGAATCTTTACTTCACCACAGATTTCAACTTTGCCAATAGAGGTTGGTGACCGTGTTCTTACATACATTTTACATCTATCTAGTACCTGTCTCTCATTTTGGAGCGAAACTGTAGGCTCTCCTAATTCTGGATGGTTGGCTTTGCAAGTTCAGGTTTAGATTGGAACAGTAGAGATGACCAACTTCTTATGTTTCCTACTGGGATTAAAATCTGGATACTTGTAGAGAGATTCTATGCTCTTCTGCTAGAATTAAGGGGAGAATATCAAGAGGATAAAAGATAGTGAAAGGAATGAAGCAGTAGGAAAATTTGTTTAGAGATAAATAAGGAAGAAGCTGAAAAAAAATAACTGTAAAGACTGGAACCTGTGAGGCTGTAGCTGAGTGCAGGATGAGATAAAGTAAAGGCAGGGTGGGAGTGCAGCAGGGTGCTTGATGGGAATAGAGGCATGTTCTGGGACACACCAGATAAGGCTCCATGGGATAGGGACAGCTTGACAAGGGGAGAGCTAGTGGTATCTGACAGGACTGAGTAGAGGAAGAAGGCAAAGTGATAGTTCCTCTTGCTACCCTGGAGAGTTCTGTGTCATTTCTAGCTGCAAGTTGGAAAGCATTTAACAGCTTGAGCTTTCAACTAAAAATTCTCATTAAGGTGAGGACCAGTAACTGTCTG